>NC_092430.1:2093699-2393699 GCF_036169615.1 Heliangelus exortis | reverse complement strand
TTGTAATTGAGAGAAAACCTGATAAGTTTATGAAATGATTCTGTAATGGGGTCAGATGCTGTAGCCTGTATTTCCAGCCTTTATATTATTAAAGGCCAAGGGAAGCTCATGGGATTTATTTTTAAATTATCTGAAGCTACCAAGTTGTCAGGTAGTTCTGTAAGCCCTTAGGTCCATACAAAGTCTTTGAAATCAAGTTCTGTGCTCTGGAGTGATTTCAGAATTGCTTTAATCAGATTGCTTTTGGCTGGCACCAAAGACCTGCGTGCTCAGATCTTAACCTTCAAGTCTGTTGCATTGGGATTAATAGTCAGATCCTCTTCTAAAGTCAGTTGAGTATAATTCCTCTGATTCCAGTTGAGTTATGCTGACTTCCAAGAACCCTGTAGTTTAAAGTAATGGGAGTTAATTTTATATTAAGGCAAAGAAAAAAATATAGCTGGGGTTTCCTGTGCTACCTAAAGGATTATAATGAGAGTACAAATGTTTAAGAAAAAAAGAAAAAAGTACCTCTCAACCTGTCATTACAGATCTTTATTATATAGGGAGACCACTTGAAAACCTTGACAGGTTTGACAAGATTTTCAGTTGTCTTACTTGTTCTAGGAGACTCTTGGCAAGAATCACAGACTGGAGAAGAAACCAATAAAGAAAGTGGGGAAAGGACAGACCACATAGATCATGTATAACTTCTGATTTGTAATTATGCATACCTTGTGTTAATGAAAAAAATTGTTTTGAAAAAAAAGGTTATCTTTAGTGTGGTAGTCCATAATGCAGACCTTTCAAACCTAAGGTCTTCTGATGTGAAGATTAGAGATTTGAAAACAACATTCAAATCTTCAGAAAGTCTTCTAGAAAAATAAACCCAGGAGAGTTCAGTCTAAACTGAAGTGCCCAGGCTATATACAAACCCAGAACCACACAAAATCACATAATCAGGGCAGTTGGAAGGGATCTCCTTAGAGGTGGGTGATTTAGAACAATGTCTGAATGGGTTTTGAATATTTTAGAGGATGGAGACTCCACAAGATACCTGAGCAACTTGCTCCAGGGTTTGACCACACTTACAGTAAAAAGTTTTTTGAGTTCTTCTCTCTTGTTATATGGAATTTCTTGTACTGTTTTCATTGTCCTTTCACTGTGCATCACTGAGAGGCATCTGGCTTACCTTCTTTATGCTCTTCCATCAGATATTTATACAGAAAAAACTAAATATCCCTGAGCCTTCTCTTTTCCAGGTTGAGCAGTCTCAGCTCTCTCAGGCTCTTCTTAAGTTAGCAGCTCTCCAGTTCCTTAATCATCTTTGTAGCCCTTCCTTGGTCTTGCTTCTTCACTCTTTCCTAGGGATTGAGGTAAGGCTGACTGGCCTTTAGATCCCTAGATCCTCTTCCTTATCCTTCTTGAAGATAAAAGGAAAATTTATGTTCTTCCAGTCCTCAGAAAATTCCCCTGGTCACTACACCCTTTCAAAGATTATTGTGAGTGTTGGCCATCTCCCTCAGTGCTTGATAGTGCATCCCACTGGGTACCAAGGACTTGTATATATCCTGTTTGGTTAAATATTTCCTAGCCAGCTTCCCACTACCAAGCACAAGTCTCCATTTCAACAGTAAGAATAAAGGAAAACATCAAGGAAGCTGCTGACCTCAGAGAAATCTTTCCCCATACCTGTTCTGACTGCTTGTTGGTGTGTTAAATGGCATTACCCAGCATTAAGCAGGAAGCCATAGTGCTCTTGCACGAGGAAATTTCCCAATACAAGGATCATATGATCCACAGTGCTCATGCATTCAACTGAATTCTTCCGTGGGTAACTCTGTAGCAAGACATCAGCTATATTTGAAAAATTAAAAAGGAACTTAGCAGCTGAGAAATGTAAGTGTGAGGAATAAGGAAATGGAACAACACAAAGGCAAAACAGTGAATATATTATTTTATCACATGCTCTTCTTTTAGAGATCTCTATTTAGTCAACATGCTGTCTGCCATAATCACCAAATACATTTTCCTTCAATCACCCATGCCCATTTTTCCTTCAGGAGAGTCTTTCAATGCCAGTTCATATTTTCTAATATCTTTCATTGTTTTAGTCTGTGTTATATCTGGAGATGAAATCCAGTACTCTCAAAGACTGCCTGCTGTAGGCATCCCTTTGAGAGTGCTGGCTGCAGCCCCCCAGCTTGCCAGACTTAGACCTGAGATGGCTTTTTTCCCTTGCAACTTCTTTTTATAAATCACATTTCAGTGCTGAGATCTCTGCATCTTGCTCTGTTTTACCATTGCTTGATTCAGCATAAGGGGGAATTTTTGATCAATAGTTGAAACAAACCTGTCAAACTGTTCACTGCCATGCCTTGTAACTGCAATGGATGGTCAAGCAAGAGGGTCTGTGAAGGAAAAATAAAGAAATAAAAGTGTTAGAAGTTTGGGAGACTGTGTGTTGCTGTGACTCACCACTTGTTTTATCATGAATTCTGAGTCACTGTGTGGTGCAGCAGGGGAAAGTGATGATAGAAATAGAAGAAGAAAAAAAAACCAAAACTTTAGCAGTCCTACCTAAGGCTCTGTGTGGTGATTCACAGCATCTGGAGTTCACCCCTCCTACAGTGAGACCAACAGATTATTATTTTTAGGCCCCAGCAGCTCAGTAGCTGGTACTTATCTCCTGGCTTTTATGGATAGGGGTTTGGGTATGGCCAGGCTGCTTTAGGCTCAGAATGGGAGGGTGATCAAGGCATCTTTTTTCTGATCCCTTTTGTGTAGATTTGGATAATTGTTCTTCTCCAGTGCTGCTATGACAGATGAGGAGGTAATTTTGGGACAGCTTGTTACACACCTTTGTCCTCTCAGGCTATCAGTCAGACTGTCCCATGGGCAAATCAAAATGAACAGTGCAACCCAGGTCACTAATAATGGTAGGGAATAAAAGGAAGAAAACATTCTACCTCCAGTTTAGGTGCTAGTGCCATTCTGTTAGGTGTGGGAATTCATATGTGGCAAGGATTATCTTGGAGAAAATTATGTAAAATTTGTTGTGTCAATGTGTCTCAGCATCCAACCAAGATAACACAGAATAAGTTTATTTTGTCTTGAAGGAGAGAAATCCCTTGTTGGCTGTCCAAAGCAGTTTCTGATCCTGATGGTTCCATCTCATCTGTGTGCTGCTTTACCATTTTCCTTACCCTGTCTCCTAGCTATGCAAGCTCTTTATCTACTTTAACCTTGCAGTAATCATTCCACATCATCCCATTTCTGAAGAGCTGAGCAGACACCACTGCCCTGGCTGCTTTCAGATGAGTGACCACTCTGCTCCTGTCCACAGCTCCAGAGCATTTCACAGCATGCTTTCAACTACTGCTCAGACCTCTTCTGTGACCAGCAGGATCCTCTTGTATTTCTCTCACCCTCTGGTTTGTAGCTAGCTGCTCTACCAGTGGAAATCTGCAGGGCAACTTCAGGCTTCTGCTACTCTTGTAGCAAAATACAAGATATAAATTAATTTTAGTTGACATTTTGCCCCAGAGCCTTTGGTCTCTAGTTTTGCTGTATAAGATGTATTCATTGCTTTGATTTTCCCTTCACACAATATTTCAATGGGCTCTTGGCCTACATCATTCCAGATAATAATGCAACTGACTCATCCTAGCTAAACAATTGCTGGTTTTGAGAAGATGTTCCCAATATTGTAATAGCTGGTTGGTCAGCTGGGTTCAATGTAATGTGCCACTGCAAGCAAATATTAAGCAGCTTGGTGGTTTGACCACAGCAACAATTAGCCCTGAAGTGACTTCTGCTACAGGCACTCACTTCATTATGTATCTATGAAACTGAAATGTTTCTGTTAATGAAAGACTGATCTATAAGTGTTTTGCTTCCTATATGATTTGGTGGGTTCACTGACTGGTAATGTCTGACATAAAGAATAAACCAAGGAAAGATTAAGAAATTACAGGAGCAGCAGCACTGAGCACAGTGATGCCTCTTAAAAAAACATTTATTGCCACTCCACTATTTCAACCTATGCCCACTGAGATGGGATGCCACACCTCCTGCTACTTCAGCAGCTGGACAAGTACTGGTTCTGTGAACCCAATTGCAGCCTGGGATTGTGTCCTAGTGCAAGGAAAACCATTCAGTGGCCACCAGCCAGCATCCTGTATTTGTAAAACCATCCATCTTGCAGCACAGCCTGGTCCTGGAAGTCACAAGCACCATTTGCTGGGCAAGACCCCAAATTCCCATTAGAATTCAAGTAATCACATACTGCTGGCAGAGGGAGAAAAATGCATGTAACAAATCAAATTACCTTTGGATTAATACTGAGATGTTGGGGTCACTTTGTGCCTGCTGTTTAAAGTTTAACAAATGGAGGGGTTTTCATATGAACTTAAGCAACAGAAGGGACCTCTGGACTTGGGCTCTTGCAAACCCCAGGTTATGAGGGGGTCTGACCATGGAGGGGGTGAGAACAGCCAGGGGGCACAAGGCAGAGCTGATGGTTTGAGAGACTGGTGGAGAAAGAGGACAGAATGGTGGAATGAGCAGTTTACAAAGACCTTGGCAACTGGGACCTTCCCTGATGGAAGAAGCTCCCTGTTTCCCTGGACTAATTAAAAGCACTGCTGCCTAGCCCAGAGGAAGAGAGAGTGTCTGTTTCTTTCTTCAAAGGCTGAGTCTCCCTGTGTCAATTTTGTTTAATAGAGTCTGGCTGAGCCTGCAGTGGCTGTGGCAGTCAGAGCTCAGGCTGACAGGAAGCAGGACTGATTTGTACAAAACCACAATGGCATCAGCTAGCTTGAACTCAAATGAGCTCAAACGAAGCTTCCACCTTCCTGCTGCTTCTATTAAAGAAAAAGCAGATGAATCTGTAGCTGTATGATCAGCAGACATGCTGGGCCTTGATCAGGGATGCCTGTGCTGAACTGTGTGCACTCATTAAGGCCTTTTGACTTAAATGTGACTGCTGCACAACTGCACACTTGCCTAATTGGGGAGCTGGGTGATTCTAACTTGGCTTTCACTGTAATCTGTAGGAGAGTTTGTCCTTTACCTGAATGGGAGAAGGGCTGGGTATGCCTTTTGTCTCCTTACTCTAAACCCAGATTACAGGTTACAGCAGGTGGTAGTTTTATCCTTTTATGAAGCTGATAGAGTCAAACATGAAGGAGCAAGAAGTGCTTCATAAGGTAGAATGTCATGGGTTAGTCAGGACCCTCTCAGTTAGCTGATTGACTTAGAAATATTTCTTTAATGAAAAGAAAATTGCCCAAGAAAGAAAAGAAATGGGGTTCAATATTGATACATTTATTTGGTAATCAGACAATGTGATTTTGCAAGCATTTCCAACATTCCTTGAAATGCCAAAGCTGTAAGAAGAACTGAATGCAAAACAGAGGTCTTTGAAGTCATTAAAAAGTCTTCCTTCCAAGAAGAAGCAAATAAAGAAAATGAGAATTCAACCTGCATTCTTTAGGTAAATACAGCCAGAAGTTCAGTTCTCTATTTATTTGCAAACACTGCATAATAAACATAAATGGTCTGCTGTTAAGATTAATAATGCAATGGTAATGATTCTGAAAAGCAGGAGGGGAATAAAAGAACCATCTGAAGGAAAGGGACAGGCAATTAGGCAAAGCAAAGAGATGAAAAGGTAGATAAGTACCACAGAAAATTACACAGTAAGAGTGATTCAGAATAAAGGAATAGAAACTGTACATTATACACTAGAACAGAAAATATGGGAAGTGCTGAGAAGGATGAACCTTGAAAGGTGAACCTAATGTGCAAGTGTTAAGAATCTGAACTCTCTCTATCCCCCTGTTAGTCTGACCAGACAATCCAGTGGTGGTTCAAAACAGCTGGGGTGAGACTTGGTGCACTGGGTGTACTATAACCCAGGAGATTGACTGTAAATAAAAAGAGATCAGGCATGAAAGTTTTGCTTCCCACATCTGGTGCAGAGCCCTTTGCCATCCTTCCAAGTCTGCATCTCTCTCAGTTCCTCCCTCCCACCTCTCTCTTGCATTACAGTCTCACAGGAGCTCTACTATCTGCTGTTCACTGATGCTCAGCCATGGTTTTTCACTCGTGGCCCATTTCCTGCAGTGCAGTTGGCCAAGAAGGTTTCAATCTCCTCTTGGATGGACTCCCAGTAAATAGGAATTTAAGGAATGCCACCTGGATCAACACATCTAGGCTAAAAATACATGGCTTTTGCATATGTGTGAGAGAGGATGGTTCTCAGGCTGACAATTGCAAGACATTACCAGTCCCAATGGATCAGCACAGGGGAAGGAAGGTTCCTTCTTAACAGGCAGTGACCAGTAGGTTGCATAAATTAATAATGATTTTAAATGAGTGTTTGCTCCTACTTTTCTCTGTACCACTTTTTCCATTGCATTTGATGGGATGACCTTGTTTCTGTTTCCCAGGCCTGTAACTGGAAGATTGCAGACAAATATAAATGGCACAGAGATGTTAACAGGAAAAAAAAAACAAAAAAAAACAAAAAAAAAAGGCAAGCTCATACTGTGTATAGGGGGGAAAAAAGTGCAGAGTCCTCAAACCTCAAAAAAAAAAAAAAAAAAGAGGCTATTGAATCATTTTAATAATAACCATAAAATAAAATCCTCCAGAAGTTGAATGCTTTTTTTGTGGTTAGCAATAAAGATTAGATTCCTTTCCATTTGGAAGCAGTGAGATTGAGACACTACAGTCTGTAATACTGTGCCTGCTAACTGAGCAGAAACTCCTGCATTGCAATCAGTTGCTTCAGTGACACTGCTGAGGAGCAACAGTTTTAGTATTGCCAGTGAATGCCTCTGATTGAAGGAAGTTTTAATTGGAAGTTACAGCTTGAAAAGAATAGCAAAATTGGACAAGTTCAGCTTTTCTCTGGGAAAAGCTCTGGCTCAGCTGCCTGGAGCAGTGGCAGAAAGCTCTGAGTCCTTGGGTGTATTGCTGTTGTGTGCAGTTGCAGGGTTTGCCAGATTTTTCTCCCAAGGGAGTGTCTGTAGAGCAGCATCCAGATGTTAGCAGGCACACAGAGGTGCAGAAGACAAATAAAAAATGCAGGAGAGCCATAACAGTGCCACTGTTTCATGTGAAAGTCTCCTTTTTGCTGCTGCTAATGAGGGTGGCCTGTCCTTCCTCAGACTGGGTTCCTCTGATCATTCTTCCCTGTCTTATCAGTCTACTGTACACACCTTCCAATTTTTTGGCAGTAAAATTGTTCTGAGCAGCCACCTTTTCTATAATAATCACCTCTGAGTATCCTGAACGACCCAACAAGGGATGATTAAATAGCTGGAAACACTCAGGTGAAGGAGTACCAGTGAACTATCAAATAAAATATCAAAAGATTAGGCCTTGGGAAAGTCATCAGGTGCTTTGGCAAGTGCATGTGCATTGGTTTCCCAGCTGTGAAGTGGTTGAGAGCACTGTGATATTTATTTAATATTTGTAGAGAGTAAAGTGGTAAATATTTTTAAGCTATACTTTTCGTAAGGGAATGAATCCTTCTGACAGTGCAAACTTGACTTTTGTCTAAGATTAATGGCAAGGGTAGCTCATGTGTTTCAGTACTGCTTTGCTTTAGCTCACCCAACCAACTGTTATTTTTATTACTTTACATTTCTAACCAAACGTCACCTGTGCTCCTCAAGCATGGCATGGTAATGAAAATTTAGTTGATTTAGTGATTAACTGAGTTGATTTAATTATCTTGGGTAAATAATATTATATGCTAATGTAAGGTAATTTATTTCTTTTTAATCTCTCAGAACCCTATATGTGGTAATCACATTCTTTAAATATTTACTCAAGCTCTTAGATGTAATAAATCTGATAGAATTATTCTTGAGTGACTCGATGCCAGTGCCAGCATAAGTTCCTTCTGTGAGCATTTATGGAAAAGATGGGGGAAATGTTCCTGCTACACTATAGAAGCAGAGCAAAGTCTTTTTAAGGCATTCCCAGGCTCTTGTTCATACTTGCAGTGATTCACAGGCTGAAGTTGCCTTTGTGGCTACCAGGCCAGGGAAGCAGTCACTGCTGTAGCTGGTCACCCCTCTTCCCACCAGTGTTCCCACAGCTCCCCTTGGGCAGAGTGGAAAGTGGGAGCAGGAGGAGCTGGGTCAGGCAGGGGAAAAGTGGTTGGTGATGCAACAGTGGTAGGGGGAAGAGGTCACAGATGCAGTGGGACAAAGTGTGATGAGGATTTCCTTTGGGAGAGTCATATTTGGAAGCTGGAGCAGAAGCTCAGCTTCGTTCCCAGCTCTGCTGCTCCCTTGACTGTCCTGACTTCCCCAGATATGACAGAGCACTTGTTCATCTCCAACAAGTATTAATATATTGGAGTCTTACTGCACCTTGCTGCCTTTTTTTACCTGGTAACATTTATAAAGAAAAGAAAATACTTACTGCTTTAATACATGCAAGCCCTAGAGTTTCATAAAAATTCTCTATTGATTCAGTTCTTTACTAAACTATCATATAAAATTGCCAAGAAGATCCATAAGGTTTCTAATTACAGGGAAGCTTGGATTCTGTATCTGGCTTTTAGAGCATTTTGAACACAGCCATTGGAAACCCCATAGACAGAGCTGTGTGTTTCCCAGCTCTGTTCTGAGCCAGGGCAGTGTATTCTGTGTGGCTCAGTTAGGGCTTAAACCCCTCTTTTGAGCAAAACTATGAGAGTGAGCTGCTGAAGGTTGTTCAGCACTCCCCAGTAGCAGCTGCTGGGTGATGAGCTGTTCTGTACTTGCATGAGCATCCCTTTTCTCAAAACCACATTAAAAACATTTTAGATGCCTTGCAGTCTCCATAATGATGTAGAACATGCTGCCCTTTTCTCCTTTTTTAATGCTGAGATGTCTGTATTCTTCATTCTGCAAAAAGAATAAATCTGATCTACTGTGTACCATAAGCAACAGGTTAACCTAACATATATGAATAGCAATCTGTGTACATAACTGTCTGAATTAAATAGATTAAATATTTATTTCACCACCTTAATAGGAATTATAAATGCTAGGAAAAATAATGATAAAAAATCTGATAATTAATAAAATTACTGTAAAGCAGGGCTGGAGAGGAGATGCATTTAAATCAAGACATATTGTATGTTAGTAGCACGGTACTAACAATAATTGGCTTGCCAAATGCAGGGAAAACACAAAACTGGAGAACATCAGCAGGATCTGAGACATCCTTAAGTGCTGACTAAGTGCTGATATGAACAACACATAGTGCAGTCACATTATCCTTAAAAGACAATTGTGTAAGGTGTTTATTGTCCATAACTGGACTGACAACTGACATTGTGAACATTTGCAAAATGTTCTCTGTAATTTGTACTCCTGATCCTCAAGCTTCATCAGCAGGTGAGATCTGAGAGTGGTCAGCAGTGATGTCCACACAGCTCAGATCCCACTTGGATGTCAGAGCTGATTTAATGTCCTGCTGCTGCTGCACATGATTCATTTTCTGAGAAATGTGCAACACATGATAAAAAGTTGAAAAATACTTTAATCTGCTACTTCTGAGGCAAAGGAGAGTTCTTTAAAGGAGAGTATATTAAGTGGTCATTCCCAAGAACAAGCTGTGACAGCTGTAAGCCCATGTGAATTGCTTACAGCTTCACACTGTATTAATGGCTTATTGATATTTATATCACATTGTAAAGCACCAAGGTTCTTCACTTTATTTACAATATAGAAACCTTTATGCTCCATCCAGTCATTTTCAGATATAAGTAGATGAGCTGTAGAAACAAAGCCTGGTGTCACACATGCACTGCAGGGAAATTAGGCTTCTGGTTGCCTCTTTTGGATACCTAACAGCCCATTCACACTGGAAGATCTTTATGTATATCCTGGATGTGGGTTATTTTAATTTCTTCAGAGCTGAGCCAGGCAGATTTCAGGCAAGTGCTGCCTGTGTTAAGGTCTTGAAAATGCTTGCCAGAAGCAGAAGTCAGAAAATCCTTCTGCCTGTAGAGTCCCAGGACTCTCATCCTCAGTGAGCTTGGCTGGCCTGGCTGGGAAGCTGGAACATGGCAGGGAATGCTGGTGGGAAGTCAAAGCAGCCAAAAATCAATAGTCACGTCAGCAGAAGTAGAACAAGTAGAACCCCAGCAGGGCTTGTGGCCCTCAGGTAGAGAGGAGGGAGTATAGATGGAGCTGTAAAGAGTGAAGAAATTCAAGTGAAGGGGTATGGTGGTGGGTGTGAATCCAGGTGGGAAGATGTTCAGGAGAAAGGGAAGTGGGAGATGTGGGACAGAGCAATGAGGAGCTCCTGTGTGCAGGATATGGGAAGCTTTGCAGAAGGCAACTGAATGTCTTGGGGACTATTGACAAAAAGGATGGAGGTGGATTTGGGCTGGATTTGGGAAAAGTGTTTGGGGACTGAGAGAGCAGAGGAGCTGCAGGCTTTTGGAGGGAGATGAGCTCCCAGTGTGAGAGGTCTGGGGGCTGCAGGCTGCCAGGTTCTGGGGGACATGGCACTTGGACGTAGCACTGATTTGCTCCATCTGGGCATCTCTGACAGGGATGCTGGCTGGGGAGCAGAACAGTTCTCACTTCCACCCGTGCCTGGTGCTGCCTCCCCTTCCTCACACATGATCAGAGTGTGTGAACTCATGGCCCAGAGTCCTCCTTTAGGTTAGAATTGTGCTTTTGCAACATCCAGGCTTTTGCCTGACTGTAAGCACTGCTGTGATACATGGGCCTGTCAGGTTAATGTGGCATCCTTTAATCCATGTGTCATTTTCTCTGAACAACAGAAAACAGTTAATTCACCTTAGTGCTTGGCTGCCTAAAGCTTTCAGGTATAGTATAAAATAACAGCATAAATAGAACTTTACATTTATTAGGAATTTCAAGTTGAATTTACAAAATAGTGATAGGAACTGGAAAGCTTTGTCTTATGTCAGTGGGAAAAGATGGGATATTTTCAGTCCAGACAGCACGTATTTTGAATTGAGAGAGACAAAAGCAAGTGTTAAAAAAAAAAATCTTTTTTACCCATAAACACAAAGCAGTTCTCTCTTTTTATACTTTGTATAAAACGCCTGAAACGAAGCAAGCATTGAGTGGCAGCTGGAAGACAAGGTATGCAGAGAGAGAAATGAAGTCATTTTCTCTTCTGCCTCCTGTCACTTGAGTCTGCTGACTCAAAATCCAGCCTCAGATCAGAGAGGGACTTTGGTGCCTGCTGAAATCCAAACTGAAGAGTGCTCTGCCTGGACACTGATGCTGTCACTTACCTCCTGCCAATGTGTGGTGGTGTGGCAATGCTGGGGGTACATAGACCCTTGCACTGAATCCTCACCAGACTTCACAGATTTTGAGTCTGTCTCTGTTTTCTCAAAGGATCTCCAGGCTCAGAGCAAATCTGGTGATTTGGTCTTGGCACCAAATACAGCTGACCAAAGAGAGAATACTTTTTGTTTCCTGTTATCCGGCAATTTGACAGGCAGGATATTTGTGTTAAGAGGGGTAAGACCTGGCTCCAGTTAGTGATTTTATTGTGCCACATGAATTTGCACTTTTGGGCTACCCTGGGCTGTGTGAGCATCCTCAAGCCTTTCCACTCATGCTGTTCCACTTTGCCTGACATAATTAAATATTAATTGGGCCAGACTGAGAGAATAAATGACTTTTATAGCCTGGCAACTAGGCCACTCACCCAGGAGGAGAAAATCTCAAGTCCTAGCAATCATGTGTTATCCTTAGAAGCATAAAGCTATATTTAAGCATGTGAATGTGTGTAAGAATTTAAAAAAAATATTTAGATGTTGTCTGTTTAAAATTCACTGTGCTGAGCCCTTTTGAAGAACAACCCACCCTATTTGGATGCCTAATGTAAGGACATAAGCATTGAAGCTGACAGCCCCTTTTGAAAACACCAAACCAAAACAAAAACCACCCTACACCTTTCAGTTGACTTTGAAGAATCTGAGAACAAAGTTGAGCTTGGTCTGATGCTTCAGGAGATGATTCACTTTGGAGCTTTTTCAAGAAAATCGAGTTGCTATAAATCTCTGCCTTAATTACCCAGTTTGGAACCAGAGGGCTGCTATTTCTGGAAGCCTTGCTGGGAGCACTTACAGTTCCAGACAAAAGTTTTCTTTCATAAACTTCAACAAATAATAAAAAAAAGAAAAATTATTGTTTCTTATGAGATTCAAGCCTACATTTCCTGATAGCGTAAGCAAGCAGCTGAAGGATCAAGGTAGACTTTCCAAAGTGTACACTTGTGCCAGGCATTGGTGGAGCTTAACCCAGGAGCCACAAAACACACACAGAAGGCCCTTGTGCTAGTGTTACACCTCTGGGGTTGTTTGGGAGGAGTCTGTGTGGCAGGGCAATACTTTCTGTCTTGTCTTCTGAGCAGACTGAGCCAGCACAGGTAGTTTGCAATGTTGAGGTCAGAGTGGGGATGGATGATTTGGGCCCCATCATTTGAATTCGGGGTATGAAAGGGGGACCAAGCCCTGTACTGAGCTCCCAAACCCCCTGTGGTGGGACTGCCCAGCCTCTGGGTTTTTTTTCATAGCTTAAATAATTGAAACAGTAATGTTGAATAATAAATTATTATAATAATTTCATAAAATGTGGTTATTGAACATTAATTTTTAACTTTCATTATATTTTATTCTCAAGGCGTTTGTATTCAGTTTTGCTTGAAAAGCACTATGTCTGTTAGCTTTTCACTGAAAAATACTTTTAACTTGAAATATATACAAATACCTGCTTATCCTAAGATGCTTACAGTAGGTGAAAGTAGACAATATTTTTTTTTTTGAAATTAGATGCTACAATGCCAGCCTGTCTTTACAAACTGAAAAACTGTGATCCTTTAAAGATCTTTGCTCTTCGCTTTCAAAAAATTAACTACTGCTCATACACAATTTCTAGTCTTTTTTTTAAGCATTCTGTGAGTGTATCATGCACTTCAGATTTCTCACTCTAAAAATCTGACAGTAAAAATAATGCTTAGCCCAAGTTATTCTTAGCATTTGAGAAATGTACAGACCAGAATAAAATTAGATGTTAATTTTATGGTTTCTCTCTTTAATACAATGTACTGTATTTTAATAGAATTAGGGAAGGCCTTTGCAGATGAACAAAATTACACGTCCAGGTTTTTTTTAGTTCTTTTGCTAGAGAAGTCCTTCATCAAAGATTCACAAGAAGGCACACCTGAATAATTGACACTGCCTTAATTCACTTTGGCAGGATAGTTAAGGTAAAAAAGATCACAGTCATTCAGGCAACAGAATATGTTCCTTAAAAACAGCTTTATTAAAGTCACTCTCTTTGAATAGCAGATATGAGTGTGTGTATGTACCTACATTTTGGTGTTGTCTGTTCTGCGTAACTGGTTCCCAGTTTTAGGATGCTAGATTAGGAGTGGAATTATTTGCTGTTTAATAAACTGGAGAGTTGGGCTGATCCCAACGGGATGAGGTTCAAGAAGGCCAAGTGCCGGGTCCTGCACTTTGGCCACAACAACCCCATGGGGAGCTCCAGGCTGGGCACAGAGTGGCAGAAAGGGAGCTGGGAGTCTGGATTGCCAGGAAGCTGAAGAGGAGGCAGCAGTGTGCCCAGGTGGCCAAGAAGGCCAATGGCATCCTGGGCTGGCTCAGGAACAGCGTGGCCAGCAGGTCCAGGGAAGGGATTCTGCCCCTGTGCTCAGCCCTGGGGAGGCCACAGCTTGAGTCCTGTGTCCAGTTCTGGGCCCCTCAGCTCAGGAAGGAGATTGAGGTGCTGGAGCAGGTCCAGAGAAGAGCAAGGAGGCTGTGAAGGGATCCAGCACAAGTCCTGTGAGGAAGGGCTGAGGGAGCTGGGGGTGTTGAGGCTGGAGAAGAGGAGGCTCAGGGGAGACCTCATCACTCTCTCCAACTCCCTGAAAGGAGGTTGGAGCCAGGGGGGGGTCGGGCTCTTTTCCCAGGCAACTCTCAGCAAGACAAGAGGACACAGTCTTAAGTTGTGCCAGGGGAGGTTTAGGTTAGATATTAGAAAGAATTTCTTTACAGAGAGGGTGATCAGACATTGGAATGGACTGCCCGGTGAGGTGGTAGATTCTCTGTTCCTGGAGACATTTAAAAAGAGCCTGGATGTGACACTCAGTGCCATGGGCTGGGAACCACGGGGGGAGTGGATCAAGGGTTGGACTTGATGAGCTCTGAGGTCCCTTCCAACCCGGCTAATTCTATGAAACTCCAGACTACTCCCACTCGTCAGTGCAGGAAGAGCTTTTGGCATTTTACATCCTTACCTTGTGTTAAACTGCAGCGTCACAGAGCAATGTGCTCTTGACCCCAAAGGAGAGAAGCCTGTAAGTTTTCTCAGCAATCTTCAGAGTGATTCATGGCAATGCACAACACTCACTACAATATGGTTTTCAGACAGCCATATAAAAAAATACATTGTCCATAATCTTCAGCTCTATAAACACAGGTCACTCCCTTGTGGGAACCCCCATGATTTCCCTCTGAAAATACTGCTGTATGTTGTTAGATCTGACACAGCCCTTACTGGGACTTGTTCTAGAGGAGAGTCCCCATCCACAGAGGTGAAGATCTTCAAGAATCAGATGACCCATAGAGCTGCACCCAAACAGTGGAAGGCTGTTTTAAAGCTCCATGAGAAAGCTTGCAGAGTGGTTTGCATCTCATGTAATGGATGCTGGTGTTCATGCATGTGTGCTCAGCCACTGACTTCTGTATAAATCTGATCATCACACATCCTGCAAATAATAAAAAAGAAACAAAAAAAAGCCCACACTGAAATATGAAAGCTTAAACTGAGATTTTAAAAATCAAACTTTATGATGCCCCATTGCTAAGCCTGGAGGTATAAAAACAAGACTGGAAACTTCTGTTTATGCTCAGGTATTGTGATTTTCCCACAAAATGCACAACTTAACATTGTAGCCTGTGCTTCCAGGTACAATCATGTCTGCAAAGTCTGTCAAATCTGATACTTGGTGCTCAATGTAAAAACTGTAGCTAGCACAATCTCCTTAAAGCCAGTGAAATAGTTAAATAAATGTACTGGCAAACAGCAATATCTGTGCAGTTGATATATTGATATATTGCAGTTGATATATGCAGTTGATATTGTTGATATACTAAAAAAATATTATATTAATTTGTCCAAGATATGAGCTTGTAATTAAAAGTATAGCAAATGTATTATTGATGCAACAGTTTTGTTGTCCAGGTCCTAGTGCTAATACATGACTGCAGATGCAAAATCAACCCAAGAACTGGTTGCTAGTTAGTAAAATGTTCTAATGGTATTCTGAATGTGTCTGCAGAAAATATTATTGCCTTGAATGAAAGATAAGTTCTGTTTCTATTATGTTAGTTCAAGTGCTATCTTTCAGATAAGCAAAGCTTATTAAAAATATTCTTTAATTCCAACAGAATAATTAGAGTAGAAAAAAAAATAATTGCATTGTAGTTTCTCTCTGGAAAGTAATAATCTGTAACTTTGTCTGACATCTAAATTAGATTATTACAAGAAATTGCAAATCAATTAAAGTCAGCCCATCAGGCTTCCTACTCTGAAAAGTCTGAGACAAAAAAGTTCTCTTTCATAAATCGCAGCAGTTTAAAAGGCTGGTAAAAGCTTCAGTCCATCTCCCATCTTCTTTAGGTCCTTTCAGCTTTCCCAAACCAATTTCTGGATTTACAGAAGGTGAACCTGAGAGTGTTCAACACTTCATATTAGACATTCAGAAGAAATTCTTTCATGTCAGGGTGGTGAGACACTGGCACAGGTTGCCCAAAGAACTTATGGCTGCCCTCTCCCTGGAAATGTTCAAGGCCAGGCTGGATGGGGTTTGGACCATCCTGATCCAGAGGTGTCCCTGCCCATGCAGAGGAATTGGAACTAGATGATCCTTAAGGTCCCTTCCAACTCTATCTATTCTATGATATAAATCAGCTAGAATCCCTGTCTTTTTTGCTTTTTCTTATCCTTTTTTTTTTCTTTTTCCTCTCACCAACACGTAACTTCTGTCAGCATGTTTTGGAAAGAAATAATGTGTCAAATCCATAGCAGCTGAACTTGAGCTTTTCCTTTGGCTTGTGAGAAATATTCCTCTTTAAAAATGTAAGGTCAAGGCAAACACCTTCATAACTCAGAACCTCAGTGCTGTATCAGTGATACTTAGGGCTGGATCCACACCCTTTCCTTAAACCCCATGAATCTGTGTGCAAACAATGTGCCTGAGCTCTGCAGTGTGTGGAGAGATGCTGGGCAGGAGGGTTTGGAGGCAAGGGACACACCAAATAAATGGATAGAGCTGGCCAGAGGGCAAGCCCTGCAGCCTCTTCTGCAGCATATCCCAGCTGGAAGAAGAGAAATCTGCTGTGAATGTAGCCATAGAAAGTGCCAAATCCAGAAGCATTTGCTGGCCAGGGGCTGCAGGATTCTGTGCCTCCTGCTGAGCCACCACATCCACACTGGCACTGTTCATCTGCTCCTGAATCAGGCATCTTGCTCTTCAAAACTGCAAAGGATCCAGAAATTCTTGCTCCTTGCAGTGATGGCTGTGAGTAAGTGGCCTGGAAAATGAAGTGATGTGTCTCTTCACTTGAAATAGCATCTCAGGAACGAGTTCTGAAATGCTTGTCTAAAATCCCTTCCTTTCTCCTTGAATGTGTCTGAGGTGCTCATCAATTTGGGAACTTCTGATTGAGTTGCTCAGTGTACAGAGAATAATCCTAGGAAAAGAACCATGGAAACCTCCCAGTGGACTGCTCTGTAGTCAGAAAGTAAAGGCATAAAGTGAAATTAAGGTCATCTATAGGAAAGCTTTGAGTTTGTTCTTTTTTTTTCTTTTTTTTTTTTTTTTTTTTTCTTTAATTATTGTTCACAGTTCTCTAATAGGAACAGTTCTGTGTCCCATCACCTGCTTCCAAGCAGGACTGGCAGCCTGTCAGAGGGCACCTCAAAGCAGACAGAAGCACGTACAGTGGTGCCCAAGGGTCTCTCTGGCTCTGGCTGATATTCCCAGGTTTTTTCCCACTCCTGGCTGCAAGACTGGGGTCTTGAAAACTGTCACCAAGGCATGATTTTAGTACCCTGAGTAGCATTTTCCAGCCAGTCATATGTTTGGAATTTTCATCAATTCAAATCTCATTCTGTGGTAAAACCTAAGGATCATTTAATAGGAGAATTATTTTTTCCAATTATTTTTTCCAATGACAGTTTTGTTTTAATGCAGTGGGAATTCTGAGCTCCTGTGAGCTATAGGCATGCTTCCTGTGCTTTCTTCCACAATCTCTGCTTTTGTTGCCATAATTTCTTGTTTCTCCAGACTAAGATTTGATCTTCTTTTCTTTCACTAACCAAGAAAACCTCCCCCCTCCATTATTAGTAGGGATGAGTACCATTTCTCCCACTTCTGGCTTTTCTGGCAGCTGCAGAAAAATGACTGTCCTGCTAATAGATCTGTTCTAGAGATTAGTGTTTTAAGCATGTGAAAACAATATTTCTCAATGTATTTTGGCAGAGCTTTATTTGTCAAGTTTGGGGGAAGCTTAACCAAGCTGTGACACTCCTTCCAAAATCATCTTTAACTGGTACCAGTGAAGAACTTTGGATTTGCTTATCACCCACAGTGTTCTTTTTTCCCCACATGTCCTTGCTGGTATCTTACTCTTCCACCCACCCAACACCAAGCATACTGTGGATTAAATTTCTTTTTTCATCTCTTTCTTCTGTGGTACAGCTGTGAGTTATCTTCCTCTATTAGAAACCAAGATTACCAACTAGAACACTGGATGAGTTGCAGCCAGAGCATCTGATCTGCAGCACACTTATGTAGTACCAGATACAATTAAGGCAAAGAAATGTTTTCAAGTCCTCCTTAACCATTTAAACCTAAACCTTGCCTGCCTAAGGAACAGAAGCACTAAACACATATAAATTCTGGAGTGTGGAAGGGAAGATTAAATAAAGGGAACCATAAATATATATTTGGGTTTGGGTCGGGTCCCAGTAGGATTAGTGAGGGGGGGAGATCACATTGCAAACCATGGTGTATGACATGGCTGTCTGCAGAGCTGGGCTTAGACATGGTGACAGTGGCACCCAGCTGTCCTGCAATGTCTCTGTCAATGGAGAAATACTGTTAGAACAGCCTATAAAAGCCATATTGCTTCACTGACCTATGTGCTTAACTCTGAGGGGTATTTTTGGGAGGGGAATTTTGACTGATTGCAGTGACTATTGTGGATGTGTGTGTGTGTGTGTGTCAGGACTTGTCTGGGGGGACAACAGGTATACCTCCAACATTAAGTGTGCCCATAATATTCTTTTTAAAGCCAACTCCAAACCCTTTGGGTATTAGTTGTATCCTTTGAGTTTATATAAACACCCAGGGGCTCTGTTCAGACCAGAAAGCAAGAAATATACTTAGGGGAAAGAGTTAAAGGAGAAGAGAAACACTGTGTTCACAGCAAGCTATGCTCCATTGTCTCCCTGGAGAAGGTGATGCTGATCCCCTGCAGTGCTGAGTGATGAACAGTGACAGTCTGAGGCATGAGATGTCTTCCTGTGGCAGCAGAAAGAGCAGTCCCTGTGCAGAAAACTATCACTGACACTCTCCCAAAAACAGGGGAGGCAGAGCAGTAATGCTACACAGAGACTGGCTGGCCAGGGTCGTTAGCAGTAGCTGTCTGTAGAATAGCAAAAAGCATGCACAAACATTTAATTAAAAATTCATTTAATGGCTGGATTTAAGCTTTTATTCCAGAAGTTAAATGCCAGTTCCCAATGTGTTAGAATGCACTATGATCACTGCATAAACAAATGCATTTGTGGCTCTGATGTGTAACTCTAGTGATGCTGTACATTCAGAAGGATTGCACTGGGGACCCCAGCTTTCAGAGGCTATTGCAAGAGCTGTCATCTATTGCATTTTCTTCTTGTGTTCATATTTTTGCTATTGTTTGCTTGGTAAAGAAAGAGGTGTTTGGTGGTTTTTCTGTTTGTTTGTTTTGAGTGACTGGGAAGTAAGGAGGTGGAGAAAGTAGAAGCAAAATCTTAATGTTCTAGTCCATCTGGTTAGGGTAACAAAAAATCTCTAGATTTTTCAGTTTGGAAAGCTACTTTGTGGTAAAATCTAAGGATCATTTAAATAGGAGAATTATTTTTTTTTCCAATGACATTTTTGTTTTAATGCAGTAGGAAGAGCTTTGTCTTAAAAAGGAAAGCAAACCCATTTGGACTTATTGCAGAGCCAACTGCAGGTTACAAGACTTAGCAGGATTTCCTCTGTCTTTGTTGGTACTTTAGGAATCACCTCAGCAGACCAGGACCATGTCTATCCAGTCTGACATCTTGTCTCCAGGAGGGGCTAGGACTATGTGTCAGGAGATACATGTGCTATACTTCTTAATTAAATATATTTAACTCTGAAGGTACAGAGTAAGCTACATAAAACTTACCTGCAGGTGTTGTGAGTATGTTATTATGCAGGACTCAATTTTTAAAGGGAAGACATAAAAAATGTTATGAAATATTTTATCAGGAAAAGGCACATTAAAAAAAGAAACTCAATGAATAAGCACTTCTGAGTAAAGATCTGAACTCCATAAACAGGTGCCAGTTTTTTATATTAGGTATACATTTTTCCAGGCTTTCTTCCTTTGGGACATAAAATTTATTATGAAATGAAATTGCTGTGAAACATCACATTATCAAAACTTTAATGAATTGCTTCCTGTTACTTACTAACCTTGCAGGGTTCTCTTTAACTCTGAACTAAGCAGTAGGCACAAAACTGTGCTGTTGATTCAAGGTGCTGGAACATCTTGACATGGATGAAAATTAACCTGGTGAGCTCCACTTGGGTCAGAAAATGTTCCAACTTTTGATCTAGTGAACCTTCAGTGAGGAACTCTCCTGTGAGCATCAAGCACTAAATGATACTGAATAAAATGTTCACTGGCAAAGAAACCCCAAGAAATTAGTGACTTGGAGTATGTAATATGCAACGTGAAAGAAATGTAAAGCCAAGTTAGCAAATGTTTTCTGTTCAGTGGCTGAGGGTGCTGCTTTCCCCCAGGAATTTCCCAAGCTCATGCACATGGATGAATGGTACCAGTGCTGAGGCTGGGGTCCTCTCTCCCCCTTCCACCACTGCCCACACAGGAGAATCAGGCTCTGAATGACACCCAGGGAACATGGTGCTGACTCTGTGAGCACCTCCCAGCCAATCCTTCCACATTCACCATGCCCAGGGTAGGAGTGTTGTTTGTTTGGGGCCCCCACACCCCAAAGATAAAGCTGTCACAGAAAGCAGTTGCAAATGTTCAGAAATAGACCCAGAAGCAGGGAAAACTAGAACAAGAAGTGGGCTTGAGTGATGGCAACCCATCACATAGGAGAGATTTGGTGGTTTATAAAGCATATTGGTGCAGGAACTCTGCCAGACATGGGAGAAGAGTGAGCTAGAATATTAGATGAGCCCAGAAAAAAATGGAGCCACTCAACTCTTTGGTCCTTCAGGGCATCTTTCAGCTGCACTGACTGTGTTTTGTTTCTTCTCATGCTGGCACACTCTTTGGAATAAATTTGAGAAGTGGGCTGGAATCACCAGGTATCTTACACGTTCATCTTTGACACAAACCAACAGCATGTTTGACATACAGATACACTTGATGCTCTTCAATCTGAGTGATTTTCTGTATTCTAATTCCTAAAGGGCAAAAGATCCTATGGAGGTCATTTCAACCTCTGAGCACTGGCTGTTAAATTAGGGAGAGGAGAGGATAACATAAACCATGTTCATCTGCACATGGAAAGGTCACTTAGAGAAAAGAGAGTTAAAGGCTTGACCTGAAGTTAAGAATTGTTCTATTACTGAGCTCTTTAAAAGAAAAGAGTGTAAATGGGCATTCCAATTAGCCAAGTTTGAGACTGAAGGCCACCTTACCTGCAGATGTCCCCGGGACATCTAGCTCTGGATCAGTGGGGATGCCCTGAGCAGGTAAAATGAGAAGGGGGACAGGACTGTGTTATCCCCAGCCAGTCCTGAGGTGTGTACCTGAGAGCAGTCTGTCAGGGAGGTGGGAATGAAGATTTTGATCTTGTGGAGTTCCAAAGGGCCTTGTAATTGATCCTGAGGAAGGCTGGGAGAGTGTCCTAAATCCAATTCCTTTTACTGCACTGTGCCCATCTAAATCCCCTCAACATGTTATTTGGATATTGTGCTCCCTTACAGATTCCCCATAAACTGCCAGGCAGGGCCACTGTGTGAAGTTAAATTATTGCTGTACTGTAACGTAGAAAGTGCCCAGAAACTGCCTGTGCACAGCAATCTACAATTCTATGCAGTTTGGTTTTTTAACAGGAGAGGTTGTCTTCATTTTTATGATCATGTACGGGTGCCAGGTCAACACATCTTCATTAATTTTACTCTTTTACTGAAGATACCATATATTGCATTTATTGTGATTGATTCTGACTGGGACTTACAGTGATGTAGGTATTTTTAAATTTTAATTCCATGCAAGTTTTCATCCAAGAGCAGATCAGTTTTGAAGAGCAGGTGTGCTGGAAGTCAAGTACTTGAATTTTAGGACATTGGGAAATGGTGCTTTGTTTTCTGAGACCTTTAGTGCCTTTTCTCATCTCACCCTTGGCAGCAAGGGTGTAATGGGAGGCTTGTCACCATAATAACAAATCTGTATCCTCATCTCTTGCTCCAGACCAGTTTCTTTCCAGTTAGTGATACTGATCTGATAAGTACTGAGGAGAGATGTCAGGGTGCTATTAAAATATGGACTGACTGCTTTGAAATCTTGTGTCCTGTCTTACATGAGGAAGACTTCACCAAAGTAGATGTATCATATTGTATATCATATATCATATCATCACATATCTAGATAAAGATGATATATTGTATATTGTGTTGCCCTAATTAGTTGTGGGTAATGAGCAAAAGCCACCATACAACTCTAATCCAGGCAGGAAAGAAAGGACCTTTTCTGGCAAGATGACAGACAAATTCCTCTGGATATCTTTGAGAGTACAAGAAGCAAGAGACCAAATGCAGAAGCTGGACAGCTTTGTTAAAATTCAGTATTATTCCTTTGGTTTATTCAAAACTTTGCAAGTGACTATCTAGGCTTAGTGGCATTTATTGACATTATGATAACAGAGGATGCTCCAGAGGTGGAAAGGGGAATTAGATGTATGCAAGGTTAACTGAAATGCTGCTGCTGGTAATAAGCCACTGGAACTAGACTGTCACTCATCCTCTCCCTCCACTTCTGGATCCTGATTATCCCCTCAGTTGTTCATTTGCTTCTCTCATCAACATCAGTAAGAATAATGTGTGAAAAAGTCAGACAAGATGGTCATATATTTAAATCAAATCTACTAAATATTGTAAACATAGGGTGTGATGTGCCCCAGATTATGTATATGTCATGAAGTATCATTTTACAGCCAACTGAGATGACATAGTGCAGCCTAACGCAAGGTGAAAAGATCCAGCCCATCTGCAAGCTCCATTTGATGCAGAAAGATTCATTTCAAAGATCAATGTGATGAATTACTGGTGTATGATAACTTCTTAACAGGGCATACAGGCTGCTTGTTCTTGGAACTGTGAAGTTGTGGTCTCCCCTACTTTGGATTTCCTGAGGCCCTCTGCTTCCCAAGCCTCTCTTGGTCTGGCTCATGGCTGGAAGTTGGTGCTTCATCTCCCTGCTCTTTGGCAGGCTGGCATGTTTCAGCTGAGTGCCAGAAGCCTCTTGAGATCCATTACCAGAATTAAGGCTGGATGTACAGACTTTTTCCTGGGCAACTTTTTTTTTCTTTCCCTGTTTTTTCAAGGTCTTGAAAAAAAAAAAAGAAAAGATAGTAGCTAATGTCTGATGAGGGTTCATTCCTTCTCCTTCCCAGCCAGAAATTTGACTTCATCTTTGACTATTCATCTTCCTTCTGTTCATCCATTACATGTTTTCTTTCCATCCTGTGTCTGCAGGCAGCTGGGTTCTCTAAAAAGAAGCAGTGGAAACAGAGCAGAGAAGAGATGATACAGCTTTGAATGCAGAGGTAGAGGCCATCTCATGGAGCACTTGTAGAAACACACAGGACCCCCACCCAAAAAAAAAAACCACCCCACAAACACAAAGTATAAGTGTGCAGGATTCTGAGCTATTTTACTTCAACAGCAGCAAAAGGCACACAAATTGCCATGTGCTGCTTTGCAGGTAGCTGACTTCATTGCCAGGCTGGTTTTTTTGGGCTGGTACTTGGGGAGAAGTGCACATACTGCAGATGTTCTGTCACATCACATCTTCCCCTGGCAGCCATGGTAATTTAAAGGAAATAGCCCAGAGTGACACATCCCAAAACAAACTTAACCAAATTCTATAAAGTCAAGTAAGAGCAGGTTTCAGACTGGGTTTTTCTTCTGCATAGTTCAGGCCAATGGCTAGAACAAGATCCCTCATCACATATGGAAAGCCTAAGTATTTGGGAGGCTTGGCAGAAACTCAAGAGAGAAGAATTAAGGGTAGTTTGCTTTGTTGGTGGTTGTTTTGTTGGTTTGTTTTTTTTTTTTCATGAAGGTTTGGGATTGTTGCACAAAGTTTTGGATTTGAGGTAAGGAACTCTTAGCAGAATTTTGACTGCTGAGGGTTTTCCAAGTGGTAACAGCCAGAGAGGTTGGAAGGGCAATGAATAATCAGTGGTATGTGCCAAGTGTGAGATGGAAGCCTTCCAGTTCTACCCCTCTGTCCCCCCCCCAAACTTATATATAAGTTTACATCTCTGGAAGTTAAAATTGCTGGCACACATCTGCAGAAACAGCAGCAAGTGAATTGTCATTCTGGCTCTGACTGCCTAACTGAAAAATAGACATTGTTTTCCAGTTATTCTCAATCATCTGCTGTGAAGTTTTTGTTCGGTTGCTGATAATCATATGGGCCCTGGTAGGTAATGACAATGACCTAGGCCAGAACAATAATGTGCAAGGAATCATGTGGAAAAAGCCAAAAGTGATCTGAACCTTGAAAACATCTGTGTGTGTCCCCATCCTGCCCCTCTGCCTCCTGTGCTGACACAGTGCAGAATCACAGACAGAGATCTGCTTTTCCAGAACCTCTCAGAAAGTGTTATGCAGAGCTAAATAAACGTCGTTGCTGATTTTATATAAATTAACTGTATGTGCAAGGAAGAAACATGATCCCTGTTGCCAGGGGCCAGCCTGGTTTCTGAAGCCATGTCAGCTACTTTTGGTTGGGACAAGTGACCTGGGGGAGCTTAGGGCAGCAACCCTGCCAGACCTGGCTGCCTGGCTCTTGTCTCTACAGGTAGATCCAGTGTTCAGGTCCATGCTGGGGAACATGGTGTAGCTGGGAGACATCTGGGTATCTTTATTCCAAACCTATGTTCAGGCCTGAATCAGAGCCAGTAGGTGCTGCTGACCCTGAGAACACTCCCAGGATGTCCTTGCATCACTGCCTGGAGCATAATGGTGAGCAGAGAGCTGCAGACAACATGGACCTGAGCCTGGAAAATGACAAGATGTAGCTGTATGTAGGAGTTTATCAAGGGAAAAAAAAAAAGGGGGGGGAGGTGCCATTACAGGCAGTGCTGTGTCTTCAAATGTCTTTGTTTTTTTCTGTCACCTTCCTGTAGGAAATGGGAGGCAAAGAAGTCTTGGTGGTATTTTCCTCACAGCCCAGGTTTGTTTATCAGGTGCTTTTCATTGTTAGTGATGGCCAGGAGAGTGCTGGTGCCTTCTGGATTGTGGGAGCAGCCCTGCAGCTTCCCACTGGAACTGGGCAGCAAGGACACAAGGTGCAGGCCAGTGGTGGAGAGGGGTTGAGAGGCCACGGGGGCTGCTCTTGTGACTCCCTTAGCTTGGGTGCCAAGGAGCTGCAAAGCCAGGCAGAGTTTTCCTTGCCTAATGGGCTTTTTGGCTGTGATTGTTGCTTCTAAGCTGTTAAATGAAGCCTTTTTTCATACTGCCAATATGAGAGTGCTGCTGACCTTCCAGCTTTTTGTAACTCTGTGTCCTGTGTTAGGGGATGTCTTTTAGTGAATTTACTGCCATTTACTTCTCTAGTCCAGAGTTGCTGTAGACATCAACAGCACCAACCTGTATATACGCTTGGTTGGGCTATTTCCAAGTCTCCACAAACACTGCATTAGACAATTTCTACTGGAGGATAGTTTTAGTTGGAGTGAGGGAGGGGAATAATCCTTGGTGTTTAAAGAATGAGTTCAAACACTCCCACTGAAGTTTGGGGACAGGGTGAAGTGTCTCTGAATTATTAATTCCTTCTCTGAGTCAGGAAAATTCATGTACTGCTCACAACTAAGAAAAAAAATGTCTCCTGGCTAACAACAAGCTCTAATAAAACGTTTTAGCACTCTTGGTATAAAAATGGGGGCAGTTTTCAGGTTCTGATTCTTCCCTTAAATTTTGTTCTTAAACCGCTGCATCATTAGGATGCAGCTAATAATTTGCCAATTAATTTAGCAGCCATCTGTCTTTTTGTCATTTTGAATGTCTTGTAATCTAATAACACTTGCAACAATTGTAAGAGACCAGTTTCCAGTGAGTCTGAGATAGTATGATGGTTTCAGTTCATTCCAGGCACAAAACAAACAGAGACTGCACTTTCATCCTTAAGAGGAACCTTTCAAGTGCATCCAAGAATTCCACAGGGCAAATGCCAAGTCTCTGCATCTGTGTCTCCAAGCTATCCTCAGCCTTTCTTCCATTTCTTTTTTGCCTCAAGGGACCCACCAGCCACAATATGTCTGAACTTAGCACTTACCACTAGAATCATCTGTGTTTTGGATATCTTTGATATCTTCTCATTCCTCACAACATCTGAGGTAAAACTCAATTTAATTAAGGACCATTGTTTCTTCTCTTGGAGGTTGGGGTGCTTGTACTTCTGTGGCCTCTGCTTTGAGACTTCCTGCCAGATGCCAAGGACTGAGCAAATTACTCAACTTCTTGTCAGCTGTGTGCCTTTTCAAAACTTTAATTAGCAGAGAATAACCCAGTTTGAAACAAATGTAGCCGTACCAAGAGCCAGCTTCAGCAAAGTGCTTAGCTTGTCAGCAGTAAAGCTGTTAGGGCTGTATGGATCTCTCTTGGAATGCTACAAGCTTAAGCCAGTTAGCAGAACTCCATAATCAGTGAGTCCCAAAACTACTTTTACACACACCTGCAGACAAACTAAAAATACAGAACATCTGGTGTCTATGTATGGGTATATAAAATGAGCTTTTTAAATTTTTCCTTTGCACTGGGTGCTGCTAGGTGGGCTAAGCCAACATCATTTTACTGGTGTACTTTAGAACTAAATCAGTCCAAAAGTGTGATTGTGTTTTGTTTCTGGAAGCTTACAAGCCATTCTGCAGGACACTGGAACTCTGGTTTCTCTAATAAGGACCACATATCTATTTTTATTGTTATCTCGTGATGCACAGGGATTACTGTTTGAATCACTTCAAGTGTTCACAAACCTCAGTGAAGCTGGCAGGAAAAGTTTAAAATAGATAAAAGAAAGTGGTTCTGTGTGCAGTGGGTGGTGAACTTGTGGAGTTTGCTTCCCCAGGAGCTCATAGAGGCAGAGAGCACAAGCAGGGATTTATCTGTTCACGGACCAAGAGTCTATAAATGGACACTAAGAGGTCTGAGCAATAATATACCTATAACATCCTTGATACAACAGCTTTGTGGTGGTACAAAGTAAAGGGACAGCAGAAAGCAGAGTCTGACCTGCTCCTTCAAACTACTTTATCCTGTTGCCACCATCTGAGTCAGGATTCTGGGCCGGTTGAACTATCATTTTGACCCAGGGGGCAGGTCCTACATCCTCATGTTGTTTATTTAACTTGCACTTGAGCAGTGCAGTTTGTCAGCTTCTGCCTTGGCTCTAGAGGGTCAGTCCTTGTGAAATTCCCCACCAGAAGTGGTCTTTCTGGAGCCTTCTTTGTGGCACGAGTATCTCAGGCACTTTAGAACAGAGATAAGACATATGGGCTTGTCCCTGGAGGGAAAATGGTTACCTTGACTTTTCCTAAGGAGCTATACTTCATAATGCAAATAGCAAGAATCATTTCTCACCAAGCTTTCAGAGGTAATATATCTCCAGCCATTTCCATTAGTTCCTTGTCCTTCCCCAGCCCTGTCCTTTGTCTCGGTTGCTTGGCTTCAGTGTGAGGCAGGCATGGAGCTGAGTGGTATTTGGCTAACATGCTCTAAAACACTCAGCTCATCTGGAAGTGTTTGCAAGTACTGGCTCTTTCTGCAGCCACCTTCTTTGGAATTAACAGGACAAATCAAGGGCAGTAAATTCCAAAGCAAAAGGCTTTTTTTCCCCTCATGTCAATACAGTACATTTGTCATTCCTGAGACCCACACATCTTGGATTTTTATTTCCCCACTTGAATCCCCTCAGTGCTGCAAAATATTGCTTGCTTTTCTTTTTGGGTTCCCTCTTCATACTGTGATACCCATCCCTGCTGTCTTTTTTCACAGAGCTTATGCAGTCAGAAATCTCTGTTTAGGGTCAGATCATCAGCTGACAGACACGTGATGCTCTGGCTCTGGTGAAGCTATATTGACCCTCCTTGACTAAGAGATCTGGAGCAGTATCTCTGAGAACACAATGAAAAGTGCTTCATTATTTCTTCTGCTGGCTCAATGCTTGGAAGAAATCCAGCAAAAAACCAATGTGAATTAAAAATGGAAACTACTTCTCCAGCCCTCTTGGCATGCTTAGTGATTACATGAATTAACCAGCCATGCCTTTTCCTTAGTACAGTGCAAACATCTCCACACAAGCAACTTGGTGTTAAAACATGCACAGTTAAAATGTAAAAAATCAGTGTTAATCTTCCCTTCTTGTGACCCTGTCACCATAGCTGAATGTACTTTATCAAAGGGAGTACCTTTTAGGAGACTGTACCCCGATAAACCTCTCCCAAGCTTTCAGTTGTTTCCATTAACTTGATTACTGATTGAACTGATTTAATCAGTGGTGAGGTAAAGTTGATTGAAAGCACCTCAGCACATCTACCACACAATGCAGACCATGAAGAAGTGTGAAAGAAAAGCCTGCCAGTTCCTACACAAACTCAGTACAATAAACCTAAGAACCTGACACAAAAGCAAGCCCACTAACTGACAGAGAAACCACTTTGGTAGTAAAATAATGCTTCAGATACTTAGAAAGTGCTGCTCTTAAAGCCTATGTGGGCACAAAGCATTCTTGTCACACTTTGCAACAGCCATGATTAAAAACTATGTGAAGGTAAAAGTGTTTTCTGGTATTTATCAGTGGGTCATTAACCTTAACAATATCAACATTTCAGTTGTCAGCAAGATTAAAAAAACCATTCTGGCAAAATGAGCACATTGTAATATAGAGACACTGACTGGAGAGAGTGCTGATGAATTACTGGCTCTGCTCAGATACAGAGTTCAGTATGGTGCTGCCTTCAGTGCAGTGGGAAATAGGGGATGAATTAATTGCTGTGGGAAATATAATGCTGAAGAGTTAGGGGCAGACTAAATGAGATGGGTTAGCATATGGAGAGGCTTACAGGTTTTATCCAGAAGAGAATGACTATGTATCAGCTTTTAGTTTCTGCAGTGATGCCAGTGATGATGGTGCAGAGAAAAGCAGAACAGAGTAATGAAGTCTGTGGCTCCAAGCCCTTATTTAGATGTGGTTGAGAGAAGGAGTCCAGGCAGGAACCAGGCAGAGTCCATGTGCAGGACCAAGCAGAGGGACACAGAGACAGGGCAGTGAAATATCTGTGAAAATAGAATGGACCTGAGAAGCAACACTCTCCAGTCCTACCTGGTCCCTCGTTTACTTGATTCCAGATAAGCCAAAGGACTGTCTGGACCTCTAAATGTTGGGGTTGGAACTGAGTGCATGATGTGCAGAATTTAGGACCCATACAGCAGTCACTGCTGATTGTTACCTGGCAATACCCTCTGTGTTTAATATAGTATGGAACCTGCAGCACAGAGAGCCATGAGCAGAAAACTCCTCTCAGGGGATCAGGATCTCATTTCAAAGCCAGCCCTGGAAAGCCTGTGCTGTTGGGTGGATATAGTGGGCTGGAAAGCTCAGGGGAGAGCAGGTGTTTGGGTAGGATAGAGAGAGGCTCACTCCATGTCTCCATGTGAGGCAGATGGGGGACCTGAACCTTCTGCTAATGGGACTTCGATCCTCTTCTCAGTGGCAGAGTCAGCAGGAGTGTTTTGGGAGGGAAAGCTTAAGGAAGGAGCTTTTTTCTGCATCACAGCCCACATTTCCAATTCCCACTTGCTGTCACCAGAGGCCTCCTGTGTGAGGGATTCTGCAGGATGCTGAGATAGATGGCTTTGGTCCTCTCTGAGGCACCAGACCATTTGTGTGCTGCAGGGTAAGAAGGAGCAGGAAAAAAGATCAGTGCTGGCACCCCTGCTTGCTGCAGTATATGACTACCTTGCTCTGTAGCATAGCTTTTAAGTTCTAAAAGTTAAGATACAGCAGAAGCCTTTGAGAAAGGATATTTTTGTTGCTCTTTTTTCCCTCTGCTAGTTATGCTTCAAAGTGTGTGTGTATACACGAGAATGCTGTTCCTCGTTCATTTATTCCTGCCAGATAACTTTCATTACTTTAATAAAATTCCACTGTCTGACAGCTTTTATTTCTGGATTCCAAATTGTTAGGCTTTCCTGAGCTTTCCTTCTGACCTCTAGGATGTATAAGGTGGGTGAGACACAAGTCTTAGCATTTGTGAAGGTCCTAGAAATACAAAAATACAAAAAGCCTGGCAGTTTCTGTCTGGTAGATCTAATTTCAAGGTCTGGTAAGAGCACAGAAATACACTGCAGATCAGCCCATGAGGTAGCACTAGTAGCAAGCTGATACTTTAAAAAAAAAAGTGAAGCATCAGTGCAGGGATGACCAGAAAAGTCAGCCACAAGCTGACAATTACCAGTACTCCAAAAACAGGTGGAGGTCTGAGACCCATCAGCCTTCTCTTTTATACTTTCTTTGGGGTCTGCTATCAACATAGGTACCCAGTCCTTTCTGTGATAACAGGGCCAAACATGTGCTCTGCTAAGGAGATTTCAGGGATAGAGGTGGGTTGCTATGAGGTCCTCTTCAGAAAAGCTCTGACTCAGGGGGCTCTGACTTCCTTGGGGGCTTTCCCAATGCAAACAAAAGCAAATGCACATCTGCTGCAAGAAGTCCTGCAGATGTGTAGGAAGTCTAAAGCTTTGACTGGCTACTGTGTAGGATGAACTATACCATAATCTGTGTACATCTTTAATGCATTCATGGCAGTTCCAGTGAGTCCAGAAGACAATTGTGCACATAGAGAAGGGCACATGGAGCACATATGTAAGAGCACGTGGCTCTTGTGTGGCAACTGTGTGTGCAATCCAGGAATTACAGCTGTGATTGAGCTGCTGCTCCTGCTCCAGCCACGCATGGAAACCTCATACAAATAGTCTGTGCTCAGACTCAGGGCTGTACTAAGGTGTCCTTACATACAGTTACTCCTGCATCTCATTTTCTGGGTTTTTTTTCATTATGTGGTTGCCTCCTGTCGCAGGCCCCTGATGGAAAAGTGGTAATGATCTGGACTTTTCAAATAGCAGAGGTTTCCATTTGAGACTTTGATTTTTCAGTGAGCAACATAGATCAGGATAGCTGCAAACGTGCTTTATATTGGGTTATAAGAATGAAACTTGGTTTGAAAACTGGGTTGTTGTGAATGAAGAAGACTTGATATTTACATGGTTTCTGGTTAAGTCTTACTCAGAAAATTTAATTTTGTAATTTTGAAATGTTTTGGAATTTATGAGTGTCTTTTGGACGCTAACAGGCAGAATTAGAAATAAAAGCCCAGACTGATGAAGATGATGTGTAGTGGAAATTACCACACTCACATGAGACCCCTTCCTGCCTAACATGTTCTCTACAAGTCTGAAAGAGCACTTGGAGGCATGTGAAAGCATAGATGATTCCTGAGTAGACTGGATATGGATGCTACTCCAGATGAAGAAAAGATAGTTGAGGTAGTAGAATTATGACCTACAAGCCACTGCATAAGAATCTGGTTGTATAAAAGCTTTGGAGGGCATCTGGGAAGAACAATAACACCAGACCCAGAAACTCAGTGGAGTGAAGGGAAAAAGATGTGGGGTCCAAAAATTGTACTGGAGAGGAAATTGTATGAACTTGCAAGGCAAGGTAGAAAGGTCAAGGCAATGGTCAGATCTGGAAGCAAAGATGGTGTCTGTGTCATCAGGGCACAGAAGCAATAACCTTGCTCCATGTGTGTCCAGGAGGAAGAATGTTCACTGGGAATATTAATGGAATGTAGGCAATGAAAATACACTGAACACAGAAACAAGAATTAATGGGATAGGGATATGTTTATATAGTTGAAGAAAAAAGACAGTAAAATGCTGCCTTTAGTGGCTTTAGGATTAACTTTCAAGTAGTAAAGAGAACTGTTTGGTAGGGTTTTGTACCTTTGTAACTAAAAGATAAACTTCAGAGCTTGAATATATCTACAGAGTCCCTGTCAAGATATGGTGTCAGTGCCAGCACTTTCTGTAAATGAAACTGGAGGAGAAAGCACTTAAGGTTGAGAGAAATCCTTCATTTCTGAATATTATAGGCCAAATTCTACTCTGTTCACGTGTCTGCATTCTGCAAATGAATTTTCCCAAGGAGCTATTAAAGGAACCATTTTGATTTATAACAAACAAAACTCTTGGTGAAGGCACCGTTCACAACAATTTAAAAACCTGAACAATCACCAGTATGGATAACTGAGAGTGTGGCATCTGAATGATTTGTATATAAATATATTTGTGTGTCAAAACATTTGTTGTTAGCAATGCAATATTCACAGTGAAGCATTGATAATGTCCTGCAGACTGTCTTCTATTCAGTTACCATTTATCACCTGGCAAGATGCACTGAATCGTAACTTATTAAATAGTTTGAAAATATTTTTCAGTGCCCTTCAAGGTACCTGAATATTTATTGTTGACTACTTCAGTAGCTTTGCTCTTTGCATATCTTGAGATGGTGAGATCAGATTGCTTGAACTGCATGTCTGCTGGCTCCATCAATGGAAGTGGCTGAGTGGATCTGATATATGCAAATGTGAAGACTCTGAACAGTTTTCTGGAAACAAAACTGTTTTAAAGAATATATTTAACAAGTGCCTTGGGAAAAGTCATCTTCTCAGATTTCTCTAGCTATTTTGGGTTGACTTGAAGCAGAGAGGAAGAAATGCAAGAACAGAAGATAACCAGGAGGTGTGAAACCAAGTTCCTCTGTGACTGTGTTTTATAAATATTTGATACTGCCCTCTGCCTGAATGGAGCTTTGTTGGGGGGAATCAGGCAGGAGATGTTTGGCTTTACCTGATACCTCCTTTGGCAGCACATTTTGCTTTCTTGTTTTACATTGCATGGTGCTGAAGCCATGTTGTGTATTTATAGTCTTCTGGGGAATACTAGGCCAGATCCAAAAGCTGCAGGAGTGATGGGAAGACTTGAACAGACACAGCTGCCTTTGGACCAGGTTCAGTCTCACTGTTCCTCAGAGTAAGGAAGGGGCAAATGCTGTGCTTTGCCATGTGACTATTTGATGAAAAATACCACTTCTCACCTTTACAATCTTTCAAATTCCAGAGTGCAATCCCTACCACAATATCACATTTCTGTGTTCAGACTGTAAACACTTACAAAACCTTTGTACTTACATCTGCATGTTTTCAAAGTAAACATGGAAATCTGATTGGTTTAACTAGTATTTAGCTTCTATACCAGCTACTAAAATATTTGTACTGCTTTTGCATTCTGTCTTTTGGACTAATACTGTTTTAAGTACTCTGTTGCTCACAATGGGGGTGGCTATGGGGTGCCAAAGAACATTTCTTAGTGCTGCTGTTAGGGTCTGCTGGGTAGTTTGGCACCACTGTAGATGTAGCCTGAGTTTGTTAGAACTTAACCACCAGGAATATATCCCTGCTACCATGAACAAAACTGCACCAAAATATTCCCAATGAGCTGTAGCCAGGGAAAAGAGGAGAGATCCCAATAACACACGTGCTGAGTAGAATCACTTGTTCCACAGATGTTAAATATCTTGGGACCTGAGTTGTCATTTGACAACAATGGCCTTATCTGTCATACTCTACCCAAGCAACAGGCAAAAATGCTAAAGCACTTCTGTGGCCATTCCTCCTCAAGTCTGAGCCTGCTTATGTTCTTGTGTGGGTTGTACCTTTAAAAGGAAGAGTTGGCAGCAAATGAGCCGGAGACGCTTGCAGGATTTTGGGTTTTTTCTTTTTCTCACAAAGCCTTCTGACCTTGAAAAGCCTTAAAGCTGCATTCCTCGTGAAAAATAACTTCTACTTAGTGCTGAGCACGTGTATGGTTGCACAGACAAATAGACAAATAACAATGTGAGTACATGCCTCCATCATTTATCCTCCTCAGGGGGCCATAAACCATGAGTAAATGCAACAAAAGCAGAAGATTAATAGTGGCTGCATAATGCTCTGCATTTTTCATAATGATTCTCTGCAGATAGAATCAATAAGTGTCACTAATTGGTAGGTGTTTGTCCTGCAAGGGGTCCCAATCCTCCCTCCAGTAGAGTTGGAGGCCAGTTTCTGGTTTTCACGTGTGGGAGAGGAGGAGCAGGCTCCTCAGGACCAGCTAAGACTGCTCTTTAACAGATACCATAATTCAGACAAAGGCTGTGTGCAATGCAGAGGAAACCACAGCAACCTGCAAAGACATTACCAGCCAGCCTGCCTGGTGCTGGGACAGTTGTTTGCAAACCCACTGGTGGCCACAAGCCAGCTGCTGAATTGAACATGCTCAGCTGAGTGACTGGGCTGGCTTAATGTCATACCAGAGAATGCTTTGGGTTAGAAGGGACTTCACACATCACCAAGTTCCAACCCCCCTCCATGGCCGGGGACACCTTTCACTAAACCAGGTTGCTCCAAGCCCCTTCCAACTTGGCCTTAAACACTTTCAAGGAGGGCTACTCCAATTACTCACTGGCCAACTTGTGCTGGTGTCTCACCACCCTCATACTGAAGAATTTCTTCTTACTGTCTGGGTTAAAGCTACATTTTTCCAGTTTAAGGCCATTAGCTCTTGTCCTACCACTCCTTGCCCTCGTTAGAAGTCCCTCCCCAGCTTCCCTGTGTCCCCTTCAGGTCCTGGAAGGTGCTCCAATGTCTCCCTGGAGCCTTCTCTTCCCCAGCCTCAACTCTCTCAGTCTGTCTTCCCAGTAGAGCTGCTCCAGCCCTCTGATCATCTTCATGGCCCTCCTCTGGATTTGCTCCAGCAGGTCCATGTCCTTTTTGGGTTGGGGACTCTAGAACAGGACCCAGTACTCCAGATATAATATGATAATTCTGCAGTGTCCTGCTGATCTTATTCACATCTTTTCCCTGGTTTGAGGTTTGCCACTGATGTTTGTGCCCTGTGGATGCTGTGCAGGAAAATGCTGAAAAAATTGTGTACCCAGCACTGTCCAAACACCAGCCAAAGCAGCAAGGAGGCACAGGAGCCCTCCATCCTGATTGTTATCTGGGGAAAACACCTTCATCAAACTTTTATCCAATTAGCCTTGTTGCCTAAATTGATTTTTTTTTTTTCTAAGCCTTACATGAAGCATAAGAGCATATTGTGTCTTTTCTAGTGCTTTAACTCTGAAGTTACAAACCTGCTTATAGCCAGTCTGATATAAGTAGAGGTACTGAAGCTACCCCTGCAGCAGTGCTGTGCTGGTGCAGATGTTCTGGTGCAGATGTGCTGCTCCCTGTGCCCAAGCACATTTGGCTCTTCATGTGTAAGCTGGGTGCAGTCTGTGGCCTCAGAGCCTGACCATACAGTTGGATGGTCCAAGAGTCAAGCTGGTACCACACCCAGAACTTCAGAGTCCTCCATCAGACCTCACATGCTGAGATGATGATGGGCCCAAAAGCCATGAACTCTGGTTTTAGCTGGCTTCCCAACTTCTGAAATTGCCACACACACACTGCAAGGCTGTTCCTGTTGCCAGCCCTCTGAAACATAAAGCTTAAATTGATCTGGGCTCTGCTGCCAGAATTTCCCCAAGTGAACTCAGAGAAGGTTATCTTACACAGATTTATCTAAAAAGCTGCCTGGTAGCATGGATCTTTTTTTTTATTTCCCCAAGTAGAATTTCTGCATCATATATCCCTGCTGACATGTTCAGTGTTTCCCTGGCCTTGTGCAACTCCAGGGATCTGTCCATCTCCAGCCTGAGAATGACACTGGTGTGGCATCTTCTCTGCCAAAGGGAGGATGTGGGACAGATAGAGCCACAGGAGATGAGAGAGGGGCTTTCCAACCTTTTCCAACCTTGTTCTTTTATTCACTCTCAGGTGAATAAACTTTGTCCCTTTCTTTTCTCCTTACTCCTAGCAAAAACCTTTACTCAGCTTCCTGAATCCTACAGAAATCTTGATGCTCTTCTCTTTCAAAGCACAGCAGGAAAATGAGGAAGGCAGCTTGTTAAGCTGGGTAAGGCTCAGAGGAACATGGCTCCATTATTTCTCTGTTAAAGAAAAGCTGTCAGTGGTTTAAGTTCCTCCATGTGCCCTTTTACTGGTTGCTTTAGGTTCTGCTAATTCTCTTCATCTCTCCCCCTTTTTCTGGCTATTTGTGCTCTTGTCTCTGTGCAGTGTCTTGAACACAGTATGGTTTCAGTCTGGCTTCTTGGCATTGCTGTAATTAAAGTATTTCTGTTACTAAGAGCAGTCAAATAAAATCCAGCAGGCTTTGGGATGTCAATGGTTGTGGTCACTCTCTAAACCAAAGTAGCAGCTTTGTTCTTTCCAGGAAGATCATCAATTAGGGCCAAGATTGGTAAGGTGTCAGTATGACTTACTGACTCCAGGCTGCTTTTAGAAAGTGTCCAAGGCCCCAAGACTATTAGTTGTCATGATATGGATATATTCATGCAACATTTACCCTGCAGGTTTTGGGAAGCTTCTGAACTCCCCAGGATTACTAACTTCAGAGCTCTCTCTGTTTACTATTTATTTAGTGGTGGCAGCAAGCAACCCAATATTCCTTATGTGAGGCAAGGATCTGGAAGAAAAGAATGCAGAATATCATTAAAATTCTTCTACTTGAGCTAAGGAGACTTTGCCTGTTCAAAGACTAAACTAAGCATTCATTACTAGCACCATCAGGAACTTCTGAGGCAATCAGAGGTGATGGCCTCCAGAAACTTGCATCTGAAAAGAGAGACTGGCTGCCAGAGAGGCATCTGTACAGGGAGAGGAGCTTCTGTCCTGCAGACCAAGGAACATCTGCTCTTTCTTCATGCTGCACTGTATGGTAAATAAAAGGAGCAGGGCTTTTAGCAGAGCTGTTCTGATGCACACATTGGTTGTTCAGTGCCCTGGCACAAGTGGAAGAGCAGGACTTGGGTGGTACCCACCTCAAAAGGTGGTGACTGAAGCCACCAAGGCACCTCAGATTAGAACCTGAGAATATTGCTAGGAAAAAAGCAGCCTCCAAACCCTGTTCTCTCTTTATCCAACATGTCATATTCTGTTATTTACTGGTGTTCTCTCAGTCTGCACCACTGTGTGTTGGGACTTGCTGAAAATGAAAGGAGAGTTCAAGAGTGCAGATTTCAACTACTGTGTCATAAATAGGGAGGTTCTGTCAATATGAACTCTAAATTTCTGGGCCTGACTGTTCCACTTGTTTCCTTTGGGAACAATTTAACAGTGCCCATGTCTCCCGTGCATATAGAGGGGCCTGAGCCCCTTCCTCTTCTTGCTGCCTGTTGAAACTGGAGCTCTGCAATGTGACAGCTACATCTTTACAGTTAAAAATAGTCTTTTGCCAATAGAGCTTCTATGCTCTTTCTGAAAACCCCTGCCTAGAAACATAAATCTCTAAGAAGGGAATATTTGAGTCCTCAGATCTACCCTCTTCCAGTTTAAAAATGTGTCAAAGCTCAGGAAAATCAAGGTGGCTGCTGCTGTTTTAATGGAGAAGAATTTCAGATTATTGCAGGCTGATAATTCAGAAATTATGTTTGATAGGTATGTGAACCAGAATATGGATGTGGTAACTCCCTGGAAATCAGGAATTGACCTCAAAGAGCCTCAGAGAGGGGGAGGGAAAGGATTGAGTTGGCCTTGTTAGTGCAACTAAAATCAGCTGGAGAGGTTTTTGGGTTTTTTTTATTGCTGCCTGACAGAATGCATCTGGAACAGGAAAGGGGTTTGTTTGGCAATGAGGAGAATGGGTCACACCTGAAAACCCTGGCTGAAATTGATAGCTAGAATGGCAGTGCTTTATAAGAGACTAAAGAAAAGGTGAGGAGGGGGACATGAGGCTGTGGTTCCAGGAATGGAGGGTAAGAATTCTCTAATCTCTCCCTTTCTACCTCAGAGAGATGATTTATAGGAGCAAAGATCATGGAGGTTTTGATGGCAAAGTACAGATTGTATTCTGAAAGTGTTTGTTGTTTAAAGAAGGTTTTTTGAGGGTGGTTTTTTTCCATCTCAAATTAAAACATTGCTGAAAGTACATTATTAGAAATAGGGTTACAATTTAGTGAAATTTCATGAAGTAATTAGAATGGCATTCCTAAAGCCAGTGGCCAGGTCAAAAACACAGTTTCATCCAAAACACATCTGCTACATCTTTTCTTGTTAAACACTTTGACCTTCTACTGTGAACAACAGCAAGTTTGGCAGGTGATGGCTATGTGCTCAAGTCACAAAAAGAAAAGAGAGGAGGGAGTTGCAATAACCCCAGAGTTCATGGGGTTTTGTTTTCAGAGAGCTTGTTATGATTTTCACTTGTCCTTATGAAAACTTTGCACCGAGGGTCTTCTGAGTTTTTATGTGAGCTCAGAAGAAAACACCCTAAAGAATGAAGTATGCATTATCCTTATCCTAAACTTAATTATTTTATCTGGTTCAGATGCAAAAAAAAGCCTCGTGCTCAAAGACCTTTTTTTTTTTTTCTGATGAATAATACTCCCTTTTCCCCCAACTTTGCTTCATGAAATCCTGCCTCAAGGCTGTAACAAAATGGATGTGAACAGAGATATTTCATGGTGTATGCCAGCAGTCTATGGTATGGTATGGTATGCAACAGCTTGCTGCTACAAGTTTCATGGTTTGTCTCCATGTCTCTAATCTTGGCAATGCCACCCCAAAGTCCAGCTCTCTGCAGAAGGTGTGAGGTTGTCACCTTGATCTGTGACTCTACAGGATCTGAAGTGAACCAGTTTTGTTAGACTGAGGAAAGGCTTTAATGCCTGTGAAGAAAGGGAGATATTCTAGTGGGGTTGGCTTGAAATCTCAGAGTTTAATCAGAAAAGGGGGATGTTGCTAGAAAACCATGTGGATTTGTTGTGTTTGGGTTCTAACAGGCAGTCTTGGGGGTTGGCAGGGTTGTCTTCAGCTCTCTCCATCAGAGGCAGCATCCTGGTGCTGACTTTCCTCTCTGGCATTCTTCTAACCTGTAGACCAACCATGAACAAAACCAGAAATTGCCTTCTAGAATGAAATATCACAATTTTCTTTCCCTCACAGTTCAGAGCTTTGCTGGTGACAGCTCTCCACTCTGGGGACATCCCTAACATTCCCATGTGATGAAACAGCTTACAGAGAGAGTCTCAGAAAGGTGTGAAATCCTATCCTGAAAATCAGATCCCTGGCAAAATATTTCCAATTGGAGACTCCAGATGAAACCACATCTGAAAAAAATAGGGATGGTTTCTGAAAAAAAGCCATGGATTTAATTGTATTTTGAAAAAGAAAATAGATTGAACTAAGTAGTACCCTATATAGTAGTACCCTATATAATGTTTGAATTAAGTAATTTTGTATTCTTTATGCAAAGCTGCTTCTAAAAGGGCTTTGTCTGGCTTCTTAACTTTCCATGGAAATGGGGTGTGGTGACAGCACAAAGTTTCCTTTTCTTTTCCAAGTATTTATCTGGCCCAAAACTGCAGTCCTTAGACAAAAACACACCAGTTGTCAAAGGATGGAACCCAGCCCTGCATGCAGAGATTGCTTCTGTGGCTGAGTCCCCCACTAAAGGTGAGAGGGAGAGACTGCTGCTGCTCAGAGGCTTCCAAGATAACAAAAAATTTGGGTTTCTTTAAAACACTTGAGCCTGATTTTCTTACCATTAAATTTTCATCCATTACCCTATGCTGCAGAAAATGGCATGTTTGGCATTCATAGTGGGGCAAAGATCTTGCTGCTCTATGTAGGTATTTTCTTGAAGTGTTCTTGAAGTACATGCTAGCCAAAATATGCCTTTCTAGATCTTGGCCTGAACTAATGGAGCAGAGGCTCCACCTGCAATTAAATCTGTTGCTAATCATGCTGCAGGACTGCTTGATAGTGGCTTTGACTACTACAACAACAATGGAAAATCAAGGAATGAGAATGTTTGTGGGTGATGTATTTTTAAAACTCTTTTTCAGCATCTGATTGTAACCCACCCTCCTGCCAGTTCTTTCTCAGGTGTATCAGAAGCAGTTCTGGGGTTGGTTGTTTTGGGTTTTTTGTTTATTTTTTTACAGAACCAAGCAAAAAGGAGACTTTCCTGCTCTGCTGGTGTTTGTAGGTGCCAGAGGAGGTGAGAGCTGCTGAAAGCAGAGTCCCCATGCCAGCACAGAGCTAGGTTTGGGCCAGCTGCAGGGCTGTTGGGATGGGTGTTAGGAGGAGCAGTGCCCTGGTGTGTGGCCATGCCAGCTCCCAGCACTCTGCATCAGCACAGTGGGTGCCTCTTAAAGGACATTCAGCATCTTAACAGGGCTTAGCAGCCTTGCAGCCATGAGAAACTGCAGGCCTCTGGCTCTGTGGTGAACAAACAGAAGGTTTACTAGGTTGTTAATAGTCCTTGGAAATGAAGCAGCATGCTGGGCATCTTAAAATTCATATTTGAATGAAAATTCTTGCATTAAATTCTTCTATAGTCAAGTAAGTCCAAGTAGTCTTCTCCATGCTGTCTGCCTTCCAGGCTCTGTATGAATTGAGAGGGAAGGACTGAAGCTGCTTGAAACAAAGATATTGGTGTCTCCAAGCTGTGACTGAACTGACTCTCCTTGGTTCCTGTTTTGAAGTCTTTCAATCTGTTGTTGGTGTGGCTTTCTGTCATCTTCAGTCAGATCTAGCTGTAAGCACTGTTTTCCAATCCTCCTCTGCAATTTAGGCTCCACCACAAGGTATCTATGAAAGCAAAACAGGAGAAGGACTGTCCTTCCAGAAATTATTTCATATGTGTTTTATTACCAGAAGACATCAGGGAAAGAAAGAGGGGAAAAATATGGCTTGGCTACAAAGTGCATTGAAAACACATCATGAGTCTTTGTAATGGGTGACCACAGTGATATTGATCAGTGTTTGATTTCTTTTGCTGTTGTAGCACTGCTTTTCTGTGCTTCCCTGAACACATTGGGGTTTTTTCCATTTTAAAATTGTGGAATCATTCCAGTAGAGAGTCCTGAGTTATTAACATCCATCCAGATCCCAGCCCCTTCCCATTAGTATTAGATGGTGAATTGGGCTTCTTTCTTTACAAGCTGCTTTATTTCTACCAGTACATGTGTCTGTCTTTGGAAGAGAATGTGGTGGCTTTTTATTATTTATATATTTACGCACAAAAGAAGTTTGCAAAGGTGTAATCTGGTTTGGAATCTTTCTCTGTCTTCATCCAAGATGTTATAGCTATAATATTTATGTGGCTACATGACAAGGACCTGGTACCACTCTTGAGATCACCAGAGTCTTCTAACATAAAGACTCTACCAGAATTCCTTTTCATTCTGTACGTTGTGGCAGGTGCACATGTGTGAAACAAATAAATAATATGGAAGAATTCTTCCATGTAGTGAGATAATAGGTTTTGAAAGGGTTATCTTGGAAACAGTGAAAACTCCCACACAATCTTGGCAATTGCTAAATTAACCCAGCTGCAAAACCTCCTGGAAGCTGTTAAATCTCTTGTTCTGTTTATGTTTTGATCAAGAGCTTAAGTTGCATATTCAGAGGAAATATCTTACATAGCAGTGATGCTGAATGTACAGCACTGCATATTAATTCCATCAGCCAGGTGTAAAAGTAGTCACCTTTAAGGAAACTCAGGCTGGGCACAGAGTGGCTGAGAGCAGCCAGGCAGAAAGGGAGCTGGGAGTCTGGATTGCCAGGAAGCTGAAGAGGAGCCAGCAGTGTGCCCAGGTGGCCAAGAAGGCCAATGGCATCCTGGGCTGGCTCAGGAACAGCGTGGCCAGCAGGTCCAGGGAAGGGATTCTGCCCCTGTGCTCAGCCCTGGGGAGGCCACAGCTTGAGTCCTGTGTCCAGTTCTGGGCCCCTCAGCTCAGGAAGGAGATTGAGGTGCTGGAGCAGGTCCAGAGAAGAGCAAGGAGTCTGGGAAGGGATCCAGCACAAGTCCTGTGAGGAAGGGCTGAGGGAGCTGGGGGTGTTGAGGCTGGAGAAGAGGAGGCTCAGGGGAGACCTCATCACTCTCTCCAACTCCCTGAAAGGAGGTTGGAGCCAGGGGGGGGTTGGGCTCTTTTCCCAGGCAACTCTCAGCAAGACAAGAGGGCACAAGAGGGCTCAAGTTGTGCCAGGGGAGGTTTAGGTTGGACATTAGAAAGAATTTTTTTACTGAGAGGGTGCTCAGGCATTGGAATGGGCTGCCCAGGGAAGGGGTGGATTCTCCATCCCTGGAGATATTTCAAAAGAGCCTGGATGTGGCACTCAGTGCCATGGGCTGGGAACCACGGGGGGAGTGGATCAAGGGTTGGACTTGATGAGCTCTGAGGTCCCTTCCAACCCAGACAGTTCTATGATTCTATAATTCTATGATATATTAAGGCTTTGTTTAGCATCTGAGAGCAGCTCAGGGTGCAGCAAGCTTGTTTGCCCAGCAGCAGTGTCATGAACATACAATCTGTAGGGAAATGTTTATCAGCTCAGAAATGAATTGCAGTTTATGGTTGTGGTGAGGTGGCCCTGGGTGATTTGTATTCATGCAAAGCTGTTGTTTGACTCTTGATTAAGGCACTGTTCTGTGAAAGTCAGGTGTTGGAGAGAGAAGAGTTGTGGCTGCAAGGATCCTTTCACTGGAGCAATACTGAAGAATATTTTTCCAAATTTGCAGAGGTGGAACTGAGGCAGAATGTGCTTGGTATCATGTTGACAGGTGTATCATGGGTGGCCAGTGGAATCTACAGAAGAACCAAAGCACATGAGACATCTAATTCTGTAAAAGCCAGATAATATTTCATATTTTTTGCATAAAGAGTTGTTCTCCTATCTCTTCCTGCTTCTTAACAGTAAAATACACATCATTGCATGAGACAAAACACAGAACTCATTTTACCAAAGCTTTATATTTTTTTGGAAACCCTTCACAATACCAAATGTCTTTACCTCCTTTTTCATCATAGCCTTGCCTGTTCATGAGGACAAGGTAGCTGAAGGTATGCAGTAGTTGTCAGCTGGCAGGAAGGTCTCTCCCTTCTCCTTGTCCTCATGTGTAGCAGTGGTTTCCACCTGGAGCAGAGTAGATATGGAATTTCTTCACTAGGAAGGAGGTGAAACACTGGAACAGGTTGCTCTATCCATGGAGACATTCAAGGCCCAGCTTGATGGGGTTCTGAGCAACCTGGTCTGGTTAAAGCTGTCCCTGCTCACTGCAAGGAGGTTGGGGACCTTTTAAAGATCCTTCCATCCCAAGGCATTCTGTGTGGAGTGTGGAGAGGGAAGCAATGAATGGAACAGGGCTGAGGGGATTTGGAATGCTCCTTTGGGTCTCAGAAAGAGTTTTTCTTGGAGGGAAGTTTTTCTGCTGTGTGTCTTGCAAGGAAAGTGCATCCATCTAGTAAATCATGCCAAGCCTTCAGTGTCTGGCATTATTAACAGCTCTTAAAAAATAGACTGAAATCAGAAAACACTCAGAAATCCAAAATTATACCTAGCCAGGCTCTTTGTGGGTACACCTGTGGAACCTGAGCCCCCAGCTCTTCTTCCACTGAGCAGTGAATTTCCTCCTCACCACTTGTAGCTTCCCACATGTTGCTCATCCTCCTCCCTCACCCTGGGAATGGGACTGTCTCCTAATCAGTGCCAGACACAGGGATGATTTTCTGCCTCTTGATGTCGGGCAGGAACTGTGATGGAAGGAGAGGAGAGAGCATCATTTCTGGTGAAGCTGGATGGCTAAAGTAGGAACCAGCCCAGGCACACTGACAGCACTCAGGAAAATTCCCAGGGATGGATTCCAGCTAACCCTGGTGCAGCCTACCCACTGGAACTGCAAATGGAGCTGTTACCAGCTCGAGATGTGTGCAAAGCACTGAGCTCTCCTGTCCTCATTTTTTCCCCAGATGTTTATTTTGGGTAGCCTTTTCCTCTTACACGTCTGGCTCCACATATTCCCACGTTAAAGTCAGATTCCAAATAAATCCCTGGTGCAACTGTGACAGCTTCATTGAAGTTAGTGACAACTGCACTGAGCTGCAGAGGCTGCTGGCATCACTGGGAATACAGCAGGAGGGGAAGCTGTGAAGGAAAAGGTCTGGTTTTCAATCCTTCTCACTGTATGCTTGAGGCATGTGTGTGCAGAGATACCAGAGCAAGTTAATCCACACTCATTTCTAACATGAATTACTTCAGATGCAGGAATCTACACCTTCGAAGGTGAAATTTACTGATTTGTGATGCTTCAGCTTTGTTTTGTTTTCTGATGGTTTGGTTTTCCCTGGTTTGTTTAGGCAGAGTGCTTAATGTGGTTTAACAAGACAAGTAGGCACCCCTCATGCTGCCTGCCATGGGCTCTCCAGTTAGTTTAGGACCTTAGAAACTAATTTGTCTGTACCTAAACTCTGACCCTCTGCAGAGGGTCAAAGCTTTATATTTCAAGGGTTGGACTTGATGATCTCTGAGGTCCCTTCCAACCCAGCCAATTCTATGATTCTATGATTTTTCTGGAAACCCTTCAGAGTACCAAATGTACCTGACAGTGCTGTCTCTGCAAACAAAGCACACAAACACGTGCTTGCTGTGTTTAGGTGGGACTTTATCCACTGGATATGTGGAATTTTTTCCAGGTGCTGGTCATCCCTGAGCTAATAGACATTGAGTTTTAAATATGGGCAGCGACTGAGCCTTTAATTTCTTTTCAAGGTCACTGTGCTTTTTCTCTGGGGAAATCCATGCAAACACTTCTAGGGCTATAATCTCCAATGATGAAAATCCACTGGTTTTAATGGGGTTTGTGTCAGCAGGGAACTTCCCTGTTGGATTTGAGGGAGGAATTGAGACAGCCTCATGTTAGTAGTGTCTGTTGTTGTCTCTGCAGAGGGGAATGAGGACATGGATAATCCTCTTCAGAATGGTTTGGGACTCTGTCTGAATCCCCACACAGAGTCTCACTTTTTTTACTGTAGAAAAATAGTGTAACTCAAGTCCAGAGAAGTCAGTGAAAAAAAATATATGGTATTTAGGAACTGAAGAGATGAGCATGAAATGAGGGAAATCAGCAGAAAGGTGCTGTAACACTGCCCTGGCATTCCCACCAGAAGGAGAAGCAGGGAGTGTTGAGTTGCTTTGAGGAGCCCAGTAGTAAACTCTGAGTTGTTTTGTTTTGTTTTTTTTTTTTCTTGTCCTTTGGTATTAAGCTGGGTGGTGTGAGCTGAGCCATGGCTGCAGTGTGGCACATGCCAGGCACAGAGTGGGGAAGGGCAGTGCTCTCAGGGGTCTGTGCTGCATCCCAGCTGATGCTGTGCTCTCTGCTGCTGCATCCAAGCTGCTCCTCATTCCCATTTTTCTTATTCAGAAAGGCTTGGGTGTACTCACAGCAGCACTTCCCAACCTCCCTCTCTGGCCCTCAGCAGCATGGGGTTTGCACAATGGGATTAATCACAGCCTTGGGATTTTGGGGCACAAACTCCTTCTCTCTCTCTCTCCCCACTCAACCCCCTGGGAAAGAGCACTCTTAATGGCTGTCCTTCTGCTGGAGCTCTGATGGCTCTTTGCATCCTCCTCTTGGCCAGGCTGGTTCCTTGTACCTTGATATTCAGTAGATTTTATTCCATCTCTTTATAAAATTAAGCCAGGGTACCTAATATCATTTTTAAGAAATAAAACTAGCAACTGGGCAGCAGTCCTATTTAATATATCTGCATACTTACATGTAAGTTTCTTTTTGTAGGTGTCTGTATTCTAATTTAAACCTGGATATATGTTTTGCATATAGTTTATACATGGGCATAGGTATTAAAAAAATCATACATGCATCTTATATGGAGAGTATGTGGAGGTATCCACACTGTGGATGCATTTGCCAGTACAATTTTTTTTTTTTAAAATATGTATTAGAAAGTATTTCTGTGTAGGCTTATTCTGTATTACTAGGAGGTCCTCCTAGAATACTAGGAGGTATCCTAAGAAGGATACACACCCTACCAAAAAAGACCTTATTTCCTAGCTACTTTAAATGTTTCACAATACTTGTGGAAAAACTAAATGAAGTGGTGACCTCACAGCAACACCAGTGATCCAGAAAGTGTGAGCTACAAGGTGTCATTTCCATATGCTGTAAATTAAACCAAGTCCAATCACACAGGTTTTCCTGCACGTATGTTCATGAGCTGATCTACACCTCATTCTGAAAACCTAGCCATGGCTGCACAAAGCTGCTCCAGCCTCAGTTTTCTCTGGAACACTGGGAGGACCTAAATGACTATCTGTCTGTATTAATTTAAATAAATAATATTTTCCCTGGGGCCCTACTTGAGACAACATCTCATATACCTTCCTGTATGAGGGACAGTACAAAAGGGCAGTGCTTGCATCTTTTCCTTGTGAAACACGACCAGTTGATGTACAATCCCACAAAACCTCTCAAGCTAAGCAACCCCTATTAATTTTTCATGCAACAAGCAACAGCAAAAAAGCAACTGCAAGCTGAGGGTATAGCAGGTGGCTTTCTGTCAGTGAAAGCAGCTAGATTCAGTGATGCTGGTGCAGTCATAGAAATTATTGATGCCAAATATATTTTCATTACTGTTTATTTTTACAAAATAATCCAGACAAAACAGAAGTTATTTTTTTCAGTATCTAAAAAGCTGCTTTTGGGTTTCCTCCTTTTTTTTCCCAACTGAAAAAATAATGAGTTGGTTCAGTTAGAGGCTGGGGGCTGCGTTTGTTTCTTGCTGCATTTTCTGATAAGCTAAATACACTAATGGTAAGTAACACTGGGAGAAAATTAAACACTTATTCTGTGTGAAATATAAACTCTAGCCAGTGACTGTACTAGCAAACACTGAATGATAATAGGCTCCAGTGTTAAAGCATCAATTAAGCTTGCTCTAATGAGTGTTTATTGCAAATCAGGACAAGTCGAGTCACAGAAAATACATGAGAATGTGTTTAATTAATAGAATAATACACTTATGCCTTAAATGAAGAAATGTAGTCACAAGTGTTTACTTCTACAGGAAGAACTAAGTGTAAAATAAGGTTGAACAAGTTCATTCAAGAGGACAGGAGGCTTTTGTATGAACTGTCAAACAAAATTCCTCTAAAAAAATTCTTACTGAGTTACTGTGAGAGAGCAGTCTGATCAGCACTTAGCTGAAACCTTCCCATAAGGAGGAAGGAGCAGAAAACAGATGCCCATTTCACTAGAAGAGTGAAGTGTACAGAGGGTCAGAGACTGTCAGGACAGAGAAGAAGATGAGATGCATGGTCTCCCAAAGACCACCACCTGTCTCATGTGGCAGAACAGATTGCAGGGCACTAGGGAAAAAAAAAAAAAAAAAAAAAAGACATGCTAATACTTATTCCTTTAAACAAAGACTGTAGTGCAAGGAGCCAAACTAACAGGAAAGTGAAGTAACTGGGGGAGAGGGGGTACAGTATTTGACAGCTGTTTTCTTCAATTTAACAGAGGCAGGTGGTGAAATGAGAGCTTTTACACTGCATGTGCCCCTGCCCTGAGGGCTGCATCACAGGTCAGCAGTTGCCCACACTGCCAGGGTAGAGTGACTGCCATGGGAGCATCATCCTGGGAGCTTACAGAACACTGTGGTTTGGGAACTCTCTCTTCAGGCTTTGGTTCAAACCATGAAAGCAGCTGGCTCTAGGTGGTAGGAAGGCCTCAGTGGGTACAGTGGCTCTCCCAAGCTGGTCTATGCTCATCTGACATTCAGGAGTACAGGCACAAAGCAGATTTACCTTTTAGTCCATGTGCTGGGAAGTAAAGAGTGGATGGTTGGTTGGTACACTGGCCTGGCAATTAAGCTGAATAACAGATGCTCTTTATTAATCCCCCTCCCCTCCCTGATAAAGGAAGGAGAGAGAATAAGGGAGAGAGACTGATGGGTTGGGAACTGAACTACACAGCTTGAATGAAAAAATAATAATAAATAGGAAAAACGACTAAATCTATACAAATAGACAGGAAAATTGATCCCACGTTCCTCCTCCCTTTCCCCCAATAACTCTCAAATCACCACAGAGGCTGCAGGGCAGCCCTGGGAAAGTCCAGGCTGGAATCCTGGAGTCAGCAGCAGTTGGGAGCTGGAGGCAGGAACACACAGATTCAGGCTGGAATGGATCAGGAGCAGAGGCAGAGGAAGGGATGGAATCCTCCCAAGATGCTGAAGCAAAGAGGGAGAGGAGAAGCAGGGGAAGCAGGAAGGGGTTTGAGCCTGGTGATCCCTCCCATTTCTCCTGAGGATGAGGTGTATGGGATGGAATCCTCTGTTTGGTCAGTTCTGGCATCTCTCTTGTCCCTTCCTCCCCAAAGGAGGGTTCCAGGTGGGACCTCTTGACTCCTTTTCTCCTTCTGGAGGGCAAAATGTCCCTCAGAGCTGAGCAGTGTCCTTGGTTCTGCTGTAACTATAACCATGGAGTGGGATCAGTCCCAGCAGCAGCCACTGCCTGAGAAACTTGCTGTTCATTTCAGCAGTGCAGCTGCTTCCAAGAGACTGAGCTGAAAGCAAAAGCACAAGACAGAAAATCCCCTCTATCCTGGCCCAACCCAGGTCAACTGGTGTGGAGATTTGCCTCCAACATGAGATGTACTGGGCAGGAGGGAGAGCAAACTTCAGCCAGGTCTCCACTGTCAAGGAATCACTGAGCATCTGCTACTCAGCCCACACTGCCAGGGGGACAGAAAGAGGATTCTAGAGACCTTGCTGCTTCTTTTCTGGTCTTTTAAATCTATTGGTAAGTCTGGTTAGTTCAGGAGTGCTATGAAGATCTTGGATTGTGAGTGACTGCGAGCTCCTGGATGGGTCTTTTCACTGAAATTCCTGGTAGTTGCTCTTTACTCTGCCCCAGCCTTGCTTGGCTGAGCAAGAGCCAGGATGAACATTGTCTGTTTAGATGTTTGGCTATGGTGTATAATGTAATATGGTGCTGTCCTCTGGGGCAACGTGGGAAAATGTAAAAGCCATTTCCATACACGAGTTTGCAATATTAGAAAGGCAGCTTGATCAGGTTGGGCAGGCTTGGATTCTTTTTATAGAAGGACAAGTAAAACAAGGCTATGTTTCTTAAACCCTTTGGATTAAGAATTTTTTCACATGAGCAAACACTAATAGAAGATATATTTAAGGTTTCCTCAGTGTAGAAGGATAGCTTATTTTATTTTTATTAAACCTTCTACAGACTGAGACAGCTTGGGAGATGCAGCTTTCTCCACATTAAACCACGTATACCAGGAGAAACAAAAGGAAACCTGCCAAATCAACTTCAGTACTGACACTAACCATCTCCTAATTAAAGGTTTACATGGATATTTAGTCTTAGGTACATATTCAGTTAATTTACACACCTTGATTTTCCTGCCTCAAGTAAAACTGCACACTTCCTGTGTGCAACAGGAAATACTCTCTGAAAATTTCCCCAAAAAGGGCCAACTTCTTTCTTACTGTTCTTACAGAGAGGAAGATACCCAAGTGTTTCTCTTTCCAGGTTACTGATTTATATTGGAAAATGTGACTTCAGGCCTATATGCCCGAGCTGCATGTGGCAGCCTTTGGCCCTGCAAAGGGTTTGGTCCCTGAGCTCTTCTCCTGAGAGCCTTCTCCACATGAGGACCTCAGTCACAGCTTCAGGAAACACAGCCAAGGCTGAGCTACCACCCATCTTTCAGAGCAAAGAGAAGTAAGTCACAGGATTCTCACATGCTAGGACTTCCCTAGTCATAAATAGTGAAACTAGATGTTTGTCTGGAGACAAGAATGTCAAAGCAATCCTCAGTGCCCTGGCCATGGGATCATTCTGGTCCTGAAAAGCTTTAAAAGGTTCCTCTTCATTCAGGCCCGGTTACTTCTGCCTATCTGAACACAAACTTCTGCAGCCTCTTCCCAGGCCTCTTGTTTCCTAAACAAAGCCATTTCCATTTAGAGCCCTCCAAGCCCCATCCACCAGAAGCTTTTCTTTGACCTGCTAGCTCTGGACAGTTTCCCCAGAGCTCACTGTCCTGCCCACCCTCTCTTTACCAGACATGGTCAACAATTAAGCTAATTAAGCTATATGCAGGATTAAGTCTCTAGGGCCAGATTCACAAAGGGACTTAGGTGTTTGAAACGGGAATTAAGCTGATTATCAGCATATCACTCATTATACAGTCTGTGAAACTTCCAGAGCCTTGTGCTTGTGCACAGATCCACTTGGAGAGTTCCTGTGTGCCCGGGGAGGAACAGAATTCCCTTTATGCTGTTTCCCCAATGAGAACTGCCCCAGGGTGAGTCCCAGGCTGGGGGCAGCCATCCCCCCCTCCACCTCCCTCACCCAGCGCTCAGCCGTATGAAAAGCCATCTCCCAAATCCCTGCAATAGGCTTTGCTTGCTCCATGCAGTAGGAAAGGCTGTTTAAACCTTCTTGTTTCACACCTTTATGTACAAAGTTGTCAGGGAACAAAAGACATTTTTGTTAGCAAAGGCTCACAGAGCTTTTCTTTCATGTGTGACAGATGCTTTCAGAATCCATTTGAGGGAATCTGCATAATTGATACACAACACCAGTGACCCAGCCTGAATGACTTCAAGTCTTTATTTTCATCTCGGGTGGTTCAGAAGCAGGCAGTGGAATTTGTGAGGCTCCATTAAGATGTTCAGGGTCTTCAGGCTCCCTGGCAATGGGGACCATGTGAATACCTGAGGACAAATAGCTGTGGTTTCATTAGCAAGATAAAATCTGCAGGGTGAAACATGGGAAATCAAATGCAATAAGGAAGTGATTGTGAGCTGGTTAGCAGAGTGTCAGCCACAGCAGGCTGAAGAATAGTGAGAGGAGGGGAAATGATGAGCTCGAAACTGCAACTGTTGCCTTACAAGACAGTTCCTTCTCTCTGTCAGTGCTAGCAAGGGTTAGCAAGCTTTTTAATAACAAGCCAACGTGGACATTTTTTTGACAACAGGCACTGTTCAAAGTGTTGTCTCTGTCAGTAGTGTGTTGTGTTACCAACTCCTCTCCAGATTTTCATCTCTGTTCAGCCATAAAGGCTCATCCCAAAACGATGAGAACTCAGGTGTTAGTTTCCTGTCATTGAACACGAACTATTTGAATTGCTCAGTCTGTGAACTTGGTGGCACTGGTTGAGTTTTTTGGAGTTTCTCAAGGATGAGATATAGATAAACACTACAGGTTTCATTTGGAAGACGTTTTACAGATCATTACTGATGAAAATTGATGGTTGATGGCTTTTTCGTTCTCTGATTTTTCTCATTCCCTAAACTCCATGGATCACTGCAGCCTCCATGTGCTGCTCTCCAGGGTCTGTGGGATTGCAGCCCTTGGGGCTGGTGGAGTTCTGCTTGGGGTCCACAGCCTTCCAGAGGGTCTCTGTAGTAAAGACTTCAGCGCTATTCAGGAGGGACTGAATTTTTTGACAAATAATACTTTCCAGAGTCATAAAATACTCATTTCCAGTAAGGCAGCAAGAATCATATTACCAGATTTATCCCATGATCAGCTCCCTGAGTCACAACAAATCATTGGATGAGTTGCTTATCTTCTGCATCATCACACTTCATTTGTTCCCCTGCCAGGAAGCCTGGCTTTGCACTGATGACATTCTGTTCTGAAATAGTGATCAATAGAAGCACTTAGCTTCTCCCACCCTCCTGTGCAGTGCCTGGAGTCTCTGCATGAATGCCTTGTGCTGGACACCTGGAGAGATGAGCTGCAAGACCATCAGGGTTGGATCCAGCGTGGATCCACCTTGCTAGGACTTTGTGGCAGCACAGCAGTGATACCTGTTCTCTGTCAGGTATTAGAGTGGTAAGCAGTGCTGGTCTGAAAAACCATATGTGTTGCCTTTCCACTCTTGTTTCAATAAAGTTTCTAGACATAGGCATAGTTACAGAGCAAATAATTACATCCCTGTAATTACAGAGCAAAAAGCATGTCTTACAGAGAGGCTGCACTGCTGGAGGGAGGGAGGGAAAGCTGCTGAAGTATGAAAATCACATTTGAAATGATCATATCAGTAACCATGACCAAGTTGTCACCACCATTCAGCCTAGCACTATAATCACTGTAAAGCATTTTAAGACAAATTTCTCTTTAGTGGCTGGTGAGAGTGAGCAGCTTGTAACACAGCTGCCCTGGCTATGCTGGGCTCTGCATCAGATCCAAACTCAGTTGCCTAAGAAGGCACCAACACTCATGGTGCAGAGCTGCTTCCATAAGACAAGTAGGTTTTGTACAAGTGAATCCCAAAAGAAACAGCCAGGAGTTAGATACCAGAAAAACCAACAAGGGAAATGCAAAGCATGAGGTCTGTTTCAAGTCCTCACCTTACTCTTTGCAGTGGTGAAAATACTCAAGCCCCTCTTTTCCACAAAGAGGTAACTCATACAGACAAACTTGTGCAGCTCTGGGACAGGCTTCTCCAGGGAAAGAATTTGCCAGCATTGCATTTAGTAACAAATTTGGCTTTTTCTGAAGGAGCAGAGTGATGCTGTGCTAGCTGCAGAATCACATTTGTCATTTGATAGGGGAGCACAGATTTGCAGTAATGGGGGTGAGTTACAAATAAACAAACAAAACCCCCAAACAAAGCAACAACAAAAAAAAAACCAAACCAAAATGGGTTATCGAAGTTAATACTGAATAAAAGAAATCCTATTAACTTCTGCAGCCTTTCAGTTGTTTAGGAGGATGCTAATTAGGTATTTGAACCTAGTCCAGGATAATATGTGCTGGAGAATTCTTGGAGGAATATCTGGCTTGCTCTTGTTTCAAGTTGGAAGCCCAGACCAGATGATTATCTGCTATTTTCTATAAACCAAGTAGATCCAGCTTTCTTTTCTTTCCCATACACAATGCTTGTGTCTTTTTTTTTTTTTCCTTCCATAAGATTTTTATTAATACACCTATTTCTGTTCTCTTAGTTGATTACATATTGACCTATTTTTTGTGCTTTTTCTTGTTCACTGCTGGAACCTTAAGACATAGTAGCAAGATTTTTATAAATCTTGTATCACAACAGTTTATGAGTCTACCTATGTTTAACAGGACAAGGAAAATTTACTACTGGCAATTTGTAGAGTTAAACAAATCTGTTAAAGTTTAAAAAGCCACTATTGAGACATGAAGGAATTAAAAAATGGAGGTGACGCATTTTATAATTTTCACAAGATCACATTTAGAGTTGCCATCATGTGTAGCATGCAGGAAAAAGCATTTCTTTGGCTAGGAAACACTGAGCCTGTGGCATTCATTCTTCAGATCTACTGCAATATTAGTCTAGGTCCTTGTATTAACAAAAAAAGTCACTGTGATTAAATGGAATTAGTGAATGGTACAGTATTTAATGCAGAGGTAATAATACAACTTCCTTCATTATTGCAGGACTGCTATAGCTTCTTAATTGATTTTAACCAGCATTTAATTAGAAAATGTGAATCTCCTGTGGCTAATTAATATTTTACACTATTTCAAGGTAGGGTATTATTTCTTTTGTACAAGTGGCATCCCAGTTTGAGGTTAGGAAAAATAGGAAATCTTGTCTTTGACTCATGACCTTTGGGGGTCTTGTATTTAGAGATTATGTGTCAGACTTGGGTTGCTTTTCAGCTCTGGGCCTCTAAAGGTCAGCATCACCTGGCTCAGTGTTTCCCTTTTTCTGTCTCAGCTTTTGCTCTGGAGTGGAGTTACTTAGTACTAAAATCCCTCACAGACCATTGCACTTGTACAGCGTGTATCCAAGTACTTCTTGGAGAAATAATCCAAGGATTTTGTTTTCAGAATTTGGGGTAGGATGCAGAGGAGAGTGGTATCATTTCTGAAAGACTGAGAATACCTGTGAGGCCATATATTGAAAGGCTGGTGAAAGGCACTCAAATGAAATATCTTCTTGTTGCAGGTCTGCAAAGAATAACTTGAAACAGAGAGGCAGAATATCCTCCTCTTTTAATGAATAACACAGAAATCCCTGTGCTAGCATGATATGAAAGTTTTATTGCATTCTGGATTTTCAATTGTGCTATATTAAAACATATTAATATTTGGTTTTTCTAGGGCAGTCAAAAATCATTGGTAATGATGAATTTTTCATTTCCACTAGTGCCAAATGATCAGCCTTAGTGTTCCAAGGTCAGTTAATCATCCCACTCTGCCTTTAAGGCAGAAATTAAACTTTTTTCTCTCCATCTCAAGTGCATATAACTTATGGGACAAACTCACTAATAGCTCATTCTGTGTGCCATAGCTGTTGCCTTATGATCTACCAACATACCTAAAATGAGAAGTGATTTCCCTGGAGAAAAGGGGTGGAGCTTCTCATAATTTTATTTTTTTTTGTGTGTGTGTACCTGAAAGTAGATTTTCTAATAAGTGGGTGGATTGAGGGAACTCTCTCTATGAGGGAAAAAAACCCAGTACCTAGAGCCTAATTCCATGGAGATGTGATTCCTTTGGGCTTTAGAACAGCAATTTGACTGCATCAAATGGACACCCATACTGTGAAGTCAGCTATTCAGATGAAAAGTAGTAGCCAGCCCTTCTCACCTCTATCCCAGGCTCAGCTGCCTGGCTGCTTCTTGCTGGAAGGGAGTTTTAACACTTCATTGCAGCTTCCATCTAAAAACATCCAGGATAATCAGCATTCCCACCACTGAGCTCACACTGAATCAAAATAGCATTTAAACAAAGTGAGACTCCGAAAACATTAATCCCAGTAGTCCATTTTGTAGAGAAAATCTGTAGAATTATTGCCTGCACTGTAGTTCTGCTGCCAGTTTTATGTATGGTGCAGATTTCTTCCAGTCCTTTGCCTCAATATAACAAAGAAGGTTGAAGGCCTGGCCCAAACCAGGACAGCTGGCCTTGAACTCATTGCTTATGATATCCCTTCCCAAAAAAAAAGCATATTTTTTTGGTTACTAGCTTTGTTTGGGACAGAAGCATAACTACAAGGGTTTGTCAGTATTCAATATTTTATTGAATTTCAATAATTTTCATTATTCAGTGGTATTCAATAATTTTCAATAATTTTATCTTTCTTTTACTATTGCTGTCCTGAGATTGTTCATTTATTGAAACCTGAATGGTTATATCTGGCTGCATGGGGCATTTAGCCTCACAACACAACATCCCTTTCTGTGGTCTGTGTCCTTTTCTTGTTGCTTGTGGTCTGAAGCCTTTGGATTTCTCTCACACTTCATGGCTGAAAGCTGTTGATTTCTGAAAGATAAAGAAATGCAAACTATTCTGAAGCTCACTAAATCATCACACAAAAAGGTTGCCAAAGAGACCTGGTCCTTTCTGCATCTTTGCCTTTTGCTGCTGTCTTGTTTTCCCTCTTCAAATCACTTTTTTTTTTTAATGGTAGGTCTTTGTTTCTTCTGCTGTTGTACTTTGCATCTGCCTTTTGTCTTTGCTTGAGTCTCCTCTACCTTCATCAAGTTTCTCTCCCAAAGCCCCTTCCATTCAGAAGACACTATTTTTTGAGAGAACATCTCTCAAAACCCAATAAAAGACTAATAAAATATCATGTAGCCAGGCTCTTACATCCCCTGGAATGGTGGAAATCATACACAGTGAGCAGGATTTTCCAGAGGCTCTGTTCTTTTCCTTCTGCACTAACCCACTTAAGCTGGCAGCAATAATTTCAGTTTAAGGCACGATGCAAAGTGAGGTTGAACCTCAGGTGGGGGGTTTTGTGGGGGAGATACTGGTGGTTGTGAATGGTCACAGAGAAAGCATGACACCCCTTTTTTTTGTCTCCATCTCCAAGGTGATTTAATGGGCCAAGGTGCCAAACCTGAGCTCAGTCTGTCTGGGTAGGAAGTCTTCATTTTGCATCTCTATTAATGTCTGTGCCTGGACATCTGAAAGCACACTAGCAGTGAGCTAGTTCTGCTCTTCCTAGAGGCAATGGTAAAACTACTGTTGACCTCACTGGAAAGAAGTCTGACAAATGCCAAGTGGGTTTTGAAAATCCCACCTAAGTGTTCTACAGCTATCCTGCAATTTTGGAGCATTATTGAATAAGGATGTTAAGAGAAATACTCAATTCCTGCAGTGGTGGCTGCTGCTTTTGCCAAAGCCAAGGTGAAGAGAGTGAGCATTATACAGGAGCTGAACTAAATGACCTGTCCCTGGTCACACTTAGGATCTACTTAACACAAGACATGCAGCATTTATTTTGAAAAATACATATAAATGTAGTTCTGTTGCATGCTGGTTTGCACTGAAGACAAACAGGCATGAGAAGCAGAAGTTGAATAAAAATGCAGGGACTGAACCTGCTCAGGTGACAAACTTGTAAAGTAGAATTTAAATTTTTAAAAATTCTTTACGTTTCTTAAAAACAGCAGCCCAAAGGGAATAAATGTGTTTTGTGTGTATGCAATAAAACCTGTTTGTCTTTGAAAAAAATCTATTTATAGGCCTTGTCAGTGGCAGCCATTCAGCCCACTATGTGCTACCTGCCAATTTTCTCGTTATGCTTCTATTAACTGGAGCTTTGGGATTCACAGTTTATTCTAAGTCATTTTTAATGGTGGGAAGCTAAAGTCTCTTGTGTCAGTACTTGTGAGTTACACTGAAGCACTGCAGTGAAACTTCTTAGGGAGAGGAAAATTTTATTATTTTTTTTTTAAAAGATTATGGATGTTTTTTACAGTCATATATTCTGAGTTTTAGCCTGGTTTCAGAACAGAATGCATCAGTAAAAATAAACTAATGTTCTGCAGTCTGCAGTGTTTTAAAGGACTTTGACCCTGCCTGCCTATGAATAATTTCTTGGTCTCGTGGATATTCCTTAAATCTTTTTAGGAAAGGGCTAAACAAAGATTACTGTCACTGTTACTGAGGTAAACCTGTGTGTTTCTGAGACAGTTATTTGTGATTCTGTTGAAGTTCTCAGAGATGTTTTTTTAGCAGAGTTAGAGAAATGCTTCCTCTTTTAATGCATATTTTAAGCAGCATTAGTTGTCACTTCTCCAGTCATTATCTCTCCAGCTGTGTGCACCCTCCTTGGCTTGGATTTAGAGCCACTCAGCAAGCAGCCACTTACAGCAGGCATAGCAGGTTCTTCTGGGTCAGGAAAAACATGATTTGGGTATAAAATAACATAATAATGTATATAAAATAACATAATTTGGGTATAAAAAACATTCTTGGGAGGTAGTGCCCATGCCTCTTCTCTCTCTGTGTGTGATGTGTGAGGGGGTGGAGGTGAATGCATGTTCATATTTAGTTGATTTCAACAAATTTGGCTGCATTCTGACCTCATGGAGAGCAAATCAAAGGAAGATGTATTTAGTGGGAGGCATCCTTCTTAAATTAAAAGCTATAAAAAGAGGTAAAGCTTTGAGTAAAGTGGGAGAAACATTTTTTTTTTTTTAATGAAGAATGAGCCAATGAGGCTCAGTAGGAATGAGTATGTAGCAAGATCTGGTTACCCTGCCTTGTTCTTAGAGCTGTTTGAGGGTGTTGAAGGAGAAAAATGTAGTCTCAGAATATCATAGAATATCATAGTATTTGTAGGTGCAATATGCATTGTGTCCAAGGGAATTATGCTGTTTCTGCCAGGATTGAATTGAACACTTCATGGGTTTTTTTTTTTTCACTGCTCAGATAAATGCACTCTGAGAGGAATGTCAGAAAGCTTAATGTAAAATTATCAGTGAATATCAAAACGACAAAACTTCTCCTGTTCTGATTGTATTGCCCTCGAGTAGCCCAGAAAGCTATAAAAGAAAACAAATATCTACTGTAGCAACACGTCTGCTCTAATTTCTACTTTCATCTAGGGATAGATATCTGGAAATTATTCTATATTTCTAAGCTGTAGAAAAACACCACTTCAGCTAACCCTGAAAGAACTAGAGGTTAGAATACAGTGGACTGAAACAGAGAGATTAAATTGATATCCTGGAAAATAAACACAGATCAAGAAACCTTCCCACTGATGGGTGCCACAGAAAGCACTGATGCTTAAAGTCCTCAAATATCACTTTACCCATGCACCCCCCCCCCCCCTTTTTTTTTTTTTAACCTGAATTTTAAAAGTTCTAAATATTATATTATTCTTCTTCTTTTCCTGTACTGACAGTATTTGTAGAAGCACAGGAAAAATACAGAAAGGAAATCAGGAGCCTGCTGAGGGCAGGTGACCTAATTTATGGCTTTCTGGTCCCAAGCCTGCCCAGAATGTCCAGGGATAACATCAGCCAGCACTCACAATTACTAATTATGAGAAATCTTGGCAGAGAAACCTGAAATCTTTTTATTAGACCAAGTCATATAGCTGTGGGGAAAATGAGAAATTCTTGAGTAAATAAGACCTACAAGTTCATTAAAATACATGTTTTGGGCTGTTGGAAGATGGACATCTTCCTGACAAGACCATATTGGTTACCAGGGCAATCTTTGTAATTGCTCTGCAGGCAAACAGCACCTTTGGTAGCTTTTGGGTTTATTTTTTCATGTTCTAGGATGCAGGACCTTGAACAGACCTGACTTCCAGGAGTTGGGTAGCTGATAGTTTGGGGGAACATATCCTAAACTATGGTTGAGATAGTTTGGGGTGGGTTTGTTAGAGGTGCTGGTTGAGGAGCTGGCCAGTACCAAATACAGGGGAGAAAGAAGGGAATGGTCTGAGTATTAATTAAAAAGCTGATGTGAAAATGAGTAGCTACCTAATTCAAAGCAATCTTTATCTGAGGGGAGAAGAGAAGGTGATGTGTCCTTTTCAGCAAAAAACCCCCAAAAAACTGCAAATCAGTGCTGAAAAAACAAATGGCAAGGTCATTGGATTGACAATGAATAATAGACCAGCTGAGAAAGGCAATTGTGTGCTTTCATTCTTAAGAAAGCCATTTCTTCTGGCAACCAAGCATCCCAACCAGAGACTGGAGTCTTATTATAATAGGAAATGAGTTGTTCTGCTGCCTTCACGCACTCAGTGAAGTGGCTGCACAACTCCTGCAACAAAGTTCTCCTAAAACAAGTAGCAAATTGGAGAGGAGAGTCATTAATATGCCTGACAGCATTCAGCTGTGTTTGTTAATACTGGCAGAATGCACACAACATATGGAGTTTAGGTATAGACTTAAATGTGTTAAATTTGACTCTCAGGTTGATTACGTTAGCGTTAGACAAATAGTATCTGAAAGGACATAAATACAGTAGTTATCAAAATAAAGTACCCACCAGAAAAACAGATGTAGCACGTCCAGGCTGAGCTGGTTTAATATCAGGACTTTATCAGGGTACCCTGTGGTGGTTTCTCACTTGGGTGAAGTGATTGCCCTGTGTGTGTAAGAGTCTCAAAGACCTTGATTGCAAGGATGAGTAAAGGACTCTGTATTAATAACCTTAACTCATTCTCCCATCTTTTTCCACAGACTTGCAGGAAATCTCTTTTGAGCTATAATGAGAAACACTTCAAATTAGTTTCCTTTTCTGGAAAGTTACAGGATATGCCATAACTCTCTGTGTATCAGGTGACTGGGAGGCAATCCACCCAGTAACACAGGGTGCCTGCTGGGAGAGCCAACAATAGACCATTCACTAACAAAGCACCAGTAATTAATACCAGAGTTACACGGGGTTATAGGCTCGTTAGAAACCTGGTGTAAATGACTATAGATCTAATGGTACCCTACTTGACACGTGTTATAAGGCATTTAAAGCTATTTCCAGTAAAAGCATTTGTTTTTATTATTTGTCCTGACAGAGGAGAGATTCTTTTGTCTTGCAGTGTGTAAGTTCTGGTTTCTGCATTTGCCAGAGGAATAGTCAGGTCAGCTTTTCTGGCTAGAAACAGTTGTTCTGTTGAAAATAATTGCAGCTTTCATGATAAAATGTGATATGTATTATATTAAATGTATTCCTATACCCTTGTATTGAGCAGTGGTTTAGTTAAGCATATAGCAGAGATCTCCACTGTAAAAACCAACCACCTATCTGCAGACTTAAATATAGCTGTAAAAGCTGATTATACATTGGAGTGTGAGTGTAAAGATCTTGGAGAAAGCTCTTTAGCACACATAAAAGATATCTCTTTATAATGGCTTATAAACATCTCCCCTCAAAACCTGGCAATATTGAAGGGAGATAATGAAGAGCTACTCAAAAATCCATTTAACTGATAAGGTGAATGCTCCTAATGACTGAATTTCAGGCATCAGAGTGAGAGAAGTCTGAGGTCTGAGGGTAAGAGTCTCAGCTGTAAGAAATCCTGCCCTCTCAGATCAGTTTCTGCACAAAGTGTGTTTTTTAGAGCCCATTTTGTATTGCTCATGGCAGCCTTGTAGGTCCTTGTGCTTGGAGCCATGCAGCAGAGACTCCTGAGCAGAGGATCCCATGGCACTGAGAGACTGTTCCTCAGAATGGCTCAACTCCATTTAATTCCTGGATAGAAGCTGCACCCACTGCCAAGTGACCTGACAAAAAATGTGTGACCCAACACACAAGTGTGTGACCCAACACACAAGTGTGTGACCCAACACACAAGTGTGTGACCTAACACACAAGTGTGTGACCCAACACACTAGTGTGTGACCCAATGAAAAAGTGTGTGACCTAACACACAAGTGTGTGACCCAGCACACAAGTGTGTGACCCAACAAGTGTGATGCTGAGGGTCTCTCTGTGCCCACAAAGAGAGCAGCCCTAAGCTTGCTGTGCTGCATCCAAAGGGAGAGGCCAGTGTGGTGGTGGCTGGGTGTGAGCAAGCTCCTGCCTGGACATGGCTGTGGGTTTGGCACTCTGGAAGTGGGAATGATTTCCTGGGAGAAGGAGCTGAGTCATTCTCCTGCAGCCCAAGGGCACTGCAGTGAAACCAAGGGAACTTCACCAGGACTTTCTTTCCTGCCTTGAGCTTTTGTTGACTCAGGGATCTCTGCGTTGCTCTCCATCCCATGCAGGAAAGATGGCCTAAATCCTACACAACTGTAGGCTGTGCACAAGGGTTGCTCTCACACTCTTCCCTCTGCAGTCATCTCTGATTTGCTGCCAGTTAAACCTGGGATACAACCAAAACTTGGTACAAGGTGTTTATGGAAAGATGGCTGTAGGAAACACAACTAAAACTTGGGGAGTTTGGAGTGTGAGCATCCTGTAGTACAGAAGAGAGGCAGCCTACACAGTGCAGCAATTGACTGCTTTTCTAATCTTTCCAAATAAAGCAAATTAAGAGGACAGCACTCAAATGAAGAGGAAAAAAAATAAAATTAGAAACTGGAAGTTGTGTAGAAGCAGCTTTTTAGAAAGCTACAAGGAAAGGAAGATTACAATTTCAGATTCAAGGTTTTCCTGGTTCTGCAGTGAAGACAGCAATTAGAGATAAGTGTGGGTATGTGAGAATTCAGTGAATTCAGCTTATCAAAAAGAGGAGTGGGGAGAGGTGTTTAATGGATTGTGTCTTCATGCTGAGGGAGAACTATCTAGTAAAGATTCAACAGCAAAATTTTGGATGCAAACCAGACCCAACTGGTGATTGAGAGACCAAATGGGAGGCAGAAGGTAAAAGCGGGTGGAAGGAGTGGAAACCACTAAGTGCAAAATGAAATGAAATTACACCCTCAGAATGGCCCCAGGGAGGAGGTTGGGGGTATGACCCCATGAGCTCAGGGTTACAGCTTCCCAGGGGAGCTGTGAAGGACTTTCCTTCTTAACCACACCAGAGGGAAACCATACTGAGCTTCTCTGGACTGGGAGTTGCTCTTTGCCTGTCACGTAACAATCTCATTGCTCTGCAGTGCATCCTTTAGAGCTTTTTGGCTGTGGTTTAATCAGTAACTAAAGTTTTCTGCTTACCAATTTAGTTTCAGAACATGACCAGAAACCAACCAGAGGGTTGGGATGGGAGCAGCAGCTGAACGGGGCTGGGTGAAGCTCAGACAAGCAACAGCTCCTAAGCAAAATGCTCTACATTTCTTAAACTCTGGGATTTTTGCTATTCTGGCACAGGCTGTCCAGAAATAACACTGCCTGGGATAAGCTGCCCTTGTAGCAGTTGCCTGTGTTGCAGGGAAGGAGCCCTTCCCAGCAAGGGGCAGGGTGTGGGGTCTGCTTGCACCCCAGTCCTCTGCATTCTTCCCTAACCAAGTGATTGGGATGGGCTGAGCCCACTGGTGGTGTCTGGGAGCCCAGGAAGCTCCTGGAGCCTGAAAGAGCTGAAGTTTAAATGTGCCATAACAGGGATTTGCTTGGGCACAAGGCTGAGGTCTGTGCTCTCCAGAGTTTGATGTTACTCTCAAGTCCTGTATCAGCTGCTTCTTGCTTCAGCCTCTTTAAGGGCTGGCCCTCAGGGCCTAATTTGCATGTATGGCTGAAATAATTATGCATGTAAATTAGACATGCACTTTTAACTTCATTGCCTATCTGACTACCCCATTAAAGAGATGTAGGGTGTAGTGAAGGTGACTTAAAAATAACTTGTTTCACAACACGTGGGTACACTTGGTCTGTTTCAGCTGGGTCTTGGCCAGCAGGAATATCTTAAAGCATTCCAGGTTTGTTCTCAGCTCATATCTGACAGCTCTCTTAGGGCCACTATATTTTTATGTAGTCATATATCCATATCTATATATAAACTATTTTTTTCTCTAGATTCACTAAGATAAAGCATCTCAAATATTCAGGGAAAGGACACTTTTTTTTGTGAGGAGAACTTGAGTCTTTCTTGAAGACTGAGCACTCTGATAATTTTCATCTTTAACACCAGGTTTTGGCAGAACATGATTGAATTAGGGCCTGAGGCTGCAAATTCCATTTCCAGGAGTGTGTTGGAAGAAGGAATCTGCCTGCAGAAAGACAGAGATGGGACCTGCAGTGTGAAAACTTGGGAACTGAGGGGTTAAGGTTGGGAGAAGAGGGACATCATGGTGTTCAGGAGCAAAGACAAAGCCTTGGCTGAAGTCTCTTTTGAAGCCTTCAGCAGAGCCAGGCTGGGGCCAAGGCAGCCTCAGGTCAGATGAAGGTGGCTGCAGGTAGTGAGGCACTTCTCTCACCTGGTGGGAAAGCACCTTCTCTATAGGCTAAGGGTAAAGTGGATTTTTCTGCTCCAGCCCAATCTTTCATCAAAGTTTTTTTCTATCTGTGTACATTCTTAAAATGTGAGTTGATTTTATCCTAGCAGTAAGTGCAAATGAGGTTTTTTTTTTTTCCATGTGGTCGAAGAACCACACAATGCAATCTAATACAGTACCAGAGAAGTTGGTGTTGTGTCAGTGCTTGACTTAATCCACCACTAAACTTCATCTCCTTTTATTTGTAACCACTGTGTCAGTTGTTAGTATGTGAAGCAGACAGTGCTTTATTTGATCAAGAGCATTCACTTAATTCATTCTGTTCCTTACATCTCTGGTGCTGTAAGAACAAGTGACAAATGGCATCACTGACAGGGAGTGGCCCAGCTCCTCATACCCAGAGCAGCAAAGTTAAACCTTAGGAGCAAACTCTGGAAAAGGGAAACATCTGCTGGGCTGGAACTGCCTGTACATCCCAGGGGTGATTGCACCCTGCAGCACAGTGTCTGAACAAACCTTCTGTGCAAGCCATCAGGCAGGAAGAAGGAGACAGGACAACTGACAGGTTTGAGCAACACAAGTAGTGTGTTGAAAAAGAAAAAAAATTCAAGGCAAATTAAATATGCAGCTTGCTGTGTCAAGATGAAGGCAGTGGGGATATAAGATACTGGTTTACACAGGTGTGTCTCGTGTCAGTGTAAGGATCTTGGCTCATGGGGAACTGCAAATTCAGTTTTTAGCTCTGCAGTCTATTGCTTTGGACCTTGTGCCTGTCAGCTCAGGACTTCTGGTTTGGCCTGTGGAAATGTGGATGAGACTTTTTCTCAGAGGTCAGTGTAATCAAACTGTCCTTCCACAAAAAGTAACACAACAAGATTAATTTTCCATGCTACAGCTATGGTTGTCCAAGTATTAAGGGGAAGGAAGGATAAATTCAGGAAGACAAGTTGCCATTGATGGAGGGAGTTTCCAGGCTAATTTCCAGGTGTCAAGGGACCTGAGCTACTCCAATCCAAGTGACAGAGATTGTTAGGCACCAACCTTCTATCTAAAGAGAGGGGAGAGAATCATTTTGGGTTGGAGCTTCTTAATTATCATTCCACAAAAATTGTTTTCTAAGCCCAGCTATCACCTATTGCCTTGTGAGATTTAAGCTTAAAATCAGTGCATTTAACATTGCTCTATGTAAAAGATAAAAAATCCAAGAATAACCCCAGAACATAAAATTTGTGCTGTATCTGGTTGTTGATTTAAATTCTAATCTGAATTAAGAGGGGAGGGGGAACATAAAAACTGTCAGATAATCCTTAGAATCTTCCTTTGACAATTAGACTCTGATTAAGAGTTTCATTTGTTTAATGGACAACTACCTGGGCCATTTAACTTTATTTACATTGGATACTAATTAATGCTAAATTACAGTTCCTAAGGTGCTACATATTATACCCACCTGAATATCCAGTCACCCACCATTCATTGTATTAGCAAGAGGGCAACACTGAATGAGAGGATGCCAGGAAGCCAGGGAAAAGAAATTACCATCAGTTCTGGTCTTCTGGTTATTCACTGGAGCTTGAAGTTACTTGCTGACTCTTAGGATTTAAGCTACAATTTTTAACTAGAGGGTTTTTTTGCCTATTTAGGAAGAAATAATCGTAAGCCCTCCAGGGAATCAGTTAATTTTTAATCCTGTTGTGCTCTGACGTCAATATTTGGTGAGTAGGTAACCAATAAATGTGTTTAGCTCCCAAATTCCTTGGAGCATAGTGCAGTGTGGAATACACACCTCTAATGGTGGGTTAATGCAGCTGTTTTAATATCACTTTTAAAGTTAATACAGAACACTGTTTGCCTAAGGTAGCAGTGGCACTGAGCAGCTACCTCCTGGTAACTCTTGTTTGAATTTCATTACAGTCCTGAGTTCCCACCAAAGATGCTTTTCAGGTCCTGCATGCTGTGCACATACTTAGGAGGGGGAAGCCCCTGTCTCTAGGATGTTTACAGTCTCCTGGATGTAATGAAAAACCAATCCACTGACTTTGTGTATCTCCAGAATAAGCTTTAAATACAGGGAGGTGCTTTAAATGTGGAGTTTCTCATTTAAAACCAGGCTTAACCTTTAGTGTGGCACTGCCTGGCAGAGCCATCTATCCATTAATCACTTAGATTCCCTGCTGACTGTTTTCCATCCATTTCTATCTCTCTGTTCTGGCTTGTCCTGGCTGTAGGGAGAATACAGGATTTCTCACTGACTGGCCAAAAATCTTGGCATAAATCTTTTTCTGAGTCTGGGATTCAGCAGATACCAAACTTTAGAAGGAAACTTGTGTTAACAGCAATCTTACTCTTAACTGCTAACACAGACAGCTCCAAATGTTTCAATCAGCTTAATGACAGAGTTCCTGGGAATAACTTCTGCTCTCTGTACCATAATTTAAGAAGCTGTTGAGCACAGACAGCTCCTGTGAACAGCTTTTCTCTGTCTCCTGACAAAACATGCACATTCATGCCCAGTTCCCAGGTATTGAATCACAGGCAGTAGCTGTGACTATGGGGAATAATGTTCTGTGATGCTAGCTGGATCCCATGGCTCTTCCCAAGGTCCAGAATCCTGGCATTTGTGAAATATTATATTTATAAAGAACAGTGGCTTCTTTTTCTTCAAGAAACAGAGTTGAGCTCTCCCATGTAATTTTTTTATTGGTGAAGTGCTCATTCTCCTAAAGGTTAAAAATCTTCTTTAGGTCCTTGTCTCCACTGTGAAGTACATTCACAGCTTCTTGAATCTTTTCAGTTTAAGCAAGCCAGCAAGAGGCTAAATAATCACTGACAGCTCTGACTCTCTGTCCTATTAGGTGTGCTAATCAAATTTTGCAGCTGTGTAGGAACTTCAACACTAGCAGAACCAGGTAGTTTGGTCTTTTTTTTTTCCCCACTGGATCTATCCAGAACTGTGTATTCTGTGCAATTTTTTTCTAGAGTTTCCCAGAAATAACTTAAAATCATGATCATCCTTTTTCTTACACAAAGGACCTCTTCTCATCCCAGCTTCTGTGGGACCTGTGGTAGGGACAGCAGCAATCACCTTTCCTTCTGGCATTGCAGGTACACACAAAGCTTCTGGAGGGAGTCATCTCCTCCCAACCCCCCTGCTTGGGTAGGGACACCTCCAGGTTTCTCAAAGCCTCATCCAACTTGGCCTTGAGCATGGAAAATAAGGGTCAGATGGCACAGTTAGGCAAGTTCAATACATGGTGACAAGAACAAGTGATATTTAGGCACACTTGGTGAGTCCCATTGCAGCCTGTGTCCAGATTAACATCCAGATGTGAGAGTTTTGTAACCTGGGCATTCATTTTGGGAGCTTGCTCTTAACTTCTTACCCCTCATGCAAGCAGAGCTTTCAGTATGATCTCTTGGTGTCAGGCTCTGGGTCCATGTGTGCTGTTTGTGCAAGTGAGTGCAGATGTGGCTCTAGCAGGTACACACACACCTATGTGTCTGTGCTCCTCATTCTGCTAACACTCCAGCTTCTGATAGCTGATTTTCAGTACTTTAGCCTTTTAGGTAGCACCCCCATTCATCCTCCTCCTCCCCAAACTACTGCTGTTGTCCTCTATATCCCTTTAGTCTCACTGCCCATCCATCCTTACCCCCACCAGTACTCTTGGGCTTCTGCTGTCCCCTCAGACCCCACATCACCCCCAAACTCACCTCTGGGTCCCACAGCCCTTGAGTGGAACCTGTAGTTGCTCCATCTGCAAACCAAGCCCGAATGACATCTCCCTTTATTCAGGCAGCATCTCCTGGAATGGTAGGTAGAAAATAAGATTTTTGGCTTTAGGATACAGCAGAGATTAATGTTATGGGTTCTGGCCAGAAAAACATACTCTAGGCAGATGTCGTGGTCTAATGGGTTTAGTAGAAGCATGCTGTGCATGTGTAGGAACATCACCAGGCCAAGTCCCTGGTGCTGTAGCTGCTGCTTTCAAAAGCTAACGAGACAAAAATTATAATTTCATGCCCGTTTCCTGGAGTCCTAACGGGGCACCCTCTGCCTTGGGATTTGGGAGTGATTTGAGATTTAAGGTCAGACTGCTGCAGAAGTGCTAAATGTTGGGCTCGAGGAGACAAGAAGAAAGACAGTGCTTACCTTGGGTGCTGACTATTTATGCCCAGTGACAAAACCAGAGCCTCTCTGCATTTGTGGAGCTGTGCCCAGGGCACTGGGAACCTGGGCCCTGAGCTGATTCTGTGTTCAGATTCCTCTGTGTTCAGAGCTTCCCCACAGAGCCCTGACAGCCCAGTCTGCCAATGGGGCAGGCACTGGGGGCTTGGAGCAAAGCCTCCAACTCTTCCCAGCACACTCATGAGCCTCCACTGGGCCAACAAAACTGCCCTTCCACTGCCTGCTCCCTCATCACCATCACAGCAAGTCAGATTTCCCCAGGCCCACCAACCTTCCTCAGAGTCCCACCTGCCACATTTCTCTTTGCTTTGTTCCTAGGAAATAAGAGCAAGCCCAGGGTCTATCAAATAATCCCAGCAAAACTGCAGTTTTTTCTAAGAACTGGGTCTAAGATAGTCAGATTTTTATCACAGAGCTTACAAAAAGTAGTAAAACTGAAACATCTGTTTATTCCTACGTCATCTCCAGGAACATTAAATGTGAAAATGGACCTCAGGGTTCAAACCTGCTCACTGCCACTTGTTCTGCCATCACTTGTCAATTTTCAGGCATTCCCAGAGGATCTCTGGGCCTCACTCTGTCAGTTTTGCTCTGCTCCTTGTCAGCTTCACAATAAAAAGCAAGGGGGAAATTGGCAACCGACACACAGGGATCAGAGGTGGAATAAATTGAGAAGGAGTAGTTGGAAAAACATGAAGGCTTTGGAGCTCCAGAGCTCTGAAAACCCAACAGATACTTGAAGGTATGTTTTAGGTGTGCAGCTTAAAACTCTACAAACTCTGAGACCTCAGGAATGGTTCTAAATTATAGCAAAAGTGGAAGAAGCTGTGGCTATTGCCAAACTAAGGTAGATCAGAGATGGTCCAAAGAAAGCAGAAGGAGGCAAAAATGATGGCAACCAAACTGAGAAACAAATTGCAAGTTTTCTGTCAGCTGCCCTGTGAGAAACAGTGAGGTTTTTGCAGAATAACTGCTGTGTGTCTGTCTCTGATGGCAGAAGCATGGACACAATTTTGGAAAGCAAGAAGTCAGTTTTGAGCACCTCATTTAGGCACATTCTAAGGTAATAACCACTACAGCTGTTCTGAAACCTGGGTAGGAAATCTGCTGCACCCATAGCTCGTGTGGGGCAGCTGCTCCTGCTAAAAGGAGAGGTTTGATGTGTATATTAAAAGAGGGGGGAAAAGTTAGAAGCCTTCTGAGTGGTCAGTAGCCACGTGTTTCAGGAAAAAATCTGATCCAGTAGCCACGTGAAAAAACATGGTGGTTTTTCAGTGTGTTCACAGTGGGACAAGTGGCATCTGGGGGCAGAAAGCCACCAACCCACACAGCTCCAGTCACTGCATTGGAAGGTCCTGGCATTGACCTTCCAGCATGTGTTGGAACCAACATACTTTTAGATATCTCTCTGCTAGGGATTTTAAGACTTGAAGAAACAGATGTTGTTAACACACCCCTGGCTGGACTGCTCTCTTATCTCCTTCCCTGGTGGTTAAAATAAGAACTGTCTCATCTCACTGAATTGCTCCCTTTCTCAGGTTTTTGTTAGGCTTCTCTCCCAGGTAATGAAGATGTCTGCTTTGAGAAATTCCCTCCCCACGTTCACACTTAGCACTGAACTCACTCTTTAACAGTCTTGGGAATTTATTGTGATTGCCTGATGCTTCTCATTGTAGGATTCTTGTCTTCTGAATTTCTTATCATTTTGGTGAACTGGAACCAGTTAGGTTGATCTTCCAGTCAGTTATTCTCCAGTTTGTTTATTAAGGTTGCAGCTAACTTGATTCAGTTTTATGCAAGAATAAGCAAAGAGAAACCTATATCTTGGTTTATTTGTTTGGTTTTAATGGTTAAAAAAACCCAAAACACAGCCTTGATGAGCGTTTGGAAATGTGTATCTTTGCTGTGAAAATAAATTCTGTGATACTTTGAAGTGCCCTGATACCACCTTGCTATTGGAAAAAAAATAAAAATTAATTGTTCTGCCTTCAAAGGTGAACTTGGTTAAAGCACAGCAAACAGAGCAATGTTTGAGGCTTTGCTGAGAAGTTTAAACTAAAATGATGAATAACTCCACAATGTGTATGCACTGTCCAACCTCTGCCTTAGCTGGAGCAGATGAATGCACCCCAAAATATACACCTAAAGGCCAAGGCAGGAAATATCCCAGAGGTGATAGGTGTCAGCATTCCAGCACTCTTGGTTTTTAGTGAGCCTTTAAACAGTGTTGCTTTTCTGTTGTATTTGGCACATGATGAGCCAAAGAGGTCTCAGACTCAGTGTTCAGAGGTACACCACAGTCTCCTGGGCTCAGGTAGGTTTGCAGTCTCTGTAGCTCTTTTGCAGCCCTTCTCTGTCTTGCCAGTGTCCTTTCTCTGAAGGATGGTACAAAGTTCCAGAAATGGCCTCCCAGAGAGTTGCTGTGTAAGTGCCATCATTCCCAGGATATGCTCTGTTGGCAAACACCAAGTGTAGCTGAGGCTGCTCCTGATGCCAAGGGGTTTTTAAGATGTGCTGAGCACCTCTCTGTCTGGCTGAGTTCAGCTGGTGATGACAGCTTCAAATACCTTGCAAGAGGAAGAACCTGGCATATACAGGGAATGAGACAATCAGCATTTTATGCATGTCAGGATGTGACTGTGCTTGTTTTAATTCACTTTCCAATAGCCTTTCTCACAGAAGAACAACTCTTGCACTTAAAAAAGGCCATGCATTCAACCGAAAGGCAGAAAGTGTAATTATAGACTATTTATGAGCAGGCTTTTGCATGAGAAAATTATCTTTGGCTTTAGCCACGTTTGGAGCCTATTACATTTTAGATGAGTCAAATAAGACCTCGTTTATGTGAAAATATGCACCATCAGTTTCATGCAGGTAATTGGATTATCTAAAAAATATGGGATCTTCACACATTTTAGGACACAGATGCACTCTTAATGCCAAGTGAGGGTCACAGCATGTGCATGCAGACATTTCCATATATGTGCACACACCCAGAGTTTTAGTGACAGCCCACACTGAGGGCAGGTTGGGTGTTGCAGTGTTTTCAGGAAGGGGCAACTGGGCTGGTGAAGGGACTCGAGCACAGATCCTATGAGGAGAGGCTGAGGGAGCTGGGGGTGTTGAGGCTGGAGAAGAGGAGGCTCAGGGGAGACCTCATCACTCTCTCCAACTCCCTGAAAGGAGGTTGGAGCCAGGGGGGGGTTGGGCTCTTTTCCCAGGCAACTCTCAGCAAGACAAGAGGGCACAAGAGGTCTCAAGTTGTGCCAGGGGAGGTTTAGGTTGGACATTAGAAAGAATTTCTTTCTGGAGAGGGTGATCAGCCATTGGAATGGGCTGCCCAGGGAAGGGGTGGATTCTCCATCCCTGGAGATATTTCAAAAGAGCCTGGATGTGGCACTCAGTGCCATGGGCTGGGAACCACGGGGGGAGTGGATCAAGGGTTGGACTTGATGAGCTCTGAGGTCCCTTCCAACCCAGCCAGTTCTAGGATTCTATGGGGATTGCAGGCAGTCCTTCAAGGCAGCTTTCACATTATGGGCTGATGAAATGTGAACACTGCTACATTGATAAAGATGGAGGAAAGGAATGACTGAAGACAAAACTGGAGGAGGTGTAACTTTTCACCCCAGATCACATCATCTGTCCCTGAGACCAGCACGTTTGAGTTAAACAACACAAGTGTTACACTGACATCCCCTTCCATGGATCCACTCACCCCCAGGACCAGTGAAAAATGCACTGAATTGAATTCTCCTTGGCACTGGAGAATCATTTGTATTGCCCCATCACAGGAAGCATGTGCTAGCAACCCTGGCTTGAGTAAAGAGCATTTTATTACTTATCATCTTTAAGTGTCTCCTCTGGAGAAGTGCTGCTTTTAATGAGAGATTTTTGGTGATGTGCATGTAAAACACATCGCAGTTTCTGGTATCTTTTTTTTTTTTAATTTTATGGATGGCACATCTTAAAACCAGGAACATCAAATAAAATAACTGCTGCTGGGAGTGAATAAAAGTTGGCAGGTACGGCAGTTTAAAATAGCCCTATTTTCACCCTAAATATAGCCTGGTTTAATTGAAATCTAGTGGTAGCTATGAGACAGCTGCTATATCACAGATCAGTGACAGCCTGCTGAGGTTAAAAGAATACAGGCTGCCTGTGTCTCTGCTGAGATAAAGTGGCATCACAGAGGGCAGAGCAGCAGGTAGATTGATGAAAAGTTAAGTTTTCCAAAGTGATTTGTAAAGCCCTTCTGGAGTTATATTTATAGTTTGTTTGTCTCTGTCCTCCTAATAAAATGGGTTTCTGCCTGAAACCAGAAGCGTGATGCAGATCCTCAGTTGCTTTTAACTGCTTTAACTCAGCTGGAAAGGAAGCAGATACAGTAAGTCAGGTGTCCCCACTGAAATTCTGCAAGTCTAGGAACAATAATGATAGGATTCCAACTTTTTTCAGGAGTTTCCTACAAAGGGTTATTCCAGCTCTGTGAAACCAGTCTGCAAATGCCACGTGGTTTAGGGGAGAACCATCGGTGCGTTAAGGCACAAACCTATGCTTGCATGTGATAAACTGAGTGATCTGACAGATTGTATTGGGTTTGAGGGGCAAGGATTTGGTGGCAGGGGGGCTGCAGAGGTGGCATCTCTGAGAAAAACTGCTCGTTGTCCCCCAGAACCCATGCCAGCCAGCTCCTGCCCCGGGCCAAGGCTGAGCCCATCAGCAGTGGTGGTGGTGGTGGTGCCTCTGGGGTACCAAATTTAAGTAGGGGCAGGGGGGAACCTGTGCAATTGTAGCTGCAGAGAGGAGTGAGAGCAGGAACAGACACCTTGGTTCAGGATCAAAGGCAGAAGAACAGACAGAGTGATCCCAGGCCATGGATGAAAAGAGCTTGGCCCTTCTGATCAGTCAGGATGGAATACCAGGTTAGTTTGGTCAAAGTAGACTCAGCTGGAGAAAATGTGGTTGGTTACAGCTCCGTAACCACTGTCATGCTTTCCAACTGAGCAGGCAGTGCTCAAACCTCACTTTCCTAAAACTTATTTGAACTCAAAGCAGGACAAATAGTGATGTTGTCCCTGCCCCACTTTAGCAGGACCATGTACAGAAAGACCAGAGGTTTCTTTCTAAGAAGGAGCTCTCTCTTTTGTCCCAGGTGAAAAGTGGACATTTTTCAGTAGCCTGCTGCTTTCAATACTCTCTCGTTCACAAGTGCTGCTTTTAATTTCTGTTCTTTCTGGTTATTATTATTTTTTCATCCTCATATAGTCTAAACCCCAAACTTCCAGACTTATCCTCCTTGGTAGCTATTTTCATTCTTTTTACTTTCTAGTACTTAATTAATATTTGCCATGTTCTTACTAAGGTAAGTCTGTACTTTCTCATTATATGAAATTAAAAGTAGATGATCTCAGTTCCCAACTATGAGAAGCTTTAGGAAGATATCGAGTGCCTTCATATCTGAATTTATTTTCTTTTGTGTTTGATTCTCAGGAGGACCCTTAAGACCTTCTATCAACCCTATCAATCAAATGAATTGATGACTCACTGACCCAGAGCTCTGACTGCAAGCACTCCTGCATAGCAAGTTCTGGGGTGAGTTCCTCATTTGCTTGATTATTGCACACAAACAAAATCTCCTTCATGCCTGTGGGGCACTGCTGAGAGAATACCAAAGCAGGCAAGTGAGTGCTCAACCACCTCCATTTTTGTGATTGCTCTTGGGAAGATGTGAGTTCAGCTCCTCTTGTGAGCCTCGTGCTCCCTGGGCTGGCAGAATCAGGAGGAGTGGAGGAGTGTGGGAGAAGAGAAAGGTAATGCACAGTGTTAAGGGAGGGGTTGCTGTGATAAGGAGTAGGGTTGTGATGGATGAATTAAATGTTCTTGTGAACTTCCTTGAATATCTGTAAGATGCCCTTTGCTAGCATTATTATATATATGTCATACAAACAAATATCCATTTGTGAAGGTGAACCACACCAAAGACATCATTATTATGCTTCAGAGTTTGTTTGTGGGGTTCTTTTGTATCCATTACTGCTCCAAATGTATTCCTGAGTATCACATCACCAGAGCTGAGCCTGCCTAGCTATTCATAGGAGGCTCCTTGCACACTGCAAGACAGGACAAAGAGGTGGGAGCCTGTCCTCAGCATCCCTGCCTCATCCCAGAAGGAGGGAACCTAAGGTTCCTGAGGAACCTAAATGCACCAAGAGCCTCACTAGGAGTCCCCTGAGTTCCTAATGCTGTTGTTTATGTAATTGACTTTAAATGGTTTCAGATAACCAAATTAGTAAATTGAGACTCTCTCAGGTGTACAAGAGAATGGGTGACACCAAAGGGCTGTCTCTGGCTATGGACCCAATACTGGATATATAGGGAAGAGATAAAGCAGGGCACCCTCTGAGCTTCCAGCAGTGTGTGCCTCAGGATCTCTTCAGCCAGGAGGAATATCTGTGCTTAATAGCTCTGTAAAATCCCCACTCATGTTACAGGGAGTTTGTGTGAGAAAAGAGATTCCAGCCATACCTACTGAGCTAACAAAGATAATTTTGCAGTTTTTGTCTACATTTCCTAATCTCCAATTTTGCTTTTCATATACAAAAGCAACAGTTAAAAGGATGACATCAGAACTTTCAAATCCAGATGAACAGAACACTTCATCAAAACCCATAAATGGAGAAAAAGAGGGCTTTCTCTTGTGGGTTATACTGCATCTCTTGAAGACCAAAGAGTACATTTATTATGCTGCTTTGAGGAGGGAGGGATTTTCAGTTCCGTCTCAATAGATGGTTCTGAAAAGTTCATTTCACAAAACATTAGGAAGGAAAGATTTGGGGAAAATTGTGTTTCTCTGCCTTAAAATTGAATTATGGGCAGAGGGTTTGCCAGCTCATTTTTCTTGTTTGTGTGAAACAGACACTTGTGAGCTGTGGAAAATGAGCACTGGGGGAGGGAAGAAATTGCCTAAGCCTACCTCAGAGGTGAGCTGATACACTGCTGTAATTCCTAAGGACTTGGGTGACCAAAAAGAGCACTGTGGACATACTGCACAGTGTTTTCCCCTTGTGACCCACCAAGCCATGGATGTCCCTTGAGGCCATGGGAGCATCAGTTAAGTGAACAATTTGAAATTCTGGTACTGACTGCTGCAACTGGGCTTGAGCTATCAGTACCAGAGATGTTTGTGACACAGACTTGGTAACAGAGCCCAGGATTTATCTGAGGGCTTCTGGTCTGATTGCAGGGTCATCAGCACAGCCATTCATGTAGTGAAAATTGAAACCTTTCAGATTGCCATAATGGGTGCTGCATGGACTGGGATGTTTTGGGGTTCTATTTTTTTTTTTTTTTTTTTTTTTTTTTTTGTGAACTCTTAATGCAAGTAACTTACTGAAATAACCCAGAAATATGGGGAGGCCACTATGAGAAGGACAGCCTAAAAGAGCCCTGAACTCCATTTGACTCTCAAATAAATGGATTAGAGCATTGTCCTGGAAAAAGAATGAGTGCTTATGAAGTGGTTTTGCAGCAGTGTGCTGCCTATCTGCAAGAAATATCACAGTAGAAGGCAAAGTAAATTTCTTAAAGGCAAGTACTTTATGAGCTGCTTCACTGAGGTGATTTTGTGTTCCTTTGTCAAGAGAGAGAATCCTGTTTCCATCAGGCTGGATCTAGGAGGGCAGAGGTGGCACAGAGCTCTCTCCTCTGATGTGGGGTCAGACTCCTAAGCAGAGAACTCTGTGGATGCACTGGTACCCAGTACAAGTCCTCACCTGGTTAAACTAATCCATCAATTTTCTAATAGTGTTTATGAATATGTCCCAAAAGTCAATTCCTCTCACTGGTCAGTAAGCTTTAGAGGTGCCCTGCTTACCTTAAGAGTCTGTGAATCTGGTCAGTGTCACAAAAATGAAAGCCAAGAAAGCCCAGAAATGGAGCATTTTGCTGTGAAAATTTGGGAGGCTAAAGTACAGGGCTCCATTGCAGGAGGTAGTTTTTATTTTCTTAAGTTCTGAAGGCATGAACTATGAAAGAATAATTTCTTCCCTTATCAATTGCATGTTCCATTAGAGAACCACTTTGTCATTTTCAGTTTGAGCAGCTATAGTTATAGAGGCACTTGGTGTCTAATTGCTTTGGTTTAAAAACAAATTCTCATGCTAAAGATACATGGTTTATATATATTGCATCAACAAATAATATTTGTAACCAGCTGCTCCACTGCAGGGATGAGGGAAGACAGCACGTTAGACCTCTTGTGTCCTTGCAACTCCATCTCTAAATCCAACATTAGCATCTTCAGGTTCCTTTATAAAGGAAAGGATGCTTTGTTTCATTTGGAATCTGAAAGAGAGTCTCAATCAGAGTGTAATTAAGTTTTATATGCATGTAGCAGTGGAAAGAAACTGAGCTGGTTTTTTGGTGGGAAAAAATGAAGATTGCAGGTCAGCTGTCATTGAAAGGATTCAAAGATGAAAAATCTGGCCCTGATTTTAGTCTCTAACCAGAATCTGTGCTAAAATCTGTTGAGGATGCAAACATCAGTCTCCAAAGTCAGAGAATACAGTGGAAGTATATTATAACATTGTAAGCTTTTTTTTTTGTTTAATCTTTTCCTTTAGCTCTGCTAGGGAAAAATCAGGAGAGTGGGAAAGGGAAAAGAACAGTACAGGTAGAGCAGAACACAACAGCCACAAGTAATCCAATATTTGGTAATTTAATTTCACACTCACTAGACTGCAGAGGCATTGAAAATTGTGGGGAGAACAATCTAAGAAGGGTATTGGCTTGAGAAATGGTAACACCAGAGCTTAAAGAGGTCTGGCAGCTTTCTTAAAGTAAATGTGTGTCCTTCCTTCTCCCTCTCTTTCTCTGCTCTATATGGATTAAAGTGACCTCTGGAGATAAACTCCTCTGAACCCCCTTGAAGTAGATCTGCAGTGTAGTTTTTATTTGTACAGTATGTGAAAGACAGGCTCAGATTAAATTCCTGGCCTTTCAGAAAAGTTTGTCTGTTCCTTAAAAAAAGAAACAAAAAGAAAAAAAGTCTATTTTATTTTAAAGCAGGAGCCTCTTTTATGGTCCCATGATCTCATGAGTTCTTTGGCTGGCCTGTGACCTTTCAACCTTGCACTACATGTTTCTTTTCTAAATTAGCCAGTGTTGAGACATCAATGGAGGAATATCAATGTTGTTATAAAAGGCATCATTCTCTCCCAAAAATGTCAGTGTGAGTCATTGCACCTAGCTGCTTAGCTTTTGTAAGGCAGCAAGGGAGACTGAAAAGTGGGATTCAGGGTCCCCCAGTCCACCAACTTCTATTTAAAATGCTTTAAAAATCAATGTCCCTGGCATCTGCTACAGTAGAGGCGAAAGAACTGAGCTTTGCTCATTTAGCCACAGAAGGAAAGTCCTGCCTAAGGCAAAACTATATAAGTGATTTAAAAATATAGCACATCTTTTCAGGGATATGCTCCAAAGTAGCCCTGTAAAAACAAACCAACCATCAAACAGAAAAACCTTTCAAGAAAGAACTAAGTGTCCTGGTGAGTTCTGTCAATTCCAGCATCCCGTGTCTCTGCATCTCCTTGTATTCATGCTCTCTGGTTTCTAGCAGGTTGAGGGAATTAAATCAGATTAAGAGCTGTATTTTTAACCCTAAGAAGATGGGTTAGGGTTGTCTGGCATCCTAAAAAATCCAGCACTGGATGTTTGTGTGGTCCTGACCAAAGAAACAGTACCCAGAGAGACAGCAAGATTAGATGATGTGGATTGTGAGGGTGCTGAATTGGCAGCCAGGATTCACTGCTCTACCTTCACTGGATCACACCATCTTCTGAGGGCTTGGCCTTTGGGTACCAGTAAAGTTACAGAATCACAGAACCACAGACTGGTTTGGGTCGGAAGGGACCTGGTTACAGTGCAGGGACAGGCAGGGGACACCTCTCAATAGACCAGGCTGCCCCAAGCCCCATCCAACCTGCCCTTCAACACTTCCAGGGAGGGAAGCTCCACCACCTCTCTTGGAAACCTGTGCCAGTTTCTTAACCTCCCTCGTTGTAAATAACTTCTTCCTAGTATCCAATCTAAATCTACCCTCTTCCAGTTTGAAACTGTTCCCCCTCATCCCATCACTCCATCACCTTTTACAAAAGAGTCCCTCTGCTTTCCTGTGGCCCCTTCAGGTCACCTGGGGGGTGCTCCAACGTCTTCCTTCAGCCTTCTCCAGGCTGAACAACCCAACTCTCTCAGCCTGTCTTCACAGGAGAGATGTTCCAGTGCTCTGATCATCTTTGTGGCCCTCCCCTGAACTCACTCCAACAACTCCATGTCCTTCTTATGTTGGGAGGTCCAGAACTGGACACAGCACTGTTAGTGGGATCTCATCAGAGAAGAGTAGAGGGGGAGAATCACCTCCCTTGACCTGCTGGCCATGCTTCTTTTGATGCAGCCCAGGAGCTGGTTGGCTTTCTGGCTTTTTCTGTAGCCACAGTGGATTCACACACTGTCTTTGTGTTGCAAAATGCATAGATCTTAAAATGAAAAACATGCTGGCCCAAATCCATTTCAGCTGTAACTCTATTCGTGTGTACAGTTACATCAGAAGTGAAGCTGGCACACATCAGAAAGATGTGTGTCACCTAGTAATTATCTTACTAACAGCACAGGGAAAAAGGCATGGGAAGGAGACGTTTTCAAACTCAAAAGTCAGGTTTTCTCCCCTGTGTGGCAAAGGATGCTGAAAATTTGCTGTTAGCTGTCCTGCCAGACAGCTGGTGTCTGATCCTCAGGTCCCTGCAGCTCTGGCTCAGCCCTGGGTGACTTCTTCAGGACACACAAAGCCTGGAGGGACAGAGCCTCTGCTCAGGACTGGAGGTGTTTTCTAGGACAGTGTTTTCAGTTGCTCCTCACAGTCAGTTTCTCTACAAGAACAGGTTCTGTTGTACCCAGCTGGGAGGGGAAAATAAACACTTGAGCAGAACGTGAGATAATTGTATTAATTCATCTGAGTGCTTTAGTCTGTAGCGTTTAACGTAGCAACAGCTGAGGATAAAGTGTGTCAGCTGAGGAGTCCTATTAGCATTGCCAGATGCTTACATTGAGACTCCACACGTTTCTTACTTTATGGCTGTAAGATTTTTTTCCCCACAGAAGTCTACAAGATGTGTGTCCCAGCTCCAGGTGCTGAGCTGGTGTCTGTAGGGTACCCTACAGTGGGCACTTCTATTAAGCCAATGCCCAGAGGCTGATGGCAGTGAGAGTGAGGGGAGGTTTATACTTGAAAAAAAGCCTTTCAAATCCTGTCAGCTTCTGAATATAACCTCTTGAATAATAAGAGAAGTCCCTTTTCCAGGGACTGGGAGAAATTCTCCATGTATCACTGCAGTGCCATGCTGAAATGGCACATTTCTAACCTAGGACTTAGGGGCAGATTTTGTGCCATTTCATACCATTGAGCTAAACTCTGCCCATCAAACAGAGAACAGGTTCCATGTCGTGGCCCTATTCTTTCTTCATTTTTGTCTATGTTTTGGGTAGTTGGAGTGGGAAAAGCTTCATTGAAAGTCGTGTCCAGAAAGGATGAAATGTACTTCCTGGGGCAGACCCAATTAGCAGCAGTTTTCTCTAATGAGTCTATGGCATTTATTTATTTTTTGGCCTTTAAGACTCCTTTCTACTGGGAGATCTCTGACTCACATATAACACAAGTACAGTCCTGCAGGGTGGAGGCATTTGTAAGAGGTCATTAAAGCAATACATTCCTTTAAGTCACTGCTGGAAAATTGGGTTGTTCAATTCAAAATGTAGCACAGAGTGGCAATTAACTGAGTTAGCCAGATCCTCTGTCTGAAATTATTTAGTTGCTCATAATCTCCCTCTGCAGAGCACCAGCCACAGACAGGGGAATTAAACACTGCATTTCTAGGGAACTGCTCTGCTCCAGCAAAGGGTCAAACAGCAGAGCCTTGGTGTACACTGCTGCACTTGTCCTTGCTGCAGCTCCCTTTCCTCTTCTCCTCAGCAGCCCATAGAGTGATTCTCCCTTCCCTGGGATGAATCTGGCTCCTTCAAGACCTGGCAAGGATCCCCAGATCTGTACATCACCTGCTATTGAGCAATATTCTTGATTAATGAAGCTGGACACCCAAATCTCAACAAGTCTCAGCATTTCTGCAGGGCAGCTGGCTTCTTATTGAGTCAGCTGAGATCAAGCTGGATTTGTCAGTGGTACATAGATGTCCCAACCATTCCAGGGGGACTGAGCTGATATTTTTGGTAACCAAAACAACCAGACACACACTTCCTGTGCCTGTCAGAAAAGCTTCATGGGGGAATTAGAAAGAATTTCTTTATGGAGAGGGTGATCAGCCATTGGAATGGGCTGCCCAGGGAAGGGGTGGATTCTCCATCCCTGGAGGTATTTCAAAAGAGCCTGGATGTGACACTCAGTGCCATGGGCTGGGAACCACGGGGGGAGTGGATCAAGGGTTGGACTTGATGATCTCTGAGGTCCCTTCCAACCCAGCCAATTCTAGGATTCTATGAATGTGCACAGAGGAGGGGGAGGAGTTGCCTGATTTCTAATGAAGAAAGATCCAGTGAAGCAGTAATCAGCTGTAGATAGCAAGGTGTAATCTAGTAAATCCTCTGAATAACTTAATTAGATTTGATTCAGCAAAACACACATCCATATTCTGCATGCTTAGAGGGGCAGAGCTTTCCTGGATCCTATAGGAGACTGAAATAGCAGAGATTAAAAGAAATGGGCAGAAAAAGTACTGCAATCTAAAGGTGACAGATTTTCTGATGTTTCAACAGAACCCAGAGTAGCATAAAACCAGCCCAGGGAGAGGTGCAGAGCATTTCATTCCATGACATTGGTGAGAGGGCGGAGGTTGCAGCCTGTTTAGGTGTCACCTGTCTGCTTTCCCTCCACACTTCCCATTCAGTGCCAGCTCTGGCCATGATGTGGAGTGGAAAAGGTGGAAACCCCACTGACTCCGTTTGGGAATGTGCTGTTCTTTCCAGAGGCCCAGAGTGCCTTAGGTTCTGTGGGGTTTGTGCTGCTCTGGTTTTGCTGCTGGACTCCACGTTCTTATGGAAAGCACTAGAGAAACAGAAGACATCCCTGTGAAAGTCAAGATTGTACAAAGCCTCTGTTCACTTATTTTTTTATTTATTTTTTTTTAAGGGTAGCTTTCCCCACTTGTGCCAGATGACTTGGCTTTTCATCATTTTTCTTCTTCGTAATGCTTGGATCAGCTTTTCAGTGGGCAGTGCTTTTTATCAGGACTGTCAAGAGATGAACTCCACAGCAAGATGGATTTTCTGTCTTCCTCTGACTATCTGGCTGGCTGGCTGTGTGCTTTTCCCCTCCTGTGCATTTTGTCTGCTCATCTTTGTGTTTTACTGTGCTTTTTCATATCTTCCCCAGTTCTCTACTCTTTATACCAATTGTTGGTCAATCTTCTGTTCACTTTTTGCCAAGCTCCATTTTCCTGAGAATGTTCAGAAAGTGGATCTGATCCTCAAGTACACGCAGAAGACATCACATTTATAACACATGCCAAAACCATTTTTTCTTTGTGCATTTTGAAGGTGCTTATTTCAATTTCCTAAAAATGTACCTAGCCCAAATTCTCCATGTACATAAAAACTTGATCATAAAAACTTGAATAGATGCACTTCATAATTTAATTTTTGTTTGCTCAGAGCTGGATCCTGTATAGAGTTGAAGATAGCTTCTCTATTGAAGAGCTTATATCAGCTGGGGTTTATTTTTCATTTGCCTACCTAAAAGCTTCTTGCTATGACATTATGTGAGCATCTCTCCAGGTCAGGCAAGCAGCACTCTTACCCCTTTCTAGGGGATCATCATCAGTGGCTTGATGATGCTCACTAAATCAGAGGTTTCTAGCTACTGAACTGGGCTTGGGAGCTTGCAGTGAGTGTTGGTAGCCTAGTATTTCACCCTGGGAATTGCAGAGAGCATGTGAATGAGCAGAGGGTGTGCTGCAGCCTCTTAGGATTTTATCAGGAATGACACAACTTTAGTCCCTGCTGTGGGCACTCTTGTCACCCAGCATGGGGAAGTGAGATGTATATGAAGAAGGGAAATACTCCTGCCTGTGAAATGATCTGTAGCTGAGGGGATTGTTCACAAAGCCAAAAAATCAAGGGTTTCAGTCCCTGTCAGCTGTTAACATTTGTACTTCAGGAGCTGTGTTATTGTGGAGGGGTTCATGGTGCAACCTTGGGGTGCAGCTGTAGCTCCCAGAGAGCTTCCCCAAAGGAATTTCAGGCAGAGCAGGAAGGAGGCCCTCAATAGACAACAGTGGCAAGTATTAGGATTTGGTGTCTATGGGGTATATCTGATTCATAGCTTTTATAACCATCTTTGTAGTTAGATCCTCTTAATCCGCTCTGTCCAATCTCATAGATGAATTTAATTAGGAAGATTTGCTAGGATATCATTAGGCAATTTACAGGAAAGCAACAAGTTTTCTCCCTTCCTCTCCCTGGGGCTATTAGTTTGCTGTCACTTTCTCCCTTCCTCCTCAGGAGAATGAGCAGTTGTGAAGCAGCAGGATGGATAACTTAACTTTCCCGTGTATTTCAGCATTTGGAGTGACTGCCTAGTGCAAAGGGTACAATCTCGGGTAGATTTTCCAGGGCTTTTGGGGAGACTGAGGTGGTGCAAGCTGTAAGCTCCCAGCTTCCTTCTTACTTTTCCATAGAAAACAGCTTCTCTCAGAGACTCAGAGGAGCGATTTTGGCGTCCTCTTACCTCTTGTGAGACGTGTTAGACACCGGCTGGAAGTCTGTGAGCTCGTTTCGGGGGCAAACACCCCGGCATTCCCTGGATACCCAGGCGATGCCAGGTGTCTCCGTTCTGCGGGAAGCGGGGGAAACCCGGCTGGCAGAGCTGCCGAGCACCAGCTCCAGGGGCTGGCAAGGATGCTCTGGGAAGCGAGCTCCAAAGCTGAGAATCCGTAGCTGAAAATCGCCTCTTTTCCTACGTCTGCTCCGAAAGAGGCACTGCCCAGAACCTTGCTGGGCATCCGAGTTGTCTCAGTGCTTTACAACTTGAAGTCTCCCGCGTGGTTGTTTCCCCACGAGGTTTGGGGACACTCGGGGTCTCCAGGTTATGCGCCTGGACCACGGCACAGAACCGAGATAGGTTCAGCGCCCGGTTTCACCGCGTCCCACCCCAAGGCCGGCGTGCCCCCCGCTCCTCCACCTCTCCCTGCTCTAGGTCTGGCTTCAAACCTGCCCGGGACGGGGCTCCCCGCGCTGCCGGGACCTCCCGTGGCAGAGCAGCGGGCAGCGATGCTCCCTCGCCCTCCCTCCGCCTACTCCCGGGGCTGGGCCGAGCTCCCTGCCCGCTCTGCCACGCGCATCTCCGCCGTAACCCGCGGTTCGGCCCGGTCGGGTCCGGTCCGATTGTGCAGCTCCCGCGGCGGGGGCGGGACCGGGCTGGCTGCGGGGGCGGTGCCGTGGCTGCGCCCTGCGCGGGATTGGCGGCGGGTGCGTGATGCCACGTCCGGCGGGGGAGCCCGGCCCCGCACCGAGCCACCGCCCCCCGTCCCGCCCCGCCCCGCCCCTCCCCGCCGCCCGCCCGGCGCAGGTGGAGCGGAGCCACCGCACGCAGGGACCGGCTCGGCCCGCCCCGCCCCGCCCGGCCCGGCTCAGCCCAGCCCAGCCCAGCCCGGCCACGCCGCGGGAGCAGCCCAGCTCCCCGCCCCGCTCCGCTCCGCCCGGCCCGGCGGCGCCGCAGCCGGCAGCATCGCGGCGGGACTGCCCGGGGATGCAGCCGCGCTAAGAACAAAAGCCCTCTGCGCGGTCACGCTCCGGGGCGTTAAACCCACCCGGCCGAACTTGGATCTCTGCCTCGCTCCGGATTGAACTGCCCGGCGCCTTCCGCGCACGCCGCGGACAGCGGCAGCACCCGAGCTGAGCCCGCGTCCCCCCGCCCGCTGCCCGCCGTCCCGCCGGGACTGCCCGGGCAGGCAGGGAGGGAGGGAGGGGGGTTTCGCCTCGCACCCGCGCACCGCCCCGGGGACCCCGGCCGCCTCCACGCCGCGGGACCTTGGCTTTGCCCTTCGCACGGCAGGTGCGGGGCCAGCGGAGAAGGATGCGTTTCTTCCCGTGGGGATTTTGGCTGCTGTGTGTCGCCTCCGCCCCGGTTCGCGGTGACAGCGGCAGCAAGGCGAGGAGCTGCGCCGAGGTCCGGCAGCTGTATGGGGCCAAGGGTTTCAGCCTCAGCGGCGTGCCCCAGGCCGAGATCTCCGGTGAGTCCCGGGGAGCGCGGAGGGGACGGGGGGGGTTCCCCGGGGCCGGAGATGCCCGGCCGGAGGGTTCCCCGGGCGCGGGGAGGCGGGGGAAGGAAGGAGGGGGTCGGCCTCGCCGCTGGAGTTTGTGTTGGGTCGTGGGTGGCGAGAAGTCGGACCCGAGAGATTCCCCCGCGGGCTGGGCACCCCTCTCCTCCCCCGGCAGCACCCTGCACCCCCGCCCCGACTGGAGGTGCTAGTGGGGTGGGGGTCTCTGTCCCCCGCCGTGGCGGTGAGAACTGTGAGAGGGGGATCGCACCAAGTGCTCAGCTGTGGCTTTCTTCTTTCCGCCCCCCCTTCCCTCTTTTTTTTTTTTTTTTTTTTCTTTCTTTTTTTCCATTTCATTGTCTCGTTTCTTCTCTTGTGAGTACAGCTGAAGCAGGGGTTTGGTTCAGGCATCGGGATGATCAGACTGTAGTGGGTTTTGGTGCCGGGGTTGGAAAATGCTGTAAGTTTAGGAGAGAGAACTGATTTGTCTTCGTTGTCTTCTGGGTAGGGAATAAACCTATAAATGACGTTTGTCAGTTGTTAAAAATGAAGCAGGAGTAAAATGATCCTCTCTCAAGGTAGGGAAGCGCTGAGGAAGCCCCAGCAACCTGCATCAGAGTGTGTCCTCTTTCCTTCATTCTCATTTTAGGCAAACCTTAGTTGATTTCCCCTTCTTTTCAGAAAGCCACCGAAATAGAGAAGAATATTTAAGGTCTGGTTTATTATGGGTTGTTGTGGGGTTTTCTTTATTTTTTCCTGAAAGGTTTGTGGACATATGCTGAGGTATTGTCATTTTTTTTTTTTAATTCTCATCTAAGTTTTAATACATCAACTTGTGACCCATATCCAAGAGCTTTCTCCTCACTTGTGGGAGCTTCCTCCTTTAGACAAAGCATAAAACATGCAGGCGTACGTGCCAAAGCCAACCTACAGGGACATGCCAGTAAAATTGCACTTTGTAGTTCACATCTAAGCTACAGAATGCCTTATGTTGAATATTTCATTGTGCAGTTTTCCAGGGAAACCAATTCATTATCTGACCCATGAATGGGAAAGGCTGAGCCATATGCGTGTCTCATAAAAGTGAACAAATTAATACTTTCTTTGTCAAGTTGCAACCAAGAGTAAATTTCCAAAATAAAAGGAACAGTCCTTGAAGTTAAACAGTGGGGAATTTCAAAATAATACGAACGCCACTATTAATAGAACGGTAATTCAGTTGAGCAAGAAAGTGGCTTTTTATAAATTTGCATCTAATTATTTCAAATATGAGTACATTAGCAGTCATGTTTCGAGGGGAAAGTTCTTGGAAGACTAAATGTTTACAAATACTGGGGGAGGTGGCTGTGTTGTATGGGGATAGAACCACAGGGGCAGCCCTCCAGGGTGACTGAGCTGCCCTTCCAAGTGTTGCCTGTGGCAGGTTGGACACCTTGTGCCTACAGATTGTCAAAAAAATGACAGAAAGATTTCCAGGAACCAGGAGTTTTATTTCTTGCTGCGTGTTGCCATGAGTGTTTACACTGGCAGACTTCAGCAACAGTAGTTGAAATTACAGTATCAAACTGGGCATCTCTGGCTGTTACTGTCAACGGGGAAACTCTGGAGATAAATGCCAGAAAAACTTGAGGAACACCACATTGAAAGTGGTACAAAGAAGTGTTTAGGGGAAGAAGGCTCCACACATTAACCTGCTGCTGGTATTATTTGTCTGGTATTTAAACCAGCTAATGGACTTAATGATTTTCACTGGTAGTTACCACGTACACCTTCTGACTGACACGTATTCAGCAGTGCCCTTTTTGATTGCTGTGGTACATAGGCTGTGGTACAGGGGAAACACTGATGTACATCAGTGATAACCTCAGAAATGTTCCTACTGAAGTCCAGTGTTGTGTGTAGTGTCAGCTTTCCAGCAGTCGTGCAGGTTAGTGCAGAAGTTGCTACCAGTTTTCTTGTCTCCAAAAAGAGGAGTCTGGAGACTCTCCTGAAGTGCCCTCACATGCAGGATGGTGCAGTTTATAATGTCATGTTTTGCCAAAACACTCAGTTGTCACTTAAAGCTGGCTTCAGCTGCATTGGTTCAGCTTGCTGACCGTGGGGGTTGTAATCTCTAGGGGGGTGACCTGTCAGGTCACACGTGAGTGACCCCTGTCAGTCATGCAGCACCTAAAAAGCTGAGTTCAGAGATGCTGATGCTGACATTCCAGTGATGGCTCCAGTTGGACCTGAGCTACCCCAAGAACCACGTTTTTGTGTTATTCCCAAGCCCTCCGGAGGCAAAAGCTCATGACTCTCTGCAAGGGGAACTTGGCTGCTCCTTCTCTTTCCATTTTCCTGAAGCAAAGGGCCAAACTTTCTTAGCCCCCCCAGCCTTGTCCCTGGGGCCATGCTGCCGTGCTGGGCTGACCTTGCTCTTGTCTGCTTTGAACTGGCTCCAGGCACTGCTTGGTGTGTGTTGCCATCACACCAGCCCAGCACCAGGAGCCAAACCACACAGCTGCTTGCACCCCCAGAACTTGACTTCAAAAGGAGTTTAGTAAGCTCCCATGATGCAGGCTCTGACTCAGGCTGGGGTGGCTGTGTTTGTGTTGGGTTTAGAACACTTATTGCATGCTTCACACCTTCTAATCTGTATTCTTTTTTATGATTTAAGAGGATTATGAGTAATAGAAAGTCTCCACAGCTCAGCAGAAGGCAGTCCCTGCTTAGGACTGCACAGATCAGTTAGTGAAGCACTCACAGTTATTAGCTGGCTGGTAGATAAGCATCTGATTCAGGTACAGACTCTTGGCTTAGCAGATTTCTCATGAAGCACCTCGACAGGGCTTTCTGTTTTTCTGCAACATGTCTAAGCACTTTAAATGTGTCAGGTGCTGTTATTAAGGGTGTTTAGGGAACGTGCAAGGTTATATATCTCACTACTTTGAAGTCAGTGGCAAAACTCCCAAACAGGAGAGAAGCATCTGCTCACATGAGCAATCCTGACAGTGTACCCAGAGTCTCCAGTGAAGATCTGACTAGAAGAAAATTTCTAATGCTGGGGGAGAGGCTTTGGGGTTTGGGAAAGTTGTGACATTTGTGCTTCCATAAGACATACTGCCTCGAGCAAAGTTTTCCTGTGTGTTGGAGAGTGTTCCTGCTTGCTGGCAGGACCCCCTTGTCTGGGATTGCTACAAAATATGGGAAAACCATTTGAGAGCTTCCAGTTCTTGTGTTTCTTCTGCAGCCTTCTGGAGGTAGCAAGGCTCAGTTCCTACTTCACCACATTCTGGCTGCCCATACACCATCACCATTGTGGTGGCTGAGGGAAAGAGGTGCAAAGTGTACTTATGGTGCCTCTGCTAAGGGCTGCTCTTCTTGGGAGGTTTGTGATGAAAGAGAGAGAGAGAGAGCCTGTGGCAGAAAATGCTGCACTTTGGGGAGGATCTTTCTCTGCTGTCTTGAGTGGTTTAGGGTTACTGTGGGGGGGGACACTGACTGCTCTCCAGTGTCTCTAACAGAGGTAGTTCTGTACTGGAGAGGACTTGAGAGCTGTGGTGTGCCAGGGATGGGCTCACTGTTTGGGCTAGACTTTTGCTTTGACTTGTTTATTCCTGAGATTAACTGTTCCTAGACTTGGCTCTCTGCTGGGTTGAGCTTGTTGACATGGGTGTAATGCAGTGAAAGAAGAGGAAGGCACAGAAAAAGAGCCAGCTGGGCTTTGCTGGGCAGATTGCTGCTCATCCAGTCCCATATCTCACAAGTAACTGAAAAGAGTCAAACACTTTTTTTTAGTCTTCTGGCCCTTTGAGGCTGCATAATTTGGTTTTGTAATGAAACCCTTGTCAAGTGCATGTGTTAGAGCCATTTGAAGGAGTGTTAGCTGAGTTGGGAACAGGTCTGGCTACAGGATGGGACCTGATGAGGCTCTCGGGAGCATGGCAGAGGGGAATGAAACCCCATTTTGAGGGGGGCATTTGAACTTGTGGCAATTGCAGTACAAAAGGCACAAATGCAGAGATGAGTAAACCTGCATCTGTGGTGTGAAAAATAAAATCTGGTGCTCCTGCACTCTCAGGGAAAGATCTTTACCATTTCATTGAAAGAGTACACTGTTAGGCCAGTGCTTTTTGAAGCTGTTAGGTTTGGTCTGTAGTTACTAAAGGCAGACAGGATTTCTCAAGGTTAACTACTATCTGGTCAACTCCCGAATGCAGTATCAACCCATTTACAGTAATGAATTTTTTAAGGGCAAATTGGAACGTCCTTTGTAGCCTGCTCGGTTTCAAGTGCTGCTTCTGATGAGGCAGAACACAGGGAATTATGCATTTGCCTCCATTTGGCGAGGATATTGGTGAGAAAGAGGAGGCCATGCTGAACCGTGGGTCTCCCTTTCTGTTGAACTTAAAATATTTAGAGAAAATTACCTGTTTGACACTTTGTGATTGTTTTATGAATTTGTGACTGCAGAACGGGTGCACACAAAAACCATTATGAAAATGAGATTTCTGGAGAAAAATGGGCTCCCTCCAGCGGTTTGTTACGGGAGTGACTCAGAGTCTCTGAGGAGCCCGTGTCTTACAGGCACGCTGCTTCCCCAAGCTGTGTCTGAAATCTGGAAAGCTTTATACTTGGGTATTCTTTAGAGTTTTGTGGTGTTGACATTATTTTTGAGAGAATCTGCCTTTCTGTCACCATGATATGGATGACTAAGCTCTCAGCACATAATTATCCTTATCTGCTGTGCCTGACAAAACTATTTCAACAGCTCCTTTTGTTGGTGAAGCAAAAGCCTCGTATTTTCTTTTTGAAAAAAATGTGAATGCTGGAGACACCACCACTGTGTGGAACTGTAGGGTTCACCTCGACTCAACTCTCCTTCTCCTGTTCTTGCCCTGTTTATGAACACACATCAGTCACTCTCTGGATATGCTGGGTGCATTTGAGAGGAGATGTGTGGCTTTTGTGACTGTGAAAAAGATGCTCTAATGTTCTATCACTTTCAGTACAATTGCCTCACACTGAGAGGACCCAATAGATGTGTTCCTCTGGGTGATTCCCATAATTAAGTACTCTTTGCCTTAACCAAAGGCAGCTGCTAACTTGATTATCAAAAATGTGTATTTGCAGCCAGAGGTTTTCTTTTCCTCACAGCTTACAACAAGTGAAAGCAGAGGGCATGGAGCACCTGCCCAGCAGCAGCAGCACAGACCCTGTGCCCTTCCCACTCCTGCCCACTGGGCTGGGGAAGGGGGGGTTAAGTAGCATCTATTTTTATTGCAGCATCAATGTGTATTAGGCACAGTATGGAGAGTGAAGGCAGGATAAAAGGGTGGCCTTGAAGAGGTCACATCCTGACCCTGCTGTCTGTGGCTTTCTCAGCACTGTGTGGCAGGGGCCAGCTTGGTCTTCCTGCTGCTTGCTTTGTGGGATTGTGGAAGTGAGGAGCAAGGTGGCTGGGAAGGCAGTGGCGGGTGTCACAGGCACAAGGAGAACTTCTGTGTCTGCTTTCAACATTCAGCTGGAAATACTGGCTGGGAATTTCAGGGGAAAACCAGGGAAAGGGACATCTCAGTTCTGTGGAAATCTGCAGACTTGCTTGGGGAAGACAGACAGCTTTATTTTCTGTTAGCTGCCCCTGCTGAACACAACGTATTTCTAGATATTTGGGTTGTTTCTTTGTCCCATGAGGCACTTTTTGTGTAGCCCTAGCAGGCAGGGGATAGTGTGGAGGCTCAGACCCTGCCATCTCTGCCCAACTTCTCTACCAGGCCATACAGACAGACAGGATGGCTCAGTTTCCTGCAGACAGCTTCCGAGCTGGTATTTGCAGGTGTTGCTCCTGCTCAGGAAAGCAGCAACAAAAGCCCCTGCAGAGAGTTGTGTTCATGGGCATCCTCTTGAGCTCCCTGTGCTGCCTGTCACCACCCTGGGCACGTGCAGAGTATCTCCTGTATCCCTGTGGGTGTTGGTGAGGCCACACTTTGAGTCCTGTGTCCAGTTCTGGGCCCCTCAGCTCAGGAAGGAGATTGAGGTGCTGGAGCAGGTCCAGAGAAGAGCAAGGAGGCTGGGAAGGGATCCAGCACAAGTCCTGTGAGGAAGGGCTGAGGGAGCTGGGGGTGTTGAGGCTGGAGAAGAGGAGGCTCAGGGGAGACCTCATCACTCTCTCCAACTCCCTGAAAGGAGGTTGGAGCCAGGGGGGGTTGGGCTCTTTTCCCAGGCAACTCTCAGCAAGACAAGAGGGCACAAGAGGTCTCAAGTTGTGCCAGGGGAGGTTTAGGTTGGACATTAGAAAGAATTTCTTTCTGGAGAGGGTGCTCAGGCATTGGAATGGGTTGCCCAGGGAAGGGGTGGATTCTCCATCCCTGGAGATATTTCCAAAGAGCCTGGATGTGGCACTCAGTGCCATGGGCTGGGAACCACGGGGGGAGTGGATCAAGGGTTGGACTTGGTGATCTCTGAGGTCCCTTCCAACCCAGCCAATTCTCTGATTCTATGATTCTGTGCTACACCAGGCATGAGGCACACATAGAGTCATATTTTGGCTTTTCCCAAGGCAGAGCTTAGTTGGGTGTTAATGAAGAAGGAGTTGGATGTGCTGCTTCTGGTTGTGACAGCAAAGCTGCAGAGGGTGCTTGGCGCTGACTTTTTTCTGCCCCTTCTGAGCTTTCTGGGTAGATTGAGTCTTTCCAAAAATCCTAAGCAAATCTCTCCCAAGTTAGGTCAGAGTTGGGACATTCTTTTCAAGTGCCACTTCTCCAAATGCTCCAAATGCAGCTTGGTGGGTCAGACAGACCACCTGCTTGGGTGCTGGCCTGGAGCAAGTCCCTGCAGGGTCTCCTCGTCTTGAAATCTCTCTGGAAAAAGTCACATTCTGGCTTTCCAGTCCATGGAACAAGAATTGTCAGTGTCTTCCTGATGGCTGTGAGGATAACTCATGGGGACAGCCCTTCAGGAGGGAGCCCCTAAAGAATCATAAAATCATAGAATTAGCCAGGTTGGAAGGGACCTCAGAGATCATCTAGTCCAACCCTAAAGCTTGCAGGACCCCTCGTAGCAGTCTCTTGAAGATTATTCCATCATGTTTTGTAGTTTGTCTGCAGGAAGCTGCTGTAGCTTCATTGCACTAGGGCATTTCTCCTCAAAGTTAACATAAAGAAATAAAAGAAAAACTGTAAAAGCAGGAAATGAACTTTTTTTTTCCCTTCCACCCATGAAGGCTGACTCGTAATGTCTATCTACTCTGACACTTGGTTGCTCAGAAGGTGTTTTATCAGTGACAGGTGAGACTTGTCTTTAGTAACATTTAATTCCCAGGGAATCCAGTTACCTCCCTTGCCAGATTGTTCTGCAAAAAATAATGAAGCTTTGGGCTGCAGACACTCACAGTGCTTGTCTGGATGTGACCAAGGTGCAAGTTGGGTCAGTCACTTCTGTACAGTAACACGGTCCTGCTTAATAGGAATTCTTCAGATATGGAAAAGGTGATTGTTTTTTTTTATTATTCCTTACAATTTCAATAAGCAGTGTGTGCTGTGACAGTTATTCACAGCACTCTCACCCTGAGTTTTAGAAAATGCATTAACTGCAATTGTGTTGGCTCTAGAGAGATTACAAAGCTAATTTAATTTCTCTATCTTTTCATATATAGTATATATAGTGCAGCATGAATCAAAAGTACAGAATTACCCAGCTGTTATCAATTCCTATGCTAGCAACATGAGTAAAATATTTTTTTTTAATTGCCATGCATTCTTCTGAAGTATTGAAACAAGAAGAAAACAAGAACAAAAAGTTTTACTGTGGGAGCAGAATGGTGGTACTTATGCAGACAGTCAATCTGTTATATGACTGAAATGCATATACTCTATAACAAATAGTTTGGGCTTGCAAAAAATGGGTATTTTATAGGATTGTAAAACTATACTGTATCATTTTAGTTGGAGTGTTTCCACTAGTTTTACCCAAGTTTCTTACCGTGTAGCCAGAACAAACAAGCATATTTCTAAAATATAAATATTTTCAGGAATTCTCTGAGTTGTAAATATTGTTTATAAATTTTCATAAATTAATGTTAATGTTTACATTAAAAAAAAAATACAGATCAATCTCTTCTGCTCTGGGGCCATGTTGTTGCAGTAAGGTTTGCAGTGATTTGATTGTCTAATTGATCCTGAAGCAGGGCCAGGCACAGCATAAAGTGAATCTTGTGTGAGTGACAAAGCAGAGCTGCTGTTTTAGCTCCTGAGTCTCTTCATGCTGTCTTCCCAGCTGAGCTGAATGCTGGAAATCAAGTGCTGTAATTACCAGGTGGGGCTGGCAAGCAAGAGGTCTGGGTCCTAGTCTCCATCTGGATGCAAATTTTCACCACAGAGCTGGAAAAGCCACTTCACTTTGCTGTTTTCAGCAGTTTCCTCTACTGTAAACACTAAGTTGGAATGACAGGGCTTGAATAACTCATGGGAAGTTTGGTTTATTAAGCTGTAGTCCCTGGCTGTATAAGAAGTGCCTTTAGAGAGAGCAGTGGTCTTCTCCCTGATGCAATCACTCCCCGTGCACAGCTGCTTCAGTGTAAAAACAGTTGTATAATCAGTTTAGGTTTTACAAACATCTGCTTGGCTTTGTGACAGAATACCAAACAAGCCTTGAAAAAAAGAAACCCAAAAAAAAAAACCCAAAAAAAAACCAAAAACAAAAACCAAACCCCAAAAAACCCAAACAAAAACCAAACAAACCCTCTTTCTCCCCTTTCATTTGTGGGAGGTCTCTCAGAGGCTTCCCTGTTGAGGGAAAAGGAGGATGGTATTTTTATTAGAGGAGGCTCTCTAAGGCCAAGCCATAGCTAGAGACTCATCTGCTGTGAATTTGGGGAAGGGCTGCACAATAGTGGGAACCTGTGGGTAGAAGTCCCATGGACTCAGCCACAGGCTCCCCAGGGTTTGTGCCCCATCCTCTCTGATGGTGGGGAGGGATGTAGCAACCTCCTGACTTCTTGTGCTCTGGGGGCTTGGTGTGGGGGAGAGCTTGGGAAGTGTCTGGGGAGGTCAGAGAAGTGTTCCAGTTCCTTTCAGCTGCCACTAGTGCATATATTAATATAGTCCCTCTATTAGGTTAAGCCCAGATAAGCAAGAAGTGAGATGTAATACAAATAAAAGTATGAACCTCTGTGACACATCAGGTAGTGGATTCCCTGCATGGAATGCAAGGGGAGGGGAGCCCCTCAGTGCTGCCCTGTCCCAGGTATTACATTGTCTTCCCAGGTGAATCTGTGTGCTTGTCCTCTTTCCAGGCTTTGCATGAATTTGATTTAGAGAAGAGGTTGTTGGACTCATCCTGTGTCACAAAACTGTTATTTGATCAGTTAATAGTAAACAATAACTTCATTCTCTTTGCTACACGTTAATGTTAGGGGCAGAAAATTTTGGATGTGGAAAATGTGTCTTAAATTATCCTGTGTGCTAGACTTTATATGGGGTGATAATATGTGACAGCAATTAAGAGACACATTAATGTGAGGTAAAAATTATGTTAGACACGAGGAGTTAGAATTAGGTGTGGGAGAGCAAAGCAGAGTGCTGTAAATTGCTCTCTAGCTCAGGTTTAACTGGCAAATGTTTTTCCTTGACTGATTGCAAAGTTTGAGCAGTGAGCCAAATTGTGCTGGAAAAGGACTGGTTTGGGTAACTGGTGTAACTGGTGTCCAGCCTCAGGCACATGGCATGCTGGTGGCTTACTCTTCTTTTCTCTATGAAAAAGAGAAAAGAACACCTTGCTGTGCTGATAAGGGTTCTCTACAACCCCCTGGAAGGAGGATGTCACCAGGGGGAGGTCTGGCTCTTCTCCCAAGTTACGAGTGGTAGGACAAGAGGAAACAACCTCAGGTTGTGCCAGGGAAACTTTAGATGGGATGTTAGGAAAAATTCCTTCACTGAAGGCTTGACAGGCTTTGGGCTGTTGTCAGCTGCCCAGAGAAATGGTGGTCACCATCCCCAGGGCTATTGAAAAGTTGTCCAGATGTGGTGCTGAGGAACATTGTTTGGTGGTGGACTTGGCAGTCCTGCCAGATGAGGATGGATGCCTGTCACTGAGTGGGCTGATTTTGCTGCTCTGTAGGACACTACACTCAGCAAAATCTAAACCAAATGTTGATAGCACTTTGGAAGAAATAATGCAAGTGGAATTTTCATTGGTAAATCTTCACAGGTGTCAGAGAATATAAATAAGCAAAGTGTAAGCTGTGACTTGCTTTTGTTAAAATAGAGAGCAAATACCTTTAGGCACAGGACCTTTTCAGTGGTAAAGCAGGAAAGAAATCCACTGTGCTTAATTGCAGTATCAGCCCTGGTGAGGCCACACCTCGAGTCCTGTGTCCAGTTCTGGGCCCCTCAGTTTAGGAAGGAGATTGAGGTGCTGGAGCAGGTCCAGAGAAGAGCAAGGAGGCTGTGAAGGGATCCAGCACAAGTCCTGTGAGGAGAGGCTGAGGGAGCTGGGGGTGTTGAGGCTGGAGAAGAGGAGGCTCAGGGGAGACCTCATCACTCTCTCCAACTCCCTGAAAGGAGGTTGGAGCCAGGGGGGGGTTGGGCTCTTTTCCCAGGCAACTCTCAGCAAGACAAGAGGGCACAAGAGGTCTCAAGTTGTGCCAGGGGAGGTTTAGGTTGGACATTAGAAAGAATTTCTTTCTGGAGAGGGTGCTCAGGCATTGGAATGGGCTGCCCAGGGAAGGGGTGGATTCTCCATCCCTGGAGCTATTTCAAAAGAGCCTGGATGTGGCACTCAGTGCCATGGGCTGGGAACCACGGGGGGAGTGGATCAAGGGTTGGACTTGATGAGCTCTGAGGTCCCTTCCAACCCAGCCCATTCTATGGTTCTAGGATTCTATGATTCCTTGCACCTGCCTGCAAGGGACTTGAGTTTTGTCCTAAGTAACACTGCTGCTACTGTTTGTGTTTCACTGAAGCAAACTCCTGTCACAGTCACAACTTAAATATTTTTCACTATTACAAATACACTCTGTGACAGGGTTTAGGACCTAGATCTCTCTGCCAATGTGTGTACCCAGCAACATGGTGTCTTGTGTTACCCTGCTCTCACTGATGTATTTTGAGCATCTTACATCACTCAGGCTGGTCGGGCTATTCTGTCTGTCAGCTAGAGGAAAAGACACCTGAAATACCCCCTTCCAATGTTTTTCATGAAGGCAGCAGTTGCTCTCAAGCCTGCTGTGCCAGCATGTGCTAAAAGCCTTTCCAGGACTGGTTTGCAAAACTTATGTTCCTGTGTTGGTTTGTAAACCGAGGGCTGCAAAGTTTGCGTGATTAAAATGCATTAAAAAATACATTCACTGGTTGAAGAAAATGAACTATTTGCACGGTTCTTTAAATTGTATTTATTCATTGATGGAAGAAAATTAACTCTTTGCATGGTTCTTTAAAAGAACAAGTGTGGAGTGCCTTACACTCTTCTGCTCAGTGACTGTGAGGCAGCATTTAGAACATGATGTCCAACTCCAGGCTACCCTGTAAAGAAAAGGTCAGGTTTTAGTGAAGCAAGTCTGGCACAGGCCACCAAGATGGTTTGGGTGCTAGAGCTCATGATGTTCAAGGGGAAGCTGTGAAATCTGGGTTGGTTCAACATCAAGAAGTCCAAGTCCAGAAAAAGGCTGGGAAAGATCTCATTGCTATCCACAACTGCTTCATGGATGGGAACAGAGAAAACAGAGGTGGATCTAGGTACATTGTGGCAACGTGAGAAGTGGTGGAGGTGAGCTGGAACTGGGGAAATTCCTTTTTATACATGTGAAGAGTTTTTCAACTCTTCACTGAGTCACTGAGCACTAGGACAGGAGCCCAGAGAGGTGGTGGAATTTTCATCTCCACCCTTGAAGATTTAGAGTTTGAGTGGACAAGACAGACCCTGGGGAACCTGCTGTAGTTTGCCCTGCTTTGAGCAAGGGGTTGAACCAGATGGCTCCAGAAGACCTTTCAGCTTTAATTATTCTGTGATTCTCTGCAAATGCTGCAGTTGTGCCATACACAGATAAATAGTGTGTGTGTACATCAAGTTCTTTCATTAATTAAGGTCTTTGGAGGAAGAGAAGTGAAAGGAAAGCCTTCAGGTGCTGCCATGTAATGTTCATAGTTTTCAAATTTATTTATTAGTTTATGAAATATGCCAACTAGTGAAATCAGAGAGGAGAAGCAATGTCTCCTGCATGAGTAAAAACCCTTGCTGGTACTCCAGAGAGCCAAGTTCAATTTTCTGCTCTGGCACATGTGTCTGGCATGACCTTGGGCAAGTTACTTCATCTGTCTGCATCTCCAGTCACCATCTGTGCATAACTGTCTTTAAATTATAATATCTTGTTTTTGTAATTTATCTTGAAATTATAGAGACTTAGAGTACCAGTTTTCACTATTTCTCTATATTTCACTGTACCATACTTAGCACAGTGGGACCATAAATCTTCATCAGTCCCATGATACATGAATAATAAACAGTAACAACATAATTCAGAGCCACATTCTGTCTCACTTCTCTTGATGTATAAAGACAGGGGGCTTTTGTTGATTAAAATGCTGTGCTGTTCAACCTGAGAAAGATACATGGGCCTCACTGAACAGATTTTTATGAGCCTGTTGTTGGCTCTTTTGGTTTGTTGGGTTTTTATTTTGTTTCATCACTACTCATTGATTGCAGGTATCTAAACAATTTGCTTGGCAGGTCAGGGAATAATTAAAGGAATAATAAATTCCTTTAATCTGTATCCCTCTCTGTTTAATTACTGTTAACTCATTACTTAGTGTTTAGCTCAATGGATAATGAACTCTGTGGTGGAAAAGAGTTGGACTGCAGAGAGAGAACTGGATTCTCTGGTCCTTTTGAAGATGCAAGCCAGAATTGCAGAGCCACAGAACATTTAACTCTAGGTTAGATTGAAGGTTACTAGGAGGCATAGCACTTTTACCTTTGCAGGCTTGAATATAGGTTAACATTATTTTGGCTGGTTCCACGCCTGGGTGTGCATTACATTTGTTGCTTTATTTTTAGACAGTTAAGAAACCAGAGACTACTATGTAGACAGCTTTTTTTGTCTTGGTTATAAGACAGTGTCTAGTAAAATCATATGTAGTACAGCCCTAATTACTACAGACAGACTTCACATTTGTGACTGTGGTAATGCTCAGTGTGTTAAAGTATTTCCTGCAAAGTTTAATGGTGTGTTCAGCCCTTCCCCTTGCAGCTACAGCCAGGGGATTAGATCTCATTCTCTCTGCATGTGCCACGCTGCACGTGGGTTGTGTTCAGAGATCACCCTCCTCTCTCATTCCTTCATCTTGTAATTTTTGTCATCTTTTCATCACAGAAGGCTCAGTGAGCCATTCCCAGTAGGCATCAGCTGTCCCACCATGCTGTGCCAGTGCTGAGGAGGCTCTTCCCAACCCCCCATCACACCCCTCTCACATCCTCAACTTCAGCCCCTGAAGCCAACATCCACTGTGTCATAAGTAGCACAAGCTGGAATATACCAGTGTTTTAAGGTTTATACCTTAAATATACCAGTTTTTAAGGTTTCTTCCTAGGGCTGAGGAAGGCTGGGGGCACCAGAAGCCAGAGGGACTAATGGACCAGGGAGGGGAGTGGGGTAGGAGAGGGTCACCCTAAAAATGAAGGGCAGATTGTTCATCTGCTGCTGCCTGCTCTTGCACCCTGGCTGTACATGTGCCACCCCCTGTCCTGCAGATATTCACGTGGGAATAGGAAAGAGAGTAAAAAAACTATTAAGACTTTCCTCTGGTCCCCTCTGGTCCCCACCCCCTGTCCTGCAGCTCTTCACATGGGAATTGGAAAGAGTAAAAACATTACCAAGACTTCCCTCTGGTCACTGAGGCCGAGACTCTGGAGCAGCCCACGAAGCCTCCAGCCACAGTTGCCCCTTGTAGAAATATAACTTTGATATCAGGATCCTATCAGCTTTTGCAGCTAAAAATAAATAGGGATTTCAGTGAGAAACCATGCTGAATGGCTTCTGAGGGCTTGGCAGCAAGTCATGGAAAGGTTGAGCATGGCTATATGTCAAAGATCTGTGTTGAAATGTTTATTACAGGCTTGCTACTGTATTCTGCTCAGTCATCAGAAGACAGTTCATAGTGCTCTGATTGTCTGACCAGTCTCAGCACAAATTTAATGCAATGCACTTTGTTGCAAAATAAATGAGGAGAGAGATCCTGGGTGCCCCAGAATACTAAATTGCTGCTCCGGAGATGTTTTTCCACTCCTGAGGAAGGAGTTGTTCTTTGCAGAGGGTCCCCCCACAAAGTCCCTCTTAGTATGAATGATGTTCCCCATGTTTGTAGAAAGAGAAAATGACACTTGCCAAATTTGCAAATCACAGTTGTGTTTCTGTCAGCTTTGGCAGTTACATGGCTTCTGGTAACGCTAATGAAGGCAATCTGCTTTTAATTTAAAATCCTGCCTGAAGAGAAAAAAAAAAAAAAAAAGCTGGCAGTTGAGGGATTCAGCAGTGTCCTTGTGTGAAACTTCTCTTTCCTTATTTTCTATGGTTTGCTTTATCCGAGGAGAAGCTGTTAATTAAAAAATATTCCTAAAGTAGCCAAATATGCAGGAATGTACTTAGGCAACAACTACCTGTACCAGTTCTGCAGTAAATCACTTCTTTGTTTTCACTGGATGAGCAGTTCTAATTAACCAAATAAAAATCCTGCTTACCTGGCACTTCACTCAGCATGTTTGCTGCTGCTTATATGATTGAGGGACCGAGGACAGCCAGTTTTGTTTGGATGCCTTATTTTGGATGCAGCAATGCCAAGGTGGTCAAGCAGCACAAAGAGGAGATAATGCCCAGAGGTCTCTCTCAGTCTGAGGAGCAGTTCCTCCTTGCTGAGATGGGCAGGGGAGCAGCACAAAGGCTGCAGGCTCTCCTGAAAGGCTTTCAGGGGGTCTGTGCCTCCCATGGAGCAGGTCCAAAGGAGGCAACTGGGCTGGTGAAGGGATCCAGCACAAGTCCTGTGAGGAAGGGCTGAGGGAGCTGGGGGTGTTGAGGCTGGAGAAGAGGAGGCTCAGGGGAGACCTCATCACTCTCTCCAACTCCCTGAAAGGAGGTTGGAGCCAGGGGGGAGGTTGGGCTCTTTTCCCAGGCAACTCTCAGCAAGACAAGAGGGCACAAGAGGTCTCAAGTTGTGCCAGGGGAGGTTTAGGTTGGACATTAGAAAGAATTTCTTTCTGGAGAGGGTGCTCAGCCATTGGAATGGGCTGCCCAGGGAAGGGGTGGATTCTCCATCCCTGGAGCTATTTCAAAAGAGCCTGGATGTGGCACTCAGTGCCATGGGCTGGGAACCACGGGGGGAGTGGAGCAAGGGTTGGACTTGATGATCTCTGAGGTCCCTTCCAACCCAGCCAATTCTATGATTCTATGGGCAACAGAGAAAGGAGACTGAGGAGTGGAGGATAGCATTGCTCAGACCATGTTTGAATGCAGCTTCTTTGAAGGCGTTTTTCTTTAGTTCAGAAGGTGCTGGACCAAATTATGGATTATTGAGTTGAGCAGAATTTGGTCCTTTGCACAACAGTAAATAGTCTGTGCTTGGAAAAAGGTGTGAGGAAAGTGTGTCTGTGTGTACAGCCTCCCCATGTGGATGTGGTCCTGCAGCAGAATCATCTAGAAATGATCCAAGTGCCCATGTGTTGTGGTCTCTTGCTTCAGCCCTCAACCCTGCCCTAAATCCTTTGCCACAGTTCAGAAGAGCTGCATGCAGGAGCTGTGCCATGGTGTTCTACCTCTTTATGGTATAAAGACCATGGGACATCTTTGGAGCTGTGGAAATTCTGGGGTTGGGCAGTAGCTGTCAGAAGAGTTCTCAGCAAGGACAAACAATCAGGCTTGCCTGGTCAACAACTGTGTGATCCAAAGCACCATCAGCTGCAGTCTGTCTGCCAGCAGCTGCAGCAACAGAAATGATTTCATAGCACACAGAGAATTGTCTCTAGCTTTAGCAGGATGAAATTTAAATCTACTGCAGAGCTGCCTTGTGCTACTCCATAACTGTAAGCATTTACAGTGGAAATGTTTGGCACTTAGTTGGATTGTAATGGCTTCCTCAGCTCTGCGTTTCATGTGTGCAGGAAGGAGGGGGTTGCTTTGTTTCACAAATGTTTTACAATGATTTGAAATGTATTTGTTCCCTTTTTTTTTTTCATCACAAATGAAAAATGGCCAGAGCTGTTCAGCCTGTAGCTTATTAACCCTTCACACTAAGACTTGTTTGGAAAGGGATGGGGAGGTGGTGAAAGTGCTTCCTCAGCCCAAGGCAGTGTCACTCCCCTGTGCTAGAATGGAAGGAATTCTCATAAGCCAGTAGCTGGAGCCATTTTTTCTACACGGAGTTTGGACATCCAGGAAGAGCCCTGATGGCTCTGATGTTGGTTGATACAAAGGCTACAACAGCCCTGGAACTGCTGAACCCCCCTGAACAGTGGTTCAGGGGCCTCCCAAGCAGCACAGTTTGCTCAACAGCACTGACTCTGTGTTCCCATCTGCTTTAAGGCTGTACCAGAGGGAGTAAATTCTGGTCTCATTGTCTCCTCTGGGAGGATTTATCTTGGAATTTTGAAACCTAACCTCCTGCTCCATCCCTAAATTTAAATCCATAGCTTCTGACTGAAGACAGAACCATATGTCAGTGAAGCTCTGGGGCACAGCCATCCTCTGTGTCTTTATAATTCACTGTTGTGGGAGTTTGCTGGAGAAACAGGAGCTGGAATAGGAACCAGCATGGAAAGGGGCATTACACAGGACACACACTGAGCCTGCTGCTGCCCTGCATGCAATCAGCCTCTTCTGTTCCTGGTGAACAAGTGCTGGGAGTGGTGGAAAAAGTCAGGTGAGGTGGTCCAAAAGCACTGTGCTGTTCCCTGGAAGAGCCATGGCCATGCTTGCAGAAGCAGCCATGGAACACAAAGGAAGTTGTTCAGCCAGAAGGCTCATCCCCCCCCCCCCCCCAGCAGAGCCTTCCCCAGCCTGCAAGCCAGTTGCAGCTTCCCTGCTGACCTTGGGGAAGAGGCAAAAAAATCTTAACAGATGGAGAAAATGTATTCTTGTGATTAGTGGGTGATGGGCTCCTCCTAAGCAGAGCAGGTCTGTTCTTTTAATTAATTAGCTGTTTAATATGTTTACACAGCAGCATGCCTAACCAGCCTGCAGTTACTAGGAATACCCATACAAATGGGAGTAATGGGTGCAGATGGCCATAATTACCCACGTTGATTTCTGCACTAATCCCACATGCAACACATCGAGTTGGCATAAAAATGGACCTGTACTGGGTGATTCACTTTCCTCCACTCGTGTCTCAATGTGCTTGTGTGGCCGTGGATCCCCTGGGCACACTGCTGGGCTCTACCCTCCAAGCTGAGACAGGGCTTTGGGTTTTAATGTCTTTACAAAGGATGGAGACAATGCTCACTGAGGTTTTCTTTCCAGTATCCTACAATGCAGTGCTTCAGACTTCATGTTTTGGCCTGTGATGCTGCAGAAACAAGGCTGGAGGCTTTCTGAGGGTTTCATACATCCACGTGGGGTGTATGAAGGGCAATGCCTCTGGAGGCTGTCCTGCTCCCACAGCCAGGCCTAGGAGTGGTGTGTCAGGGGATTTGGTGCCCTGCAAGATGCATAAATAACATCAGAAACCCATAAGTAGATGACCCCATGGTCTGTGTAGCCTTTCAAGGTGTGTCTGGTAGTGCTAGAAGAAGACAGTATTTAGGAATGGAGCATGGCTGTGACACCTTTCTCAAGTCCCTCACTTTGTACTTACTAAACACCCACACTTCCTGAAGAAGCCATATCAGGGGGTCCATCCCTGCCTAATCCCTTTTGGACCTTTTGTCCACAAAGCTGTCTGATCTCTTTTCAGCCCCAGTGGATAGAAACTCCCATGGCACCAAGCTCCATGACTTCACCTCCCATGATGTCAAGTCTGTTTTAAACTGGCAAAGCACCTGAGCTTCCATAGCTGCTCTTCAGTCAGATCAGCTGGCCAGGTGGATCTGTAAAAGGGCTTTTATTAAGAAGCACAAATGCTAAGGAAGAAGTGTACTCAAAAGAAAGGTTTGAGGTCAAGGTGTGAGGAAGTGGTTGCACCTTTTTTTTCCTGGGGAATGCCCAGGGGATATCAGATATACAGATATACAATATCAGATAGCTGCAATGAGGCAGCTTTAGGAGGAAGGTGAGCTGCTTGGAGTGCCTGGACAACCTGGGAGATCCTGGCAGGCAACAAGAGTGGGTGCTGCCAAAACCCCTTTCTCTTTCCGTGCTGAATTATGCTTGCCTGGATTGAATGAGGGGCTCCCTTTAAGAAACTTCTTAACTCTTGAGAGGTGGGGTTTTAGTTTATGAAATGGCAAACCCAAATTTAGGGGACGGCTGCATCCAAAAGGATTTCTGGGACTGCTAAACCCTGCTCCAGGTATGAGCACCAAACACCATCTGCTTTGGGGTAGCTCAGCAAGGAGAAAGAGCTCCAGAAATTGCTGTTGTTTGCTTTAAAGATCCAGAGGGAAGCAAGCAGCCAGGGAAAACTGGTGGCTGCTGCCCTTCACCCCCGGGGAGGATCCGGGCCAGAGCTGGGGGGGTGTGTGTGTACCTGCCCTGCAAACCCCTCTGGGCAAAAGGCTCTGTCAGAATGAAAGACCTGTGGATAATTCATGTGTCTGCTCTCCTTTGTGGAGTGGCATTAATCTTTGCATCAGGAGACTGCTGCTTTGTCTCCCAGGGTTAAATCTTGAAGGTTGGTGATGGCAGTTAAAAGGCTGGGGGTACAAAGGGAAGTTTAAAGAAGCCTTGTAAGAGAAATTCATGTCAGGGAGTGAATAATCTGAAGACTGTGCACTGTAATGGAGAGCTGATCTTGGGCTGATGACTTTAATGAAGTCAGTAGTGCAGAAAAGAACTAAGGACTTCCAAATCCTATGGCTGTCCTTTCTTTCTACAATGAAAACATCTCTTTTGTGATCATTTTTTTCAGGCTTTTTTTGCCTTAGCAGATATGGGCTCTGTTGACTATTTACTTTTCAACTAACATTTTCCCTATCTGGTTAATTTGTTTTGGGACACTATTCCTTGTTGGTTTTTTCTTTTGTTTTGCTTTTTTGAAGCTTGTTTTGTTAGACTGCTGGATAAAGCCTTCCTGTTTTTGACAGCCTTTTAACTTGTTCTTTAAAGCTCATCTTTGATGTGAGCTCAGAAACACAGATTTTATTCTTTCTATCGCTTTCCTCTGTCATGAGTACCACAAACTATTAAAACCAACCTAAGATAACCTCTTAAGTGACAGATAATCAGGACCTATCTCTTATTTTCAGGACTCTGTGTAGAGCAGACTAGTTTTAAGAAGAAAGGATGCTGCTTGGTGAAAGAACATGATTGCAATGGCTCAAAAAAAAAGGTTTGGTAAAGTTCTCCTGGAAAAAGGCAGAGCAGTGAGATGTCCTAGTGAGCTTAATATAGAAACTAATTGTCCATGTAGTCAAGCCTATCCTGAATTTTGGTTTTCCACATTAATGGAGTAGCTCCTGTGTTGATAATTGAGTTACCTGAATTCTGCAGCAAGAAGGAAGAATGGGCTGGCAGGTCAGCTCTTAGGGGTATGGAGCTGGGTCATGAAAATTATGACCTTCAGCAGCCTGAAGGTCTGCTGGACCACCTCCACGTGTTGCCAGACACCACTGGAGATGGCAGGAGAGATCAAAAGTATCCCTGGTGTCCATGTGTGTGTTAGAAAAGATGCTCTAAAGAAGAGGTCTCCAAGCTTTTTATCTTCCAGACAGAAACTTCACTCTTCACCCAACTCTATGGGGCAGAAGTCTGTGTTGGTATGAACTGAGGTTTTACCACTTGCTGCTGTTTTTGTAAATAATACCTGCCCTCCTGAAGGCAGGTTGCTTTCTGGAGTGCATCTTGCTTCCAGCTCCTCAGCCCACACACCAGAGAGCATCCCTAGACAGCCAGGGCTCTCCTGCTACCATCACTGGCTTCCACTCCTAACTTCCTCATTGTTAACCCACCCAGGATGGCAGCAGGGATCCCACTCAGGTCAGGACAGGTCATCTGCAGTGGATCCTTGGTGCTATGGGAGGCAGGTGGGAGCAGGAGAATTGAAGGATTCTTGGTTCCTGTGAGCTTTAGTAAAAGAGTCAGCTGGTCCCAGGCTTTTGTGCCTCAGAAGTAGCCAGGGCAGCCAGGTCCTGAAGCTGCCTGACTAGTAATGAGAAGTGGTAAAAAGATCTTGGAGTGGATATGACAAGAGGGCTAAGAGTAGCACTGGCAAGAGGAAACAAGCTGTTAAAACTGGTGGTAGAAAACTTGGATGTCTCCTTAAAAATAATTTTTTTCACTTCTGCAGCCAACTCTGTGATTGTGTCAAGGGGCTGGTGGGAAAGGAAGAAGAGAAAGGAACACACCACCACCACCTGCTCACTAGATGAATTGATCTTTACATTTGCCTTACCCTCACCTTTTTCAAGACTGATTTAAATTAATAAGAGGAGCTTTTCCCCCCCCCAATACATGATTATTTTTAAGGAAATTTATTTATTTATTTATTTTAGCTAGTGGTGTACAGTTATTTGGCAGTACTCAGAGATCCCTTACGTTCTGGGAAAGCTGTGTTTCTCCAGGCATGCCTTGCTCAGAGGTTCTGCTGTAGCTGTGGACAGCAGCAGCTGGGCTGAACTTGGCTGGTTCAGGGCTCTTGCAGGCCAAAATAGTGTCTTTTAGCTCCATCAGATTGAGTTTTCTAGTCTCCAGACTTTCAATAAGTGGGGTGTGTAGCTTTACCCTTAGAAGATCTGCCAAGCTCCTTCACTCCTGCCTTTTTGGTCTGAATTAATCATTTTCTTATGGGCAATTTCCTCATATTCCTTTTCCACAGCTGCTTGACAGTCCTTCACAGACTTCTGGAGTGTTTGTTTGCCATAAGGTAAATGTTTGAGTTACCAGATCCCATGGGACCCTTCATCCTTTCTACTGAAAGAGGGCATATTTTGTAAGGCCACTTCATCATCCCCGAGTCTGCATTGTCCCCTGATGGCATCTGACATTTTCTGCTGCTCTGTTAGTGCTGCCTTCTCCCAGCCTGGTTCCCAGGCCCAGCTTTTGACCAGGGTGTGGAACCTTACAGGAGGAGTGGGACTGTCCCAGCAGCTCCCAGCACCATTGCTGGATGAGGCTACAGGAGTGGGGACAAGGGGACTTCTGAGACACAAGTGCTGTTGCTGGAGCTTTCCCTGGTGGCTCAGGTTTCTGTCTCAGTTGTGGGTTTTGCTTCGTTTTGTTTTAATCTGTCCACTTCATTTATGTGCCTGAATTAGAGCTGAGCTCTTTGAAGACTTAACTGCTTGTTTAGATCCTTAGGGGAGTGCTTTTGAAAGCCTGGCCTCTTAAAATCTTTGTGTCAGATTGGAGAATGGGGTGGTGTTGCATGGCTTTCCTTCCTCCTCCCTTGCATTTAGCTGAGCAGAGGGGTATCTGGCATTTGCTACATCTGATGTAGGGCTAATCTATAATTCATAAAGGAAAGCTCTCTGCTTTGTCCAATCTGAGAGTTAACAGCACCTTTTAAGAAGTGTTTCCCAGATGCAAGCTGATCCTCTTTCCTCTAACCCCTGCTGAAGCTCTCCAGGCTGGCTGTCACCACTGCAGCTTCTGCTTTCACGGTGTTGACATCAACACCAGCCTCTTGCAAAGAAACCAGAAGTGTAGACAAATTGGTGGTGCCTTCTGCATGTCCAGATCACAGTTTACAGAGCTGTCCATACCAGCCCTCTGCTTGGGTTTCTCTCCTTTCCTGCAGTACTTCTGCAGCTTTTGACGAGGCCCCAGGAGGGCTGCCCATGGTGCACAAGGACAGGCTGTAAAAGCCCTTTTGTCAGGACTGACAAGGTGAAAATCTGACTTGTCACACACACAGGTCAGGGTTCTGAGTTGTATTGAATTTAGCCATGAGGAAAGGACAGGCAGTAGTGGTTCTGGAGGCAGAAATCTTATCTCTGAGACAAGAGTCACACAGCCAGGGGTTTACAGCTTCCCTGGGCAGGCTGAGCAGAGCACAGCATCAGTCTTCATCTTTCTGTTGTATCCAGGAACACACAGACACACACACACAGACACACACACACACACCTCTGGCAGCAATCAGAGCCAAGAGGGAGCTTCAGTGCTCAGAACAAACTGGGAGAAGCAGCTGGGCTGAAGCCCTCTCAGCTGTCCAAGCTGCAGCTGCTGGCACTGAGGATTTAAAGAGCAGGATTTTCAAACCCACCTGTGTTGGCTGGACTTTTTCCATTGAAGCACCTCGTAACTTCACTGGAAATCACCAGGCTGGGAATGAGTGCTTTTGGTGTCCCAGTTTAACAGATTCCCACATCCATTCCTTTGGACCTAGCTTGTCAGCCTCTGAGCGACCTTGCCTCATCCTGCCCCTTGGAAGCTGCTTGCAGCTTAAAACCAGGGCTGGGGCTGTGTGTGTGTGGGGGGGTGAAACACAGGTAAATGTCTGGTGTCACCTGTCTGTAGAGCTGTACTCCCAGCCCTGTGCCCACTTCCATCAACTTGTGCCTGCCAGCAACCTGGAGATCAGTCAGGGCCACGTGTGCCTGGTTCACCTTGACAGCAATACCCAGGAGCCAGCAGAGGCTGCTCACAAATCCATGCACCACCCAAACAAAAGGTAAGCACAAAAGTTTTCTAGCTGCCTGATGTTGGATTCAGTGTCTCTGGCAGCAGCAGATGAGGTGTGTGGGGTCTGCCTTTGCCAGGGCTTCTGTCTCTTCTGAAAGAGCTGGGACATCCTTTGGGGCTTGTGGAAGGAAAAGTGAGCACTAGGAAGTTGGCAAAGGAATGGAAAATCTTGACCAGGGAAAACAAAGAACACTGCCAGGGATGACACCCTGGTACATGGAGGAGAAAAGCAGTCCCTGCACTTGGGTCCCTGAGGAGGTTTGTGTGGGTGCAGGCAGGGCTCATCCCACCCCTGCTCTGGGCTGGATTCTGGCTCTGTCCTGCAGTGGGACTTTTGGTCACAATCACTGGCCTGAGAAACATGGAGCATGGTTGTTATTAGGACTGAGCTTTCACCAGAGCAAACTGGCTGTGGTTAGGGTAGGTGTGTGTATCTGGAGTGTGTTTCCTCTCCCTTGTTCATTGGTGACAGAGGGGAGAGAAAAGGAAAATAAAAATAAATTTTAAAAAGCTAAAAACTCCCAGCTGTTCCAGTGCAATAAGTTCAGTACACATGTCTACCAGTAAGGGCTTCCATTTGATCAAGCCTTTGTGGCTTGCAGCACTTGACAGCTGCACAGCTGCTCATTTCCTGGATGGGATGGAGCCATCATCAGGAATCATCCAGGAAGATCAGAGGGCTAGAGCACCTCTCCTCTGAAGACAGACTGAGAGAGCTGGGGCTGTTCCTTCTGGAGAGGAGAAGGCTCCAAGGAGACCTTAGTGTAGCCTTCCAGTATCTGAAGGGGGCTACAAGGAAGCTGAGGAGGGATCTTTTAGGGTGTTAGGGAGTGATAGGACATGGGGGAATGTATTCGAAGTAGAGGAGAGGAGAGCAGGTTTAAGTTGGAAGTTAGGAAGAAGTTCTTCCTCATGAGGGTGGTGAGACCCTGGCACAGGTTGCCCAGAGAGGTGGTGGAAACCCCATCCCTGGAAGTTTTTAAGACCAGGCTGGATGGGGCTCTGAGCAACCTGATCTATGGGAGGTGTCCCTGCCCATGGCAGGGGGTTGGAACTGGATGATATCGAAGGTCCCTTCCAACCCTGAAAATTCCATGATTCTGTGCTAATTTCTCTTTTTCTTGGGAGAGCCACTTTGTGTTTGGCCATCTCCTTGCCTCTGTGGCATGCACCTGCTCTAACAAGGGACAGCAGGCCAAAAATTGGGCTGAAGTTGGGCATGGTGCCACCTTCATAATACATCTGTGGAGCCAGGCATCACCAATGGGAGGTGGAGACCCAAAGGGAAGGGATAAACCCATCAGAGCAAACATCTGCATGGCTCAGCAGACCCTGCTCTGATGGACATCAACTGCAGGCACTTGAGGAAGGAATAAGGTGAGAATATTGTGACCATTTGCCCCAGAAGGCTCTCTCAGACTCGAGAGATCTGTAGCTTCAGAGAAGACTTTAACAGCCTTTAGGGATTTTCCCTTTACAGCTGTGAAATGAAATAGCATGGAGTCTATTAAAGGAGTTTCAAACACTGTGCTACAGCAGGATGGAGAAACATAGCACATGGTTTGTTGCACAAATTATTTCATCCTTTCACAGAGTAAGCAGACAAAGATCTAAAATATCAGATCCCATTTTGTCAAACAGGGCACAGGAAATAGCATAGTAGCTCACTTACTCTTCTTCAATTTCAAGTCTCCTTGAATTTCATAGAATCATAGAACTGGCTGGGTTGGAAGGGACCTCAGAGATCATCAAGTCCAACCCTTGATCCACTCCCCCCGTGGTTCCCAGCCCATGGCACTGAGTGCCACATCCAGGCTCTTTGGAAATATCTCCAGGGATGGAGAATCCACCCCTTCCCTGGGCAGCCCATTCCAATGGCTGAGCACCCTCTCCCTAAAGAAATTCTTTCTAATGTCCAACCTAAACCTCCCCTGGCACAACTTGAGACCTCTTGTGCCCTCTTGTCTTGCTGAGAGTTGCCTGGGAAAAGAGCCCAACCCCCCCCTGGCTCCAGCCTCCTTTCAGGGAGTTGTAGAGAGTGATGAGGTCTCCCCTGAGCCTCCTCTTCTCCAGCCTCAACACCCCCAGCTCCCTCAGCCCTTCCTCACAGGACTTGTGCTGGATCCCTTCCCAGCCTCCTTGCTCTTCTCTGGACCTGCTCCAGCACCTCAAGCTCCTTCCTGAGCTGAGGGGCCCAGAACTGGACACAGGACTCAAGCTGTGGCCTCACCAGCGCTGAGTCCAGGGGCAGATTTTGTTTCTTCCAGGGTGCTGGCTGCTTGCAGCCTGCCAGGGCCCAGGCAGGGCAGTTACCCTGCAGAAGCAATCCTCAGGCTCTGGAGATTGTGTTCATGGCTTTTCAGGGACCTCATCATGTGCCTTCCTGCTTAAATGGAAAGCAGTAAATGGTCCTGCAGCCCAAAGGGGGGGATAATGATGGTCTCTTCAGGGCACCTTTGCCCCATGCTGACTGTGCAACTTTAGTACAATTCACTTTTTGTTCATTGAGGAAATAGCCTGTCTGGGCCACTGTCATTTTGCCCCATTGCCTACAGTTATGATTTCTTCATTCTGCTACTGAGGCTCCAGTTTCTTGGAATTATTCCTTGTCTAATGATTTCCTTTACTAATTTAGTTCTAAATGATCCCTGGACAGCCACAGCTGTAAATGAATGGAGGTGCCTGGGAGATTTGTCAGGGCTCTGCCTCAAGGAGAGGCTTCATCTCAGCTCTTTGTAAAAATATTTCAACTAGTTTCATGTCTACATTATAAACAATCCTGAAGTATTGCTTTTTTTATTTTTTAAGTAAACTTGTTGATTTCTGTTAGTAGTTGCAGTTTTTCTGGTCTGCCTAAAATATTCCCATGGGAACACAGAGCAGATCTGGATGTGCTGTGCCTGGTGCACATGGACCTGAGGGAGAAGCATCCCTTGCACTTGCTCACCTGACTGATACACCCTGGAGGTGATTTGGTCCTCAAAAGGAAGGCCCTGGAAAGCCTGGTTAAGATTTGCCCCTTGCTATTTTTTCACGTTCTGGCCCTCAGCAGTCACTGCAAAATCTGTAATCATTATGCAGCTGAATTAACTAAATATTTCCTTGTAGGAGTTTCATTGCCTGGATCTGGGCTGTGTGTCTTTAACAGTTTAACAAAATATGGAGAAACTCTTCTGGGATGTAATTTTAAAATTAGGAAACGTGCACCATCCAGAGCTACCAATTTTATCTGGAGACATTTATGCAATGTTTTGCAGACTTATTAGGACCTCTGTTTCCACAGGTCATAAAAATATCTGCTGTCTTCTGCCTTGGTAAGGTATTCATTCCTCCTATTCCTCCAGTTCTAAAACAGAGATGGGGGTGTTACTAGTGACTAGCAATGAGGGTGAACTGCTTATAGGTGGTAAAGATCCCACCTGACTTAGTGAGGCAGTCTGGGGGGTGAAATTGCACCCATGGGAGGAACTCATGCTCTTAAACTTCCAGAGCTATCACAATGAGTTAAAAAATATTTTTCACTCTATCACTGAGATTGCTTCTTTGCTCTGTTGGAAACTCAGCATGTTGGGGCATGTGAAAATGTTTCATGTATGCATATATATTTATATATATCTCCTCATCAACTTTTCCATCTGTGAAGCATATCCTGAGAGACTTCAGAATGGCCCTTCAAATAAAGTAACAGCAAAACATTTGCTATCCTGCTTTGTGGCTGGGGAAATCAAGTTGCTATGAAGTGGAATGATTTTCTCAAGCTCGCTTTGAGAATGATGTTTCCTGATTTCCTTGATTTTCCTTAATATGTTTTCACTCATTGCTGTGTTCTCAAGCTTTGTGAGTTTCTACAGATTCAAAAAAAGTGACACAGGATGGTGATATGTGATAAATAAGTGATTGATTCAACCAGGCTAAGAATAAAATGAGACTATATCTGTTAAACAGACACCAGGAAAAAGGGATTTCTTTTCTCTTGCACCAGTGCAGCTCTAGGCATGCTTTTTTTTACTCTTGCTTTGTCTCAGAACAGCAGCAGGGTTCCTGCTGGCTGTAGCCCCCTACACCAGAAAGGAAAGGTTGGCTGACTGAATCCAGCTGTTCCCAAGCTGGAGATCCAGAAGTGACTGACTGAGCCTGCCAGGCCAAAATATTCAAAGATTCCATAGAGAGACCAGAAGGATAAAACCTGTTCTACAAAGGAGCATTCTGAAGTGCTAAATAATTGAGAGTCTACAGTTCCAGTAGTGCTAATTAATGTTAAGTGACAACCAAGTTCTATCTGATTTATAGTTGAGCATAAATTTTAGTCCTTGGTGCAAACCATGAGTAGATCCAAAGCTTTTTTGCTGACAACATCTGAGTTGTGTTGCTGGCCAGGGCCAGGTTCTTCTGCTTGGGCACTGTCAGCTCCTTGGGGTTGGTGGCTGTGGTGTTTCTGTGCATCCCTTTCAGCTGTGGCTTGGCTGAGCAGCAAGCACATCCCCTGAGGGTGCTGGGGGTCTTGTTGCTCTGATGCCTTGGAAATGGCAGCTGTGTGGGTAGCAAGTCTGCAGGGTGCAAAGTGATGGGTTTTGTGCCAAAATTGGAAGCAAGTAGGTGAGTTCCTTCCAAACGTGCTGTGTGGTGTCTCTGGTCTCCTTGAGCTGCTGGTGTGAAGACAGGAGAGGAGTCAGGCTGGTGGGTTGGAAAGGAAGGCTGGAGGTGAAGGGTTGTTTTTCCCATGTTTGGCTGCCAGCATCCTGGTGGTGACCTGCAGCCTGAACTAAATGCAGGTGATGTCTGCTGCTCCTGGAAAGGTGTCTTTGCACAGGGCTCTACATCTCCAGTGGAGAGAAGCATTTGGGATGCTGGTAAAAACTGCACGTGCAACCTGTAGAGAAAGGAAAAAAGGACAGAGGTCCTTGTCAGCCTCACATAATCCTCATTTTAGTTACCCTCAAATTACAGATGGTGAGAATATACCAGATTTTTCTGGAGCGTGAGAAACAGAGATCTTGTATCAACACAGATGCTCAATTTGTCATGTTTCTTCATGGAATATCCCCTTCAGTGTAGCCTTGTCATTGAGTTGGTTCCAGATGCTGAACCAGTACTTTATTAAATATATTTTAAAAATGCATGGAGGAAAAAAAAAAGAAGAAAAAGAAAACCACAACAAAAGCCCAACACAAAACTGCACGTTTCCATACATCCACTGTAATGTTTTTTTTTTTAATGGACCTCCATTTCCCACCTTGGTGGGAAAACATCTGCTTTTACACATGCAGCTGTCTCCTGGTGATAGCCACATAAAATATGGGGGACAGAAAGTCCTGCTGATAATGCAGGAAGCCCAGGTGAAAGAGAGAAGGTGCTGAGTGCTGCAGGGGAATGGCTCATGCTGTCTGAAGTGAAGCATTGGTGTAGGAGCTCACAGATCTATTTCAATCTGTGGATTGGACCCCCTTGTAGAGCTGCAAAAAGATTCCAAGTATAGTGGGCTGTGAATTATTATTAATAGCCTCATAAGGTGGTTTGTTTAAAAAAGCCAAATGAAACAAATAACCCTCACCAATTATTATGAAAAGAAAACAAGATAAAAATAAAAATCAATAAAGTTAAGTGGTTGCATGCACATTCTCTTTCTTACTTAAGTGCTGATTGTGAATTTTTACCCATTGTTTCAGCCTTCAGTGGGTTTTATGAAGACAGATGAGCCATGGAGCAAATCAAGCTTTCAAAAGTTTGATAAACTCTGCCTTTTTTAATCACCCTGCGTAGCTCCGGGCGTAAATTTTACACAGAACAGAGTTTGTAGGTTCAGGGACTAAGTAATCATTTTTCCTGAGTTGCAGAGGAAGCCCCAGAGAGCTGTTAGATATCCTAAAATAAATAAATATTGAGCCCAAGGGAGAGATGAGTATGTAATTACCTGAGGTCTGGCTTTTCTGCCCTCTCAGAAAGTTAATTTAAACTTTGGATAGCTGAAAGCTCTCTGTAAGAGGCAGCACCACAACTTTGCTGCTGCCAGTCAGTTTGTTTGGTGTGGCATTTTTATCTGTCTGCTTTCTGACTAAAATCCACGTGCAAAAGGAAATTGCATAGTTAGAAGTGGAGGCATATGTGGAGTTTAATAGTCGTGTCCAGGAAGGAGAAGGAGAATAAAGGTCTGGTTCTGCACAACCTTCAACCCAGTGCTCATTGCAGTTTGCACAGTAACTTGCAAAATTGATTGCATTTTTTGCTTATTTTTCTCTGCTGCTGATTTACATCATTATGCTTGGGAAAAGATGAACACATGGTGCCTGGGGAGAATTAGACTTCAACTGTGTTCAGGTAAACAGGAGGTGAGTCAGTGGCATGAGACAGGTATTGAGTTATAGGAAGAGCAATACTTGCCAGAAGTGAATTGTGTGATCAGGGTTTGGGGGAGTCTGCCTTGATCCTGTTGCTCTTCACAGCCTGACAGCATCATGAGCTGATGCTCTCTTACCTTGGAAATCTCATTTCTTTTTGGGGTTGCCTTCATGCCAATGGGAATAGCTCACAGGGAGGCCACGAGGCCCACTGTGTGTTTATTTTCAGTCTCTTTAGAAGACATCTATTTTTAAATAGTATTTAGTATTTAGGTAGTATTTAATTTAAGCAGTATTTGGCAATGTGTAAGCTGAGTCCTCATAATTCTTTTCAATGTCTGATGACTGCAGAAGTCAGCCCTGAGTTGCAGATCTGAGTAGAGGATTGCAGTGCTGGATTTTCTTGCTGTTCTAAATCCCTCCATCTTCACTGTTCCCAAGGATACCCAGGAGCTGGGCTGCGTTCTCCATTTTCATTCAGTCTCTTCTTTTTTCTTTTCTTCTGTTCCAGTCTTTTTAAAATTTTGCCTACTTGAGGCAAGGAGCAGCTGCATCTTTAGCCCAGCGTAGAGACGGTGGCAATTTTCCTTTATTGGGTGCACAAATACTTGTGATCACTTTCCTAACCATGACAGCAGGGGATGAGTAACTGGTGTGTAATGATTCATTACTTCTGTAGCTTTTGAAGTTGTGCCCAGGTCTCCACAACACGTCCCAGTGCAGAGCTTGGCTGGGACATGAGCCACTGGGGCTCCCAAGCAATGTCCTTGGGGCAGGGAGCCACGGCTGGGCTGAGCACCTCTTACCATGTGTGCAGGGGGATTTGGGTTTCTTCTGCAGCTCCTAGATCTTAGGCCAGCAATAACAATAAACCAAATCCTGCTTGGTAGTGCTCCATATGCTCCCAGCCCTCCAGGGAGGTGTGTACAGCACAAAGAACTGAATGCTGTGCAAGCAGAGCAAGATGAGAGGGCTGGGAGGAAACAAGAGGATTTTCCCTCCAGGCCACCAAGCACTGTGGGGCTGGTGCTGTGGCTTAGAAAAGGGATCTTGTGATGGTTAAGTGCATCCTAGAAAGTGGCAATGGGTGAGCATTGGGTCACCTTTCAAGTGTACCATATTCAGAGGTGCATGGTTTCTGATGATGGTTTCTGTTCCCCCCCACTGTTCACATTTATCTTTTGGACACCGTAGCCCAACAATTCTGCACCATCTTTGGAATCCCTGCACTGCTGTGCAATATTTGTCCATTCTTTTTTCTTCAAGCTTCTTGGATTTGGAGATTTTCCAGAAGTAGTGTCATTTTTGGATGTGAATTCTATTCACCAACCAATGAGAAAAGGTCAGTAAACCTCCATTTCTCTTTCAGCTACTCAGACAAGTGGCACCAGTTCAGTACCTCAGCAGTGATGCTCAGAGGACATTTTTACCTCTTTGCATTTGCAGAATTGTCTTGGGTTTTGAGGAGGTGGCTAAGTCTTTGCAAGCAAGGAGCTCAGATCCCAGCTCTGCTGCCTGTAACTGTCCTGTGCTGTCTCTGACTAATTTTTGGGTTATTACACTTGAACTTTGTCTCTTTCAGTGCCTTCCATTGGTAGTGAAACTGCATTAGCATTGAATAATGTGGTTTTTACTTAAGCTTGAGCACATCCTGAATCACAAAACAATGTAAAGAAACTTAGTAAGAACCCCAAAGCTCAACAGGACTACCCAACAAAACTCTGTGACTTGTTTGTGCTGTGAAAATACTTCTGTGCCACCCATTTGGTACAGTTATTAACTGTAATTGTAATTAACTGTAATTTGAAGGTCTACCTGTAAAACTTGGAGCAAAAGCTCCACAAATGCAAGTGGTTCCACATCAGATCCCCCATGTGGATTCCACATGACTTGGAGTGGGATTTTGGCACCTGACATCCAAAGACACCTAAAAAGATCCTGATCTCATCTTGGTAGTTATTGAATTGCTGTTATGCTCCATATGTGAATCTTCAGGACTGAAGAAGGCAAAGTGCACACATTTCCTGCTCCTGGCCCTGCTTGGTACATGGCTCTTAGAATCTGGCCTGAATTTACAGATTTTTAATGCTTTTCAACCTTTTTGCATACCTCCCTTGTTTTTATATGTAGGGAATTTGAAAGAGTTCTTCAATTGAGCACCAGGTTTTGCTGCCTCTTTCACCTGGAAAAAACCAGCACCTAATTAAACTCCAGCTGGCAGCATAGAGCCTGGCTTTTAAAATTCACTCGTTCCTCAAGGCACTGAACCTTAAAGCACTGTTCACAGCCATAGGTTCAAAGTATGAGAAGATCTAAGTCTACACATAATTCCTGAACATAACCATGTCAATATAAGGGCAGCTCAAAATATGTTCCTCCACTCTATGTACCATTTGTGACTGTTCACTATTGTTTCTGCTTCACTTAAAAAGAAATTTCTCGTGGGAAGACAGTATCAGCTTCTGTGTTTCCACTGTAGGGAGCCCACTCTTGTGGTGCATACATAAAAACTACTTATATGGTGTTTGCCATTAACCTTTCTATTCCTCCTGCAAGTAAATAACAGTATTGCTGTCTTTGCAGTATTCTTTATAGTAAACACAGGGAGAAACAGTGGTATTTAGAGAAAGGGAAATTTCAGAATAAGGGTGTAAGGTATTTAGTGTGGAAGATGACTGCAGTCATTCCTGTTTCTGGTTCATAGTGAAGGCAGCTTAGATTTACAGCTGGTGATTGATGGTTGATAGAAAGCTCTTGCAGAAATCCTGTGGTTAAAACACACAATTTGCATAGACCTCTCTGGACACTTTCCAGATTTTTATTTTAGGAGATGCTGTTACTTCTCTATCATTTCTTTTTCCTGACATCCTTCGTTAGAACATTACAAGGTGTTTTGCAGCAAGTTCGTGACCTGGATGCAGGTGCTCAGCAAATACTCAGGACTGCATCTCCAGAGGCTGCCAGGATGCTGATCCAGGTACCTGGTGATGCACTGCATGGACATCTCTTCTTGCCTTCTTCATGGCCTCTCTTTGAAACCAGGCACCTGCTTGAAGGAGCTGCAGAATGGCAGGGACACTACAGAGTGAGGGACATTTCTGTTCCTGTTCACTTTAAGTAACCAGGACTGATGATTGTAAGTGAGTAGTACTGATGATTGTGAGCCCTCAGAGCATGTCCTTACACTGATGTCACCATTCCTTGCTGCCTTGTCCCTCATCCCATCTCTTTTTTTATCTGATAGTTAGGGCTAGCTCTGGTCTGTGACTTGTATGCAGGAATCTGTGCCTTACACATCTGGCCTCTGGTTTTTCTTCTGCCCTGTTTGCTGTGGACCCATGCAGTAAGTTTCCATGCTTATCAAACAGAATCCACAAGTTCATGCTTCTCAAATTTTCAGGAGCTGTGTTTTTCCAGTACTTTCAGGGGTTGATAAGTTACTCACCTGTTGAGTAACTTAAGTTGAAAGTTACTCACCTGAGGATGGGAGGCTCTGAATTTGCAGGAGAATTTCTCCTGCTATTGAATAAGCTCTGTGGGCTGTTGCATGGATGGTAAATAACTAAGTCTGTGAGTATTCAGGACAAATATCCAGCCTGAATCTGAGAGCAAGTGGCCGGATGATAATCTTACATTTCCAGGGTTCTCCAGTGGGCTTGGGAGTTGAAGAGGACAAGTGAGTGATACAGCTGCCCTTTCCATGTACACAAGTTGAGCTTTGGGAATTTTTAGTGCTTAGTGAAGTGATGATACAACCTGTAGAGGGAATACTTGAAATACTGAGCAAAAATTAGCTCATTTCCTTTTGCAATAATGCTGGAAGTAGGTGGTGAAAAGATGCTCCTGCACGTGGAGTTTCTGCCCTATCAGGGAAGGTGAAGCTGTGGGATGATCCTGGCAGCCAGAGTGGGACTTTGGAAATCTCATCTGGAGCTGATAGGACTTAGTGCAATTCCTGTGAAATGTCATACAATGCACAGAGAGGATTTTCCAAGCCCAACTTCAGACATTTTAAACAGGCCAGGTGGGTTTTGGGTATTCTTTTTCTCCAGGCTCTGAACTGTCTCCTTGACTTTTGTAAGGAAATTATCCTTTTGATAATCCTGATGATAATAATGAAGCCTTAAAATTTGTCAGGGTAATTATTTAGGCAAGTGTTGGTACTGCATCTTCATCCTGTACTTAATCTGTAGTGTGACTTACTTTGTTACCAGTGAGAATGAAGACTAACATGGAAATCTTTTCTCTTGAGGTTCCTGCATGTTTGGTGTGTAATGTGGCTTGCACAGTGCTTGAAATGCAGGTAGAACTTTCATCTCCCAAGTGTGTTGGCCTTGGAAGTCCTGCCATTGCTGTATCTCTACCCACATACAGCAACCTAACCCCTTTGGTTAGGAGAAGGTTCCTTGAGGTATTTATTCAAAGGCTTCATGTAGCAGCATATAAAAAAAGGTTTCTCTTATTTTATATCTGACCTTTAAAGACCCTTATTCCATCTCCCAGAAACTTATTCACTGTGGTAAAGAAGTACAGCATGTCCCAGAGTGCCTGCAGCTGCACTTGCTGAGTCCTCTGTAGTGCCTTCAGCCCCTAAGCTTAGGACTTGGACTTTGACTCTCTTGCTCCAAAACATCTACCCAAACAAACTCAGCCTTTACAACAAAGAGTAATCTCTCCTCACTGGTTGTATTTCACACCCACTAGCATTCATGGCAACCACACCAAACAGTAGAGAGGTTCTGTACTTTTTGAATTTTTGGAAAAAATGTTGTGAATTAGTGCTTGCCTAAATAAACAAATATAATAGCATCATTTTATATGCAACTGTGTTCATTGGATTAGATGTCTAAAAATGCCTGTGGAAAAAGTAACTGGTGGCATATACCAATTTTTCTGGAGGAAATTTCCAGTGAGTTAAATGATCACATCAACATCACAAAAGAGAAAAGAAACTGAGATGTGACAGGAGAGGTTTTTGAAGACAGTTTGGTGGTACCTGGAGGCTTGATATGGCTGACAGATCAGAGGGCTGTTCTGGGCAGCAGAGGTAGGTGATGGGGAATGCTTTTTTATAAATATTGTTCAAGTAATCTGAAGGGGCAGCACAGGGAGTTGGGAGAGGTGAGTTGGGAGAATGAGGAACATGTATTGCATTGAAACCAATGACCCAACTTCCCCTGAACTTCCTGCATAGCTTCAGAAGCTGACTTGTCAGCTACCAGTGGTGGAAAAAACCACTTTCCAGAAAATGTAATTGTGCTCTGATACTTAACACACCTTAACATATTTTTCTGTGTTGCTAAAACTGCTGGGTGTGGATGGAGAAGAGTTGGTGGCCTTTCAAAGGGCCTCTAGTGATAACCTCTGTTTAACAGCAGCTTTGCTGCTAGGAATTAGTTGACAATATGCAGCTGGGATACATACAAAATAATATCAGTTCAAGTCAAGTTCAAAGTCTGGCAGGAAGGATAAAGCAAACTGTTTTTTCTCTTCCAATACAAGAGTTAGGGAGCACTGACTGCAAACAACTACGTGTAGGTCTCAAGCACAGAACTAGTGTGTTTTTTTTCTTTCCCTTGTGCATGGTTAACTCACTGTTTCAACAAACAGAATTCTGGTGCTCATGGGGATATTTTCTCACAACTATAAAACTTATTGTGAACTATTAAACTGCAGCAGCACTTCACCCCTGAGCTGCCCATACCCCAGTGCTGGATGAAGTGACACCAAAACAGAATCCAGATTAAATCTTGTTAAATTCATAAAACACCAAGGTGGTTTTAGAGAGCTGAAGTGCTGTGTAAGTGCAAGATCTGATTATTTGGGGGAAGATGCTATGGAAAGTGGCTCTGATGTAGATTAGCATGCTTGAGGGTGAAGTGGACTTTTTAAAGGAAAAGAGGTGCAGGAGACTTTGGAATTAGTGCTCTGAGCAAAGGTCATGCTGTAAAACACACAAAGCCCTGGAACTGATAGTTGTGCTGAATCTGGGTTGGGTTGGGTTGGAAGGGGCCTTAAAGATCATCCAGTTCCAACCCCCCTGCATGGGCAGGGACACTGCCTCTTGGTGCACAGCTCCTCCAGGAAAACAAGTTTGCTCCCTGCAGAAGATCACTGCTTGCTTGAGGTTTTTTTTCCCCTTTGGAAGACTCTCTGCTCCACCCAGCACTCAGATGAACTGGCACGATGGGCAGGTAAAAGTGCTCAGGGCATTCAGAGTCTTCCCATAACTTTTTCTCTCCTCCCCTCCTGGTTCTTAGCAGCTGAATACAATGTGTTGGCAAACTCTTCTCTGAGCAGATTTGATCATCCTGCCTTGCACTGGGTTTGCCCAGCTGCATTTGGCCATATTTATGCTTGTAGTAACTTAACTACTCCATGCTTGTGTGACAGTCCAAGAGGGTGGCAGTTCTGTGCTTTGCCTGAAATTACATTTTAGGCAGACTCTTCTCAATGGCATCTTTAATCCAAAAGAAAACCCAGCACTTGAAGCAAATAAATCCTCCTTTTTTTGTGCAGAAAAGGCTTTGTTTTTAAAGCAAACAGGCAGGAACTGGGCACCACTGGCTAGAAGAGGAGACAACACCAATTTCAGTGTGTTGTACCAAGGAGCTTTTTAGAAAACAGCACTGATTTCCTTCTAACATCCAAAGCAGTGCACTCCATGCTGATGCATAGCTTGAAATGGAGGTTAACAGCACCAGATGTTGGCTCATATTAATGTTAATTGTTTGTGTTACACCAGCACTTGGTGGCCTTGTTCAAAGTGAGCAGTGTCCCTCGTGGTCCTGCTGCAGCAAAAGAGGCCATGAGAGCCTTGCTCCTGAGCAGGAGGTGGGTCAGGATGACAAGGGACACAGAATTGCCCCAAATCATAAAGCAAATTATTGGCAGGGCTGGGAACAGAAGTCAGTTCTCATGAAACTCAACAGAAATAATACATGTGGTAGCAGTTTTGGTACTTAATCCCAGTGTAGTACACTGGTTTATAGGTTTATCAAGTTTATAGGGGTTTTATTTTCTTTAAAGGTTCACTATCTTTAATCTTAATGTCTGAGTTTATGGAGAAAGCTGGAAGTGGAACAGGAAAGTGTCAGTCTCCTGAATTTGTCCTAATGCCACAGGTTACAGTGACTCAGTGGTTGTGATGCTGTGCAGGACTGATCAGCTCTGTCCTTCAGATGCTGTTAACTTCAGCCTAGATTTTTGTGTGCTGAACAGAAAGTATTGCTGGCTGGGGGATTAGGGGAGACTTAAGTATTTGTTCCCTAATCCTGAATGTTTATGAATCAGTATTAATCACTTTTTGAGAGTTTGCATCCTATTTTTTGTAATAATTTTGTGATCCATCTGGCTAATAAAAATACTTGGTTGCAAGAGAAGAAATAAAATCTGTTGCTGTGAAGTCTAAGCATGCAGAGCTATTCCTTAATGGGAGCTAATTGTTGCTATTATGGATTCTGATAAGTTCAAAATCCTAGTGGGGACAGCCACATCCCACATCCCTGTCTGTAACCATGTTTCATGGGTTCAGCCCAACTGGGGGTGAAAAAAGCTCCAGCCAGGTCAGGGGCCCAGCTGTTTCTAGGAATGAATTTGTGCTTTCAGTGCTTTCAAGGGGGTCTGGAGTTTTTTGATGGGTGGCATTTGGGTGTGAGTTGGGGGTTTTTTGTGGGGAGCCTGTTGAGAGATAAGGCAGAGGGCTCCATGAGCAGGGATAAGTGATAAGGCAGAGGGATCTCTGTGGGAAATGAGCACCCTGCAGAGTTTGTGGCCTTGCAGGCACTGGGCTGTGGTACATCAGTGCTAAAGAATGGGGTGTGGATCCTTTTTTAAAAAGGATCATCTTTCCACTGATAAGGACAGTGGTCCCAAAGCAAAGGGGGCCTGGCTGGCACAGGAAATCTTGCTTTAAGCATTACCAGAGCTATTGATTGCCCCAGATTCAACATTTAATCCTTCCTTTAATGACAAATCGATTCCGCTGCGTGTTTGGGGTTTTTTTTTTAACTTTTCATCCAAATGCCTCAGACTTGAAAACAACAGTGTGCCTGGTGCAAGGCTTTGGGGAATTGTGGCCCACCACCACCCTGACATCCCTGCAACTTCATTGGAACAAAATGGTTGGGCAAGCACATCTCTCAGGGCTTGCTATGCTTGTGTCTTTATCTTGGAAGGAAGAGTCCTTTCTAATACTTGGTCTCCTTGAAGTCCTTAATCAATTTGGGATTTTGCTGGAAAGAGTATTTGTTTTTTCTTGCCTTTGATGTACATTTAGCTCCCAGAACAGACAGGCTGAGGGGGGTTGCACTCCTGCCTGCCTAATGCTCAGTCTTCTGCTCTAACTTCTTGTCTTTAGGCCTGCTGGGAAGCAACAGGACTGGGTAACATGGTGTGAATGAACATGGCACACTTGATGCTGCCCCAGCTTTTCCTGCCAGGGAGATGCCCCCGTTCCAGTTTCTGTGGAAATGAGGGTGCTGAGCCCACAGCCTGGTCCCTGTGTGTGTGTATCCTGCTGGCTCTGCATCTGCTGCCTGCAAACCAGCTCCTGTTTGCAGGGTGCAGTGCATCAGCCTGCTGGTAGCTGGCTTCCAGGATCCTGCTTCAGATGCTCAGCTGATACTCATTAGTCTTTGAGACTGATTAGAATGAAAGGGACTCAGTTGCTGAGCGTATGTGTGGCAGAAGTGCCTTGTAATGGCTACATAATGATCTCCCCAGGAAGAAGAGAACAATGATTTGAGGGAAAAATTTTGAAAGCTTTGGTGCACAGTCTTGTTCCTGGTTAAATGTGTTTGTAGAACACTTACATCTGACTGGTATAGAACTACACAAAGAAAGAACTGAAGCTCAGTGCTCCTGAATTGGACTTTTTATTATTTTTATTTTGATTTTTTGATTTTTTTATAGCTGAGTTTCTCTCTTGAAGCCTTGGAGTTGCTCAGTAGGACTGCTGGGCACACCTTCCCTGCCATGGAAAGGAGGGTGAATTTCACCCCTCTTGGGCCATTCACAGCTGGGTCTGCACACTGATGGTCATGATGCTGCTTTGAGACCTTAAACCTTACCACAGCATTTGTGTGGCACCCTTCCTGCCAGCACTCTGTGGTACCAGTGCTTTGTGTGACTTGTACTTTTAGGGCATCTTTAAGGCTTAATTTATTTCTTAGCTTCTCATGACCTGTTTTTTAAGTCTTCTCTGTGATGGTAAAACATATCTGCCTATGTGCAAAAAAGGGAAGGGAGAAAGGGAATGGGGAGAAAGGGAATGCAGTGATGATGGGTGTTCAGAATGGTTGTATTGGTTTTTGTTGTTTTTTTTTTAGTTGCCATGGTTTTGGCAACAGCACCTTACAGGGGGAACTGCCACTGCTGAGTTGGAGTTGCCCCATTGTAGTAAAACTCCCCAAATTTTACAGTGTCTTGTCCCATCATGCTTGTGTTTATTCCACATAGATTTGGTGACATAATTTGTCACCTGCTTTTAATATCTTCCTCTCATCTCCTGCACCATGGTAGCAGCCATGGAATCTGCTGGACAAGCACTCCAGTGTTTCTATTATGTTGGAGCATAACATAGCAGTGAGAGGTATAGATGGGTCAGGGGGACTTAGTTGGGAATGTTACTTGAAGTTTGCATCTTTGCTGGCTTACTTTTAAAGATTATAATTTTTGTCTTGTATCAGACTATGGAGCAGCCCTAAGATGTCAATCTTGACATCACTGGAGATGTCCCAGACTTTTTTTCCTTTTCCATTTTTCTGGAAGTTGCATTTCTACTCACCACATCACAGTGGCTGGTATAAGGGACACCTAATATCTGTTTGGGCACAGGGAGGATGCTTTCTGGTTTGTGACCTCAATATTCTCCTTGGCCAAAGTTTTCCATTAATTCATGATGGACACATCTTCCTGTGATGGACTTTTCTTCCTGGTCTTTTTCCAGTACTGTTTTGATACCAAAAGGCTTACTAGAGGAGAAGGTGAGCTCTGAGGACAGGATTTCCCTCACATGAAAATAAACACACAAGATGGAAAACTCAGCTGCCTTTAGCAATTAGGAAAAGGGAGAATGTGGAAGGTATAAAAGGCAAGTGGTACCCTGAGAGAAGCAATGTGATACAAGAAATAAAAACATTTACTGTCTGAGCTGGAGACTTCACTTCTGAAGCAGAAAGCTAAGGGCACCAAATCCTGTCAAATTTTAATGAGATTTTAGATACAACTTTTTGTGTCACTGCTTGAAAAAACCACAGCTGAGACTGATAACAGCAGAGAGCTTGTGAGCTCCCACCTGCAGCCCAGCTTGTGGCTTCCAGAGCTGAAATATTGGCTGCTCTGGAAGGTGCTTTGGTCTGGAGTGGGGGGAAGCAATTCCTTTGGCTCAGCCAAGCCAACTGCTGGGTGCTTGCTTTGGAAGTCTCTGCCCTTCCCCACCCACCTCTCTGTTCCTCAGCTGCAGAATAGGAAGGAGGTTTCAAACCCTGGTTGTGTGAAGAAGAGTGAACTTTTGGGTTTGTTTTTTAGTTTTTTTTTTTTTAACTGCTGTAATCGTAGTTTGGGCAGTAAGTAATGGGTCAGGTTTTATTCTTCTTTAGGGGGTGTGGAGAGGTGTGATCATTCCTTTTCCTTTGTGGGCATATTTTATTGGCAGATTGCTATTTTTGCAGCAGGCCCACCTCTTTTTTTTGTGGCTGCAAGAACTGAAGGGTTCCTCTGTCTTCAGGTGCAGAAAGTAGCTCAGTAAGATGGCTACATAATCATTCAAGTGGATGAGATTTGTGAAAACACCTCGATTTTTTAATAAGTTTTTTTAATAAGTTTTGCAAACGAGCTTTCATGAGGAGGGAGAGTTAGGAGAAGGGGGATAAGAAAGCTGAACTATTTCAAAACATCACTTTAAAGGCTCTAAAGTACCAATACTTATTAATTCCTTTGGCATGTATTAGAATAATATTAATCCTGATGAACTGAAATGGTATTAGTGCAGATGTCATAAGTACTTCTACAGGCATTCAGCTGTAATTTAGCATCAATTAAGCAGACCATTATTTGGAAGTGTTATTTTAATACATTAAATTTCCCAGCGTGTCCTCAGGCAGCTGCCAGAGCTGCTGTTAACTTCTCTTATCACTCCTCATTTTTCTTTCTAGCTGTCTGTCCATTTCTCCTTTACATGTCAGGGTGTGCTTTGCAGAGCCACAGGGCTCCTCAAGGGTGGCTACCAGTGCAGCTTCACATCCTGCTTAACCTAATTTAGACCCAGGAAGCTGCTGCAAGGGATGTCTCTCTCCACATCCCCTCCCTCTATTCCTTTTCCTCACTTGTAGGACATCCAACACTGCCAGAGGTAGGACTTTCAACATTTGAGAGCAGCATTTGGGTAATTTTGTGACGTTAAATGTCTCTGCTGGGCCACAGAGCTGCTTCTCAGTGCAGCCTTGTGTTACAGGTCATGAAGTCAGGGCCCAGAACTGTGGGATTTGTCCCTGGCCTTGCTGAGAATGGTGTGGAGATGCTCCCTGAGAGTGCTGTAGCTCTGCTGGTACCCTGCTCTAACCCCTTGCCTGTCACACTGCTGTGACAAACTGGCTGCTTGTTCAGGAGCTGGCAGGGCAACACCTGTGCCTCCAGCTGCAAGCCAGACACAGCCAGGTCTCCTTAATCCCCCTGTTCTTTGGGAATGCCCTAAAATCCACTACTGCCTTCAAAGACTGAAGTACCATGTAGGTGTAAAGTGCCCATCCAGCCCATCCCTCACACTGATCCTTCAGGGTTTCTCCAGTAAAAAGTGGTAATAAGAAGATGATCCTGGAGAGAGGAACAATCTTCTTTCCCCATATCCTGTATCAGAGCTAATCTGCTGGGCTCACTTCTGTGGAGCACTCTGCTGTATTTATTACATGGAGAGTTTGGGGTCTGGTTTTAGGTGTTTCCACCTCAGGAAAATAGAGCTCCTGCCTTACAGTTTCCTCACAGCATGGGACTGGACATCTTGGCTGATGCTGGGGAGAGCAGGGCCAGGACCCACTGCAGAGGACCCACAGTCACCTGCTCTGGTGCTTGCATCCATTTTCCTGGGGTGCTTTCTGAGGAGCCCAGTGGACAAACTCCTCCTACCTCATGAGCACAGTGCAGCTGACAGGCCAAGACAGGCAAAATTCCCATTTGTAAAAACTCCTGTTAATAAATGCTTTCCCTATCCCTATAATTTATTAGCATTATATGTTAATAAATGCTTTCTGTTGTTCCCCTTCACTCCTCTGGAAGACAAATCCCTGTGGCCTCTGCAGATGACCTTTAGGGTCTCCATGAGTTCCTGCAGAAGGCAGGGAAGCCACTCTCTGGAGCTCTTCTCAGTGGGGACAGCCCTCCATCTCTCTTACTTGTCTGTAGGGTTTCTACTTGCATTGTTCTGTCATGATACAGGCACACAGGTTTGGGACTGAATAGTTTTATGGCATCTTTTCTGCCAGCTTTACTGATCTCTGAAGTCAACTGTGCTCTTTCTGAGTATGCCAGCCACAGACTGCAAGGTTAGTAGGGGAATTAAAATCCCCTGTCAAAACCAGCTGATAAATTAAGAGAATATAGTTCCCAACCCTTTCTTTGGATATAAAGTGAGAGCTTCTGTGCTTCAGTCAATGCCCTATTATAATTATGACTGTAAGCAAGTTTCCTGCTGATTAGGAGAGGTTTGAGGGTTAGCAGACCAGACCAAATGTGCCAATTCAGTATTTGTGAAACATATGGCAATCACTGCCAGAACCTCCTGGTTTCAGTAGAACAAGCAAAATCTCTGAACTCAGACATGTCCTGTTCTGCAGTATATTTTGTCATACCAAAGGCTTTTGTGAGACTGGTGTGGATGTAAGTAAAGAACTGAAGGGCTCTGTCTGAAGTCAGTTGGATGGAAATGCCAATTTATTAACAGGAGAACATTTTTCACCAATCACCCACACCATCTTACTCCTCTCAGTAATAAACTTCACAAAAGAGCAATAGCACAAACTTGTAAAGAGAATCTCTGGTTTTTAGATACAATAAGGATGGTAGGGCTCATGTCTGGGTAGGATTTCCCCCCAACACTCCCCAGTTTCCTCATTTATCACAGGTACACAGGCAGAGATTGTGGGTCTCCATCTCCTGTTCTGCAAGTGCTTTTCTTTTAAACTAGATCAGAATAAATAGTGTTCTTCATCTGTACTTAACTTAATTCATAGCTTCATTTTAAGAATTTAAGGAAGACCTGTGACCATGAAGTTCATCATTTCCCATCAGTCTGGTAGTGATACCTCTCCCCACAGTGTATCCCAGCCTGTAGTTATATTTCACTTAGCTCCAATGTTATGATTTTTAAACTGTATTTTTACTGTATATTTTATTTATATATTTATACATTTATATTTATATATTTTTATATATATATTTATATATTTTTTATATATATATATTTATATATACTGTACTTTATACTGCATTTTTTTCCCTTTCAAGCAGTCAGAATTCCTTGAAGTTGTCTTTTGCAAAGAGGAGGTGGTTGTTGGTTTATGGTATTTGTGTTATTCCCCTCCCCTTCATTTCCCTTCATAAGAATATCAGTTCTGTTGGACACTGCTTAACCTCAGTGCTCTTCATCAGGCTGGGGCTTCATTGCCATGTGGGCAATGCATTTTTCTGTGTTTTCTGCACAGTGGGGTGATAAGGACTGAGATGTGTTTCAGATGATGGCATTTTCTGTTGTTGTGCAAGGATATCTAATCAGTCATGTAGTAATTAAACCCCTGTGAGCAATGCAAAGGCCTTTCTTTGTGTTCCACTTGGTTTTCATGCAAGCTTCAGTGCTGTGCTGCATTATTATAGATGTCTTTTTGTAGACTTGCCAGGTCCCCTGTCAGTAATGCCATCCCACCATCTCCTTGACTCTCACAGCCAAACCAGGCTGATGTTTCATCTTGTGGAGATTTCACCACACTGAGAACAGAGTCATTATCTTCCACCTTTTGTCTTGGTGAACATCAAGAACTTGCAAATCCCAGGGAATGAGGCTTAGTTCAAGGTTCCCCTAAAGCCAGGTTGGTCACTCTGGTTGCTTTTCCTTTGCAAATTATATCAGGAGTTGTCTCACATCAAAACTGAGCAGCAACTGCCTCTTGACTGTCTCCTTTGGACCCAGATGCTTCCGTGCTCCTTGCAGGTGCTAAAGCAGAGGCTGTCAGTGTAATTCATGCTTTCTGAGAATGGAAAATTCATCAAGTGAAACCCTGGGAGCTGCCATTAGTGTGGGGATCCCAAGTGGCAGCTACTGCCCTGTAACCATGGGTTATGGCTTTCAGAAATCCTGAAGTAGCTCAAGTGATCAAGAGGTCAAACCCTGGCATTTATGAAGGCAACGTGTGTGAGTAAACCAGTATATTGTATAAATATGTCAATACATAAGGCACTTGGGTGCAGAATTAAGGGATTTCCTAGCTCTACTCTTTGAAAGCAGAATTGATCTTTTGCTCAATTTCTGATAGACGTAGTCAGTTGAGGTATTATTTATTTTGATGTTGGGCATAGGCCACGGTGCAGTGCTCCCTGGAGCCACACAGCTGTCTCTTTTGTTCTGTTTGGGTTTTGGTACTGCTGTCACTGTGGTTTCTGAGTTCCTCCCAGCCACATGCTAAGCAATATGACCAGCATATGGCTCAATTAATTTCTTCTCCACTCCTTGGGGATGAAACTGGTTTGGATAAATTTTGTTAGTTAAGCTGCTTTTTTTTTTTTTTTTTTTAATTTCTCATTTTTAATGAGCTGCAGATGTGGCCATTTAAGCCAGTAAAATTTGACCAGTTGCTTCAACAGTGTCAGTCTTTGCTGTGCATCTGGAGAGCTGCTGTTCCTAGGGATTAATCCCAAGGCATGCAGATGCTCTCACAACTCCTTTAACCTTCAAGAGCAGGCAGTGGGTGCTTGGCACCTCTCAAATTCACCTCCCAAACTTTATACCACTCCACAGCCAATTTGCTGAGATGCTTTCATTATGCAACATTCATGATAACATAAAGCTGCTTATTATTCCAAGGGCTTATTACAGGTCATTGAGATGAAACCAGCTATGAATTTTTATCTTTGAAGGGCTTGTGAGACTGCCTAGTCTTATTCATCAAATTTAGTAGAAGTGTACTTTGCTTGTTTTGCAAGTGGGGCTGTAACTTGGGCTGCCAGTGACTGCTTGAAAAGCCTTGGGAGGAGAAGCTGTGTTGTGGTACCCTGCATGTCTTTTGGTTCAGCTTAGGTTGTCTTGTTTGTAACAGTCCAGCAGCTTTCAAATCCTGGTTATTAGAGCTTTGGGAGACCCATCAACTCTGCTCAGCACAGCAAACAAAGTTTTTCCCCAGTTGTAGGAGAGATTGCAGAATTTGAAATTGTCTATGAAATTGCATTATAGTGTCAGGATAGATGGTAACAGGAGAAAATAAGCTCTTCCTGATAAAATTTGCTGCCTGGTTGATACTCAGCTTGAAAGATAAGATTACAAGGAACTGTACAGGTCCTGACCTTGTGTTTAAACACCCGTGTAGTCATATCTGTGTTGAGGGAGAGATCCTGAGTACACCTGGGTTACTCCAGCTTGGCTGCTGCCTTGTGGTTGATTACATCTTGTTAATTTGAAGATCATCCCAGAACTGTTGGCTCTCTGTGGCTGATCTTCTCTCATCTAAGTACCTCTAGAGCCATTTGTGCATCTGTTACTCACTGAGAAAATCTGTGGTGGTTTCCCTCAACTTCCCCTTCAGTTATTCCCCAAGAGCTGGTTGGTTCCTGGAGCTGCAGGCAGGGCAAGCAGCCTTGGGAGGGCTGTGTGGATGGAAAGGGCTCTGAGGGTTGCTGAGGAAGAATGCATGGGGGCCTTCAGGAAGGCTTTTCCTCTAGGATTTGCTTGGTGTCACTGAAGGAAGTGGAAGGGGATTTGATGAGAAATTGTCTCACAGGGACAGGAGCAGGGAAGGTGATGATGATGATGATGGCAGTGCAGTGATAGGGAGCCAGTCTGTGTCTTGGTTATGGTGCAAAGCCATGAATGTTTCCTCTGGACTGTGCAGCTGTGTAAACAGACTGCAAGGTTTTCCTAGAGGCAGCTTAAGTTCCTGCATGTTTGGGGTTCTCAGGAAGATGCTGCATTTCTGTCAGCCACACTGACTTCCTTTGTCAACTTCATCCAAGTCAGGTTATAAAGGCCCTGAAGTTGATGCTTAGGCACACAGAGTGGTCTGGATCTGCAGCACCTCTTAGAGGACAGCCATTAGATACATGTCTGCTGGAATATTTCTATGAGTCCATTGCTTACTGACCCAGAATTCAATGGAAAATTGAGCTGTGGGGTGGAGAAATGCTCCTCACTCACATTGCAGATGTGCAGCACGGACCAGACTCATGGGGGAAGGGTTTGGAACTGAACACTTAGGACTTAGATCCTGCTGTCTTTTCATGGATCTAGTTATGTGGTGAAAATCTCTAATGATCTGCTGCTACTGGGTGGAAATCGCCCTCCCCTGAGCTGTGGCCTCGTACCTTTCTGTACCTTAAAACACCTCCTTAAATGCATCAACCCATCAGCTGAACAGACTTTACCTGTGGCTTCACACTCCAGGTAATAATTCCTCTCTGCACAGCCTAGAGATGCCTTCAGAAACATCTTCCATGAGAATGAAAGGAGTGCAGGAAGGAAGAGAATGATTGATGAAGACCTGAAACTTTCACAGGCTTGGGAGGAACTTGCAGCATCTCCTGGGGGCCTCCTGGAACCAGTTTCCATGGTCCCATCAGTGTTAGCTGTGCAGAGGGACATGTCCTGGCTTGCTCTGGGAGCTGTGCATTTCCCAGGGTGTCACTCAGTGTATCCTGGATTGCTTTCTTTCCCATGGATGTGTTATGATAGCTCAAACCCAGACATCTTCAACATGAGAGATGTTTTGTTTTGCAGTGTGTAAGCTGGAAAGGAGTTCAGCTCAGCAGTGTTGCTAAATGAAAATGCCAAAGAAGGCTCTTTTTTATTTTTTCAAAAGATGTGATCAGGAACACATACTTTGCCTAGTTTAAGGTTTGCTTTTTTCCTCCCTTTTCTTCAAATTTTTGGTTTCTGTGATATCAAAAGATACCAAGATTCAATTGGTACATATTTTGGTGAGGTTATGAAATGCTTTGACCTAAGGCAATTAAACTGCTCTAAGGGAAAACTCACGTTGCAGATGCCTTGTTAAGGAGGCCTTCTTATCAAAGTCATGCAAAGTTGTTGGAGTTTACATAAACCAGCAATATCTGTGCCCCTGGAGTCTGGCAGAATGCAGGGCAGTCCAGATTATGTGAGGGGATGATATGAGCCCATATTATATTTGTGCTTAACTGTGCAACTGATGTCTGTGTCATGGCCTTGATGTGGTTGGGATCTGAATGGGAAATTTATGCTCTCTGCTTCTATACATGCATTCTATACATACAGCCCAGCACTGGTAACTCCTGAGGTGTCATCACAAGCCTGATGATGGGGAACACTTGGTTGCCAAGAGGAAAACAGTTTGGTGCTTTGTGAGAAGTTTGACTCCATTTAAAAAAACACAGGCTCCCACAATGGAAAACAGAAGCTCTTCATCCAAAAGAGGGAGGGAAAAGATGCAGCTGAAAAAGGTCAATACAGAATAATCCAAAGGAATGTTTAAACCAGGCAGTGCTTTTTCCGTGAAGCTTGTTTGAATGTTGTGGTTGGGGTACTCTTGTTTTCAAGCTGTTGAAGGGTGGCTTTGGCTTTTTGAGTTTTATTTCTTAGGAACAGCCTCTCTGAAATGCCTGTGTGTGTAGAGACACATCTTGGTGGTCTCCCCTGGACTGATTTTCCTTCAGCCTGATAGATGCAGGCTTGGGTATCAGAGGTGGTTATGAAGCACAGCTTGCCAGTTGTTGATGCTGGGAGGTGACAGACAGTGTGATGGTGATGCCATCCCACTGTGACCACTGAATTCCAGAGGAATGTGGCCATCATCTTGCCTTAGCAGAGACCTCTCCAGCAGGGTGGCAGGCAGATGCTCCCTGCTGTTTGTACTCATCTCCAGGAGTCCTGCCTGATTTCTCTGCAAACCAAGACAAGAGGGCACAAGAGGTCTCAAGTTGTGCCAGGGGAGGTTTAGGCTGGATATGAGAAAGAATTTCTTTACCAAGAGGGTGATCAGCCATTGGAATGGGCTGCCCAGGGAAGGGGTGGATTCTCCATCCCTGGAGATATTTCAAAAGAGCCTGGATGTGGCACTCAGTGCCATGGGCTGGGAACCACGGGGGGAGTGGATCAAGGGTTGGACTTGATGAGCTCTGAGGTCCCTTCCAACCCAGCCAATTCTATGGTTCTATGAAGCCCTACTCTGCAACAGGGTGGTTTGGTGTCCTTTTGAAGAATCAGCTGAAAACTCTGCCATATGGCTATATTTACTGAATAGAGAAATTCTCCTTGTATTCCTTTGGTTTAGATGACTGCAATCAAGCCAGGGTAATTTTAAAAAGATCGAGGAGTGCTAAGCAGTGCTGAGCAAATAATGAGAGAGAACTAGATGGGAATAATGGGTGGAAGGAGAGAGATTTTTTTTAAAAATGGAATCTGGACCTAAGTCAACTTAATGAATGCTATCTCTCAGAACTCTCTGACACAGCTTTAAATAAAAATCTTCATCTGGCTTACAAAGTGAAGATTTCATATAAAAATCTATGCAGAAATTGAGTTGGATTTTTAGATGAGGCATTCTCCATTCATTCAGCCTTCCTTTTCTGAGTCTGTGCTCTTCCCATGAGCTCTGCTCAAGTGGGATCTGCCCACACAGAGCAGATTGCAGCTTCAGTGCCGAAGGCAGTAACAGCATCCATCCTTTCAGAGCTGAATTTGGTTGGGGGGTGGGGGAATCCCTTCCCTTTTGTGTAGCAGATGTCAGCCTCCTACTCTCCCAGCAGCTTCTAGAAGTGACCCCTGCCTGGCTTGTGGTGGAGTACAACACCAAGGAGAGGTTTTCCCCTGCAGGCACAGGATGATAAATAAACACACAGACCTTAAACAAACTACCTTGAGCAGTATTAGTGCAGGCTTCTGCTCACCAGGTAACAAATCATAGAATCCTAGAACTGGCTGGGTTGGAAGGGACCTCAGAGCTCATCAAGTCCAACCCTTGATCCACTCCCCCCGTGGTTCCCAGCCCATGGCACTGAGTGCCACATCCAGGCTCTTTTGAAATAGCTCCAGGGATGGAGAATCCACCCCTTCCCTGGGCAGCCCATTCCAATGGCTGAGCACCCTCTCCAGAAAGAAATTCTTTCTCATGTCCAACCTAAACCTCCCCTGGCACAACTTGAGACCTCTTGTGCCCTCTTGTCTTGCTGAGAGTTGCCTGGGAAAAGAGCCCAACCCCCCCCTGGCTCCAACCTCCTTTCAGGGAGTTGGAGAGAGTGATGAGGTCTCCCCTGAGCCTCCTCTTCTCCAGCCTCAACACCCCCAGCTCCCTCAGCCTCTCCTCATAGGATCTGTAACGCTCCTCATAATGCTGTATCAGATTTCTCTGTCTCCTCTGTTGTTTTGTTGGTTTTTTTTTTTTTTTTTATACTCAATTACACCTTTGAACTAAGAGCTTTTGGTCAGGAGCTGCAGATGCTTCTGTCTTGAGCTGAAGAGTTCCTCCTGCTCTGAGCAGGAGTGGGCAGAGCTGTGGGGCCACTGTCCTCACTCAGAGGAGAGCTTTGGGCAGGCTGTAGCTGAGTGCTGGGAGTGCTGTGTGAGTGCCTGGAAGAGGGACAGGAGGGGGGATTATTGGTGCTGAGAAGAGATGCAGGGGTGGCTTTTGCCAAGGGCTTTGCTTTGAGTTCCCCCCCAGCCTGACACTCAGAGGCCACTGCTGTGTGTGGATGGCAAACCTCTGCTGGTTGTTGTGGTGCCTGTGCTCCTCTGCACACACCTGGGGTCACACCTGGGGAGGGGACACAACCTGTTGAAGTGAGGAGGGGGTGGCACTGTCACTGCTTTGCTGAGAATGCTGTGCTACAGTCAGACAAGCTTCATTTTGGTTTTGACTGTTCCTAAAGCCACGGCCTTTATCTGGAGCACAGCCTGCTCATGATCGCTGCTGTTGTGATGCTTAAAATTATCCCTGCTCCAGCAGAGGGGCTGGAAACTCCTCACTGGCCCCAACCCAGCCCCACCAGAGGGCTGGGAGCCTTGTGGGATGTTCACGGTGCAGCTCTGGCAACCCATGGGATGCCAGGAGTGGAGCTGAGGCAAACCCTGGCATTTTGGGAGATGGGGTGATGCTCCTCTCAGCTCTGCTGTGATTTCTGAGCTGTTTTGTGGGTGCAGAATTTCAGATGGCTGCATAAGTCTGACTGCACCAGCAGAGGTGAAGCATTTTCTGGAACAGCCTTTGGCTGCAATATTGAATGGGAAACCCTCAGAGCCCTCCAGCTTGGTTCAGAAAGACCCAGCTGAGTGTGTGGCATCCTTCCTGAGTGGGCTGCTGGTGCAGGGGCCTTGCTGGCCCAGGCAGGCTGGTGCCTTCCCCTTGAAGACAAACTGCCTGCCCTGCTAATCAAAAGGAAAAGGCAAAATTCCTACCTGCAGGGTTTGTGTCTTGAGTTGGGTATTTCCCCCCCTCTTGTAACAAATCGTGCCTCGCAGTGCTGAGGTTCTGTGTCTGTCAGGCTAAAATTACCTTCTGATCTTAATGACTTGGAGTTTTAAAAATCAAATTCCAGCAGCAATTGATGTGGCAGATGTAGTTTCTTCAAACAAGAGAAAGATGATGAAAAGTAAAGAGGGATAAATAGATTTGTGTTTTATTAAAGGTATTATGGAAGAAGTCATTCTTCTCCTGAACAGGCTTATTTATCTCATTCCCACCTTCTCAATAAATCATTGCTGAGGTGTCAGTTAATACTCTTTGGGATCTTGCTCAGGAGTGTTTTAGACTGGAAGAAAAATTCACATCACAAAACAAACTGTTTCTGCAATCACTGTAAATTTAGAGAGAGTAAAATATTTACCATCTGATTCACATAGTAGGGGAGATAAAGATTGAATGCTAAGGTGGGGAGAGGAGCCTGAGGGCAGAAGCCACTCCCAAGCAGTGCCAGCCGGGATTAATGAATGGCTCTGCTCCTACTCGATTTTCTTTGCTTTGTACTTGAAAGTCTTTGCTGCAATAACTCCAGACTATAATTAGATTGACTGGAAAACTGAATTATCTGCAAAGAAATACTCAGATCACGAATGAGGTGCATGAGCTTTATTTGTCCACTCTAAGCGCGTGTCACCTTCAACAAGCAGTAAAATAATTCCAGCATTTAATAAAATAAAAGAAAGACTGGTGTCTTAGGAACTTGGGTGTAAAGACACAGCACTACTAGTCTAGAGAAAGATGAAGTGTCCTGGCTTCTTCAGCATGGCAAACTTGGATAGCTTTGATAAGACTTTCAGATTGGCAGCCTGATTCAAAGAAACATGTTTACCTCCCTGAATCTGCAGCACTTGCTATTGGGATGAGGAGATTTCATCAAATATTGTTCTTTGAACTTAATTAAGCAACGGAAACCCCACTTTCCAGGCTTGTCAGGACAGCAGTTTTGATGATCATCTCAGTTTCTTTTTAACATGCAGATTTTTTCATCTCACCTTTCTATTTGATGTAATGCTCTCAGGGTTTTAGTGAGGTGTGATAATGCTGTGTAGGGTCTGAGCATCCCTGTCTCTGCTGCTGTCATTGGAGACCTCTGGTGTTGCTCAGCAGTTCAGGAAGATTAACCTGTAATGCAGGTGTTCTGGAAACCTTGCAGATGCCTTTAGACACCTTTACCATAGTGCTGAACTCTCTCAGGCTCCAGAGAAAAGAACTGAGTTTGAGGTTACAGAGCAAGCAAAGCCATACTCCCAAACCATACTCCATAGGGAATCTTTGCCCACAAATAATTCAGTTTCTGTTTGAAATCAGCTTCAGTTGGCTACAGAGCTGTATTCCACCTCGGGTTTGCTCTAAGAGCAAACAGGAGGGAGACCACCAACCTTTGAAGCCTGTTCCCCTTTGCCTCGGCCAGCACCACAGCTGGTAGGATTGCATAGGAATTGCTTTGCCTGAAATACCTCATTTATTTATTTTTGGGGGGTTAAGTTGACAAAAGGGGAAGCTAAAAACTAGATTGGACTCATTGTTTTCTGTATGGGGGAATAAGTTGGGGGTAGGCCCCAGTCCTCATCTTAGTGTCCATCTGTCCACAGCTCCCAGCTGGCAGCCCAGCATAGTGCTAAGGTCTGGGACAAGATCTGGCACAGAAGGGCAGGAATTTCACAACTATTTAAAAGGTGAAGTCTATAAATTTAATGAGGCTTGCATTTTGAATTACAGCGGAATGAATTTCTTTCCAAAGGGAGAAATTGTCTCACTTCTGACTTTCTCCAGTGTCTTGCAAGGTTATAAAGGAAACTTCTGAGCATGTTTTGGCACAGCTCACTTTCTGTGGTCTGTATTCAGAAGATGTTTTATAATTTCCCTCTGCAGTTAACTTTCTCTTGGAGCATCTCCCCAGGCTACCTTTTTTTGTGTTAAGCCCCTAGGAAGTTGGCAGCATCTTGAAAACTTCAAATGCATTTGTAGCAAAGGCTCTTGTTGGGACCCATGGCTGTGATCAAATGTGTAACTGATTTTGGCTGACTTCTCTGGAGATCCTCTTGCCTTCACTTTAAATGAAATGAGTTGTCCTCCAAAGAATCCTTTGAAGAATTTCTCTTGCATGTTCAGAAGAGGTACCTGCAGGAGGAGGAATTAGCTTGGTGGTTGGAAGCCTAAGGTTAGTAGGTGTATCATATGTCACTGGGATTTTTATTTCTTTTTTAATGAGGGTGGAATGCAGGATCAAATTTACCTCATTTTTCTCCTCTGAAGTCAATGTTTTTCTTTGGCTGCCATCACAAGTGACTTTTTAATGAACTAATCCCTGGTGGTATTGGCACCCACCTGCTACCCAGTCAAAGACAGCACTGGTGCTGGGTCATGTCTGAGGTCCACACAACTTGAATTATACAACATCTAGCTCCCTGATTCAAACATGGAACCTGGAAAACCTGGAAAAAAGAGGCTAACACAAGCTGGAGGACTTGTGGATGTCTGCACTGAGGATGGTGACAGTGAAGGTGTATTTTGTAGCCCAGTGGGCACCAGCCACTGCTGTCCTGCAAGGAGGAGCAGGGATTGCATCAGGTCAGCATCAGTTCATGTTCTGACTTTACCACAGGAGTGTTCTGTGGTTATTGGCAAATAGTAAGAAATACAGGGAAATGAGGTTCTTTTTAATATCTGTTTTCCTTGAGGGGGGCATCAGTTATGCTCAGAATGTCTCTGCTGCAATAGTTGTGGTCAATATGCTCTTGTATAAGTGGTGTAGTCACTGGGCTTGCTAAGCTTTCTCACAATGTTAAATTAATTTTTTTCTCCCCATTTTGTTTGCACCGTTCCTCCTCTTTGTGGTAAAGCAGAAACAATGAAACTCATCCTGCTTTGGAATATATTTTAAGTGAATTGCAGCAAAGTGGAAGGAATTATCAGAAATGTGGTAAGCAAACCCTTGTTTTCTCAGGAGGCAGCAGTAACGTGGTCCTCCTTTCTGTAAGTCCAGTGCCTTTGGGGACCTATGGAAATACTGAACTATTACACCTATTTAATGTGCTTAGCATTAAAGGTTGAACAAGAGGGCTGACCTCAATATCCAGAGCTTTCTGGCTTGGCTTTGGCTACAAAATCTACCTCACTTGAAGACACCACATTCCCCACTCATCTGTGGTAGGAAACCTCAGTCCCCTGTTTAAACAGAAGTGTCATTGTGTGGCTGCTTCTGAGAGGAGTAATTGCTCAGAGGTGGAGAGGTGCTAAGCTCAGGTTGTTGTAAAGTCCTTGTAGAGGAATGAGCTGAATACTCCATCTTAGTACAGTGCCTGGCACCATGGGACCCGACCCTCAACTGGGGTTTCCTAATAACAGTCAGTCCCTTTAAACTCTTCCTCTTCCAGAACTGAAATAGGAGAGCTAATGAAAACAGAAAAGAATAAAAGTCAGTGGGGAAATAAGGCAAAGATCAAGAACTGAAAGGGAATCTGCACACAGGAGGAATGCAGGGAAGAACAGGAAAAGAAATGAGATGGGGAACAGAAAGTAAAAGCAGAACTGAAAAAAACCAAAGAGGTGGGGAAAAGATAAAGGTAGGAAAGAGTTTAAAAATGTGTTTAGGAAAGTGGAAAGCTATAGAAAGAAAAGCAGAGGGATGAGCAGGGACCTTGCTGCCACTTGTGCTCTGTGCCCTTCATGTGGTGTGGTACAAATAACATAGCCTAGGGTGATGTGGATGGAGGGATGGATGGGTGGATGGAGGGATGGATGGGTGGATGGAGGGATGGATGGATGGATGGATGGATGGATGGATGGATGGATGGATGGATGGATGGATGACTGGTGGTTTCCTGCTGGTGTGCATTGGGTGACTGTAGTGCCCATGGGTGAGACCATGAGGCTACCTCAGGGGATAAGGTGGTGTCCTGGAGCAGGATGGCCCACACTTGGTGCTGAGGAGCAAGTGCCCTACACTGTGTGCATTTTGCACCCCAGGCAAAATAGAAACCTATTTCTGGCCTATAGAAACAATGCCTGCTGGCAAGGGGTGCATTTCATGTGAGCTCCTGTACACATCTCCAAGGATTTCCTTCAGCTGAAAGGAATCTCTTTTCCTGCGCTATGTGAGAGCCATAACCATGAGCCAAAGCATGGGGGGTGGGGATGATGGGGAGCATGGTTGTGCAAAGTGCAGCTTTGGCATGGACACACACTGAAATATGGGTTAGAGAGCTGCTGTTTTCCTTAACTCATCTGGATGAAGCAATTGGAAAAGAACTGGCAAGAAACTGGGTTTCTCTTCATTGACATCAATGTGAGACAGAGACCTTAGCACCCTGAGTGTTCTGAGCTGTTGTGTTGTTTGGTGCCTGAACCACTGAGTTTATGCAGCATTAGGTGGGTTTTTCTCCATTGCAGAATCCATCACCTGCTTCAGGAAAAAATAAGCTCAGGGAGAGTGCTGAAACTGAGCTATGTTTTTGCATAATGTGTGGTGTAAATGATCTCTCTGCCCATGGGTGGTTCAAGTGGGCATTAGAACCTCTTGCATTAGATCTGAAATGTCAAGTCCCAGAGTTAAAGCTGGTGGGCATGCAGCATGTCCCCATGCAGTTTCTCCCCAAAGGTCAGCCTCTGTCATGCTCAAATCCAAGAGAAGCAAAACCAAAGAAAGAACTCAAGCTTTGGTTAACACCAGCTTAGCCAGGTGAGGTAAGGTGGCCTAGAAATGGTATCTATGTCTTGGGAAAATTGCTTCCTTAATGTCTGTAATGTGATAGAATATGAAGGTCCCAGCCACATATGCCTTGTAAGAATTTTTTTTCATGGCTTGTTTGGGCTATGTAATTCCAGAGCTCCTGGACCAATAGTGTGGGAAGGGATTTGGGTACAGCTGCCCCCCAGCATCTCCAGATTCACTGCCCACTCCCCTGCTCTCCAGTTTGCCATAGGCTTGTCTTAGGAATTTCATCTTTGAAACCAACAAATAACATGGCTGTGTAAAAATTTTCTGGAATGAAGTTTGGTTTTATTTCTGTGGGTGTGGAGCCAGGGATCCAAGGTGATAATATTCCCCATTATTTAAGATTCTTCATTTTGAGAATGCCCCAGTTCAGCATGGTTTCTAGTCCTTGAAGATCACTGCTGTTATTTTTATGAGGTTTTTTGCATAATACCCACAAGAAGCTAAGGGCCAGTATCATGTGTTGGATTTGTCTTGGACTCTGCCAAATTATTTTCCTGCTCTGATCATGACTTTTTTTCCTTTTTTTTTTTTTTTTTTTTTAAATCTTACTGCAATTCAGGTCACATAGCCCTGTCTCATTTCTTTCTGATGGGCCTGAATAAATCTCTCCCAGACCAAGAGGTGTAATAACTGCACCCAGCTCACTTATCACCTCTGCCTGACTAGCTCTGTAATCATGTGGGACAGCAAATCTCCAGTGAACAGGGGATATTTGGTTCCTGATTCTTTGCTAAGAGCTTTTGAAACTGCCCTTGGAGCTTCATGTCCCATTTCCTTCCCTTTTCTCAAGCCTACTGACCTCTTCTGGGTTTGGGTGGTTTACTTATCCAGTGGTTTGGATCAGATTTGGCAGATTATTCCAAGTACAGAGTGCCTGTGTGTGTATATGTAGAAAAAAACCCTCCAAAGTACTGATTTGCACTTCAGTGACCCCCATTCTCTTCTTACACTCTCGTGTGTTTGTGGAATGGTGTGGAGAACCCAGGGCCATGTCTAAGGAAGGAGATGAAAAGCAGTGGAAAAGCCACCTAACTTTGAACTAATTGGCCTTCTCAGTGACTGACTTGATGGAGGGGTCAGGGAAGAAATGGGCAAGGTTAGGATTACTTATTTCATGGGCCTCAGAAACAGGAAAGAAATAGCAAGGCCTGCAGGCCATATTGATTTGGAGCAAGGCTGTGCTATCTTTTCACTCATCCCCAGCCCAGTTCTAACTGGCTGGCTATTAGCAGTGCTTTGGGGGACTCTATTTTGGTTTTGAACACATCTCCACACTACATTGCCCTGATATTCTGTCTAAATTTACTATTTTACTCCCTTCTAAGACATGGTCCTCTTCTCAGCTCTTCCTGCCTCTCCCATGAGCCAGCCCAGCTTCCATCTGGGACAGGTTCTAAGCAAGCAGCTGATGGGGTCTGGGTTTTATTGATCACTATTTCAACACCAGTTTGGGGGGTTGGGGCATTTGGGGCTGGAAACATAACAGGAGGCTGCTCTTATAAAGTGGGATTAGAGGTACCAGAGGCCACGTTAGAGAACTGGTGAAGACAGAGTGAAGACAGATGCTGCCCCTCTTCCTATATTTCCATTTTTAATAAATAGTCTAAGGGGCAGATCACTGACAACCCTTCTGTATTGTGCTGTGTGATTAACTGCAAAAGACTCTGCTGGCCTCTGTCCCCCATTTATAGAGGGCAAAGCAAACTGCTAGGAGCACTCTTTGATTATAATAGTTCTGAAAATGACAGTGTGAGGGAGTGCCACAGCCTCTAACTGCTGGCTTGTAGGTGCCACCATGCTTTTCTCATCAGACTCACTGGCAAGCACAGCTTTAGTCAAAGCTTTCCTGCCTTGCCAGCTCCCTGTTCCATCCCTGAGAGAGGGAATATTCTCCAGCCATCAGCACAATCCTCCTGTCATGCTGGGGAGCAGCAAGCCCACAACACAGCTGAAGCTCTAGGAACTCTACTTAGTTCCTGGCAAAGCCCATCAAAAGGGAGGGAGATGTTTATCCTGCTCTTTTTCATGGGTGTATAAATATATGTGCTGCAAATACCAGTGTCAGATACTCTTTCCCCCAGCTAAAATCTCCCTCCTTCTGGGCTGACATGAAAGAAGTTGTTCATTCCATCACTTGAGTAGAAAAGTGCTGCTTGCTCTCCAGAACTCCAGTCTCTGGTTTGAATCAGAACCAGATTGCTGGTGACCCAGAGTTTTGCACTGAAGCTGCTGTTCATCTGCATCCAGGATGAGCTCTGAGTGAGCTCTGAGTTATTGACCCTGCTCCAGTTTCTAGAGGGCATCACACAAGTACCCAGCTGGTGCTGGTGCTGGTGGCCCCAGCTGGGAAGCCTCAGGGAATGGATGATCCTGGAGACTCCAGGAGGCTTCTGGCCATCAGATGTGGTCCTTTTGGATCAAAGTTACAGCAGAGTGATGCAGAAAGTTTTAGTTTGATGCTGCCTGTAATGTGTGTGTCCCAGGTATCAGAAATATTGCAGTTATTGAGCTGCCAGTACAGACTTAAGGGGCAGATACTTTAAAAAGCAATGAGTAATGTCAGATTTCACCGTTCAGAAGCCTTTATTATTTTCCTAATATGATTCATCTCTCCTGCACTTTTTGGTAACTTGAGTCAAGGTTTCATCTGGAGATCCTTCCTATACCCCAGCCCTGTGAGGGAGGGTTGTGGTTTATGCCTTTGCTGGGTGTTAGTGGCTCCATAGCAGGTTTGTGAATGCCAGCTCATTCCAGCAGGGACTGCTGGAGCTAAATTTACCAGTCTCTCAGTGGTGAAATATTTTGCAGTCAAAAATGTGTTGTGCTAACTTTCTGTCCTTCTGTGCAGTAAGGGGCTGGGGGGGGCAGAAATAGTCTTTCAGTGCTGTGGCACTTTGTGGAGAAAGTGTCCAAGATTGGAGGAAAAGCAGCCACTTCCATTTAATCTTTTGGTGGTCAGGGAAGCCAATTCCAGATCCTTGATAGAGAAGTCTCAACCTTTTGTTCAATGTTCATCCCTTTTTTTTTTTTTTTTTTTTTTTTATTTTTAATTTAAGCAAATCTGAAGAAACCTGCAGGCACCCACCCACACATGCACAGAGTTAGATTTCAAGTCCTAACAGGAGATGTGTAATCTGCTTTAAGATTAAAGTGCCAAGTGCTTCTCTTAAGATTGGGAACCTGACACGGATGTGATTATGAGTTAAAGGCTGCTTTGTGGTATCAGTAGGGGAGAAAAATGAACGTGAAGATAGAAGGGTACAGACTTGCTGAGTTCTGCAACCATCTTCAAACAGATATGGGAAGCCTGGAGGTTTTGGATCTTAGGGGATATGCAGAAGTGAAGCCAGACTGTTAGAGGAACACGTTTTTCACTTTTGCTAAGATTTTGTGATAGGAGAAAAATACCAATTTTGGATAAAAAGTTGCAGAGCAGATGTCTGAACATGTGTCCTCAACACTGAAAGTTAAAGGTATACTTAGTGAGTTTTCCTAGAGAAATTCCTTACTGGAGAAATGCTCCTTCCAAAGTAGGATCATTTGCAATGATTTGCATCCCAAATGCAGGAGTACCAAGAGAACCTCTTTGCATCCTACTACAGGCAGAGCACAGCATCTGCCAGATTATCCCAAGTTTACTCCTGCTGCTGGAAGAAGTCAAAAATAAACCTTGTCAAAAGTGCTCCAGCAGAGTAAGAGGTTTGTACCTGGTTTGCAAAACGGAGAGGAAAGCAGCAAAGCAGAGAGACAGCAGAGGAAGGTGCTCTCCCTGGTGACAGCTCTGCTCATCCCTCCTGGGTGCTGATCCCCATTTGCTGGACACTTGCCTGGTGCCAGTTCTGCTGCTGAACGTGGCAAACAACCCTCTGAGGAGCCCTCTGAGTTAGGTGGGAACTAACAGGACCCTTAATTTGTAAAGTGTAAAAATACCTTTAAAGTAAACCCTGTAACTTTTCTTCTTTCCTGTTAATCAGAATAGAGAAAAAAAAAAAAAAAGTGCTTGGCTTTTTGTTTCAGAAAGGTCCATGTAGGTTTTCCTGAGACCAGAGGCAACTTGGGTCAGCAGAGCAATTGGGATTTTGCTGTTGTAGCTCTTCCTTGAGAGCTGGATTCCCTTTTTCTGTCTGAGAGGAGCACTGAGTATAGCCAGAGGCTTTTACCACCCATCTAGTGAGCTACAGGGCTCCAAGCTTGTATTCTTTATTCTAACTAAGAATTCTTTAGGTTGGCAGAAGCCCTTTTCTGCTGATCCATTGGTTTCCTTGCAACACCTGCCTGTCTGCTCAGTGGAAGTCAGGGCAGGAGATGGGTGCAGGACACAAGGTGCATGTCAGGGAGCACCAGGAGCTGCCTGCCAGCCCTGCACCCCCTGGCTTAGCACAGCCATGGGCATTGCATCTCAGACACAGGACTCCCAGGTGTGGTACCTGAATGGGCTTCTGAGACTCTGAAGCTGGTCAGGCTGGTCCAAAGGGAACCAAGCTGTGCTCTCCCTGCTCAGCCACCTGGGAGGTGGCAGCAGGACCGTGGTCACTCACAGTGAGGGTTTCATCCTGGCTGCTCTGTTGTCAGGGTTTAGCACTGCCTGGCAATTAAACTGAGTAACAGATGCTCTTTATTAATCTGTATTAATCTGTATTAATTCTGTATTAATACCCTTCCCCTCCCAGATAAAGGAAGGAGAGAGAATAAGGGAGAGAGACTGATGGGTTGGGAACTGAACTACACAGCTTGAATGAAACAATAATGATAAATAGGAAAAATGACTCAATCTGTACAAATAGACAGGAAAATTGATCCCACGTTCCTCTCCCTCTCCCCCAATAACTCTCACATCACCACAGAGGCTGCAGGGCAGCCCTGGGAAAGTCCAGGCTGGAATCCTGGAGTCAGCAGCAGTTGGGAGCTGGAGGCAGGAACACACAGATTCAGGCTGGAATGGATCAGGAGCAGAGGCAGAGGAAGGGATGGAATCCTCCCAGGATGCTGAAGCAAAGAGGGAGAGGAGAAGCAGGGGAAGCAGGAAGGGCTTTGAGCCTGGTGATCCCTCCCATTTCTCCTGAGGATGAGGTATATGGGATGGAATCCTCTGTTTGGTCAGTTCTGGCATCTCTCTTGTCCCTTCCTCCCCAAAGGAGGGTTCCAGGTGGGACCTCTTGACTCCTTTTCTCCTTCTGGAGGGCAAAACGTTCCTCAGAGCTGAGCAGTGTCCTTGGTTCTGCTGTAACTATAACCATGGAGTGGGATCAGTCCCAGCAGCAGCCACTGCCTGAGAAACTTGCTGTTCATTTCAGCAGTGCAGCTGCTTCCAAGAGACTGAGCTGAAAGCAAAAGCACAAGACAGAAAATCCCCTTTGTCCTGGCCCAACCCAGGATGTCTTTGGAGCATCAGCAGGAAAGGAGAGGAGACTGCTGCATCCCTCTGCAAGCAGAGCCTGTGGGCAAAGCAAAAGCTCCTCTGCTTTCTGGCCCTGAAGGGACCTTTGGGAAGGAAATGTTGTTACCCAACCAGGCATAAGCTTAAGAGTGATGTTCCATTATTAGCCCTTCTGGTTGCCAGGTTCCCTAAGAGATCTCCTGCTGTATGGATTATATAGGGGAGAGAAACTGATCTCTGCAGTCTCTGGTGTGCTCTGGCATCAGGGGGTTCAGGTTTAAGGGAGTAAGAAGGAATAAACTGTCTGTGGGTGAGGAATGAAACTATGTATTACATTGCACTAATGCAGAACCACTTACTTGGAGCATCTCTACATTTGAAGGTGCTGTAGAAAATTATTTCCAAATAGTCAGGAAGTTACAATACTGCTTGTTTTTCCTCTTGGCTCTCTAAATTTTAATATCTGTGCAGGCTCCAAACTCTCCTCTTCTGAATTAACTGGCAGGACTGCTCCAGGCTCTCAGGACAGACTGACCACTAACTTTAGGGACTGCATGAGTTGAAATAGAAAAGCAAGAAGAAGCAAACAAAGGGAAGGGGAAAAGATTAGGGATATCTGTTTCTGAAAGAGCAAATGTATGATGGAAGAAACTGCAAGACAGTTTCTCTTGGTTTCCCAGAAGAATTAAGACTGACTTGTAGATCTGCAAGGAAGGAGTCGCAGAAATAACATTTAAATAAAGAATTTGGTTCTGAGCCAGGGAAGGGAGCTCAGGTTTTGGCACTGGCACTTCTCATGGAGCAGTGACAGGTGGCATATTGTGCTGTAGCTGTCAGGAGCTGCAGGAAGCTGAGCCATGGAGGAGCTGGAGCTGCAGGACAGGAGGAGGGAGAGGGAGCTGCAGGTCCCTCCTTTGGCTGGGAATTGCCCTCCTGGGGGCACTAGGTTCAGCCTGGTGGTGATTTGCCTCCTTGTAATGACAAGGACAGCCCCTAGATGAGTGCAATAGCCCTGAATTGCTCTTCTCTGCCATGAGCCTCACTTAGGGGCTGCCTTCCTCTTGGTTCATCCATGCTGCATTGTTCGGTGCTTTGGGGTTTTTTTGCCTCTCAGCTCCATTGTCTTCTTGTCCACTTTCCCCCACAGCCTCCCAAGTAATCTGAAGCAATCCTGAGCAATACCAGGCCCGGAGATGAGGTCTGCATCATGTTTTGTGTGGCTTTGATCTCAGGTCTGGTCTTTTGGTCCATTCCTGGCCACCAAGTTGATCCCAGAAAGGACCCACTGGAGATGGGCTGGGTGATGGTCCCTGGCAGCAGCAGCCTGGCTCTTGCTTTTGGCTACCTTTAACCATGGCCCTGGTAGCCTTGGCCACCAGCCCATGGAGAAGGAGGTCCCACCACCAGAACCTTGCTGGCTACAGAGGGGAGATGGAACTGCTGAGTCTGTCCTCTCCCCTTCTTTTCTTCCCTTTGGTAACACATCTGAGAAAAGGCAACTTTCTCACTTGCTGGAGAGGGCCTTGAAATTGATGAGCAATGTGCATATTATTGCAGCAGCTTCTTTCCCCTGTCGTGTTCTTCTATTTATTCTCAGAAGGGCAGGATGAACCCAGTCAGCCCCAATAATAGAAATGTCAGAGACTGCCAAGGATTTGCTGAAATAAATGCTTATTGGCATTTTCTCATGGCAGGAAGCATTCATTTTGATTGCAATTTCCTTTGTGGGAGAGCTTGCTTGATTTCTTTTTATTCAGGTATGGTTTTGTACCATCTAGACTGTTATAAAAAGAGTTGGCAATGCAGATTTTTTTTAAACCTACATTAAAAATAATTATCAATATACCAACATGCCAGTATTAGTTAGTTGATGCTGAGCTCCAAGTGCTGGAGCTGCTGTCATGACTGGTTTTATTTTCTGTTTGGGTGCTTAGTTTTATTTTGGGTTTGTTTGGTTGGGGTTTGTTTGTTTGTTTTGGGTTTTGTTTGTTTGTTGTGTGGTTTTTTTATTTATTTATGTGAGAGCATTTATTTCCAGAAGCAGCAGCATAAATTAACGGGATTTTTCAGAAAATATTTAAGGAAAGCAGGAAATGTGTCACACTTCAGTTCTTTCTCCCTTGGTTGTATATGCAAGAAAACTGCTGTATTAAAAATTTGTTCTTCCCTTAGATGCCTATTGCAAGAGTAGTTGGTGGCTAAGGAGGTGGTTTCTGGACTTATTTTTTTTTTGTATTCTTTCTTGTGATGGTTTTTTTTTTTCCTTTTTAAGAGATGGACTCTGTTCAGAAATCTAAATCCTAACGTCACAGCTCCCTTGCTGCAAAGTTAAGTCAAACTAGAAGTTGTTATTTTATCAGCTTACGTGTCTGGAAAGTGAGTACACAAAGTTTTGATGGTAAATTGTGATGTTGGAGCAACTGGAGACAAGGAGACAGAGTATCTGCCAGGGTGGAAAAAAACCTGATAAAGATGAAAGCAAAGTGATCTCCCCAGGCTGGTATGCACTGGGAAGCTCAGCTTAAGGCCAAAGTCAGTATCAAAGTATCACACTTCAGGATTAAGCCCACAAGAGAGATTTTTAGGATAGCTTTATCAGTTTTCACAGGGTTATTTTTAGGATCTTTTCCACCCCAGCACAGAGGCTCAGGAGCTGGTTGTGCAGGTACATGTGCCAGGAGAGGCCAAAGGAGCTCTGCTGCTTTTCATCCTCTTTCTGAAGGGACAACTTAGGTTTTTTTTTTTTCTTTGCCAGGCTGCATTGTGGGTTACTTGAGTGAACAGAAGCAATCTCACCCTTCCCTAGAAGATTTCCAAGGAAATTCTGGATTTTTTTTTTTTTTCCTCTCTGTGATTATTTTTTTTTTTAAAGTATTTGGACCCAGCTGTGGAAACAATCCTGGTAAACAGCTGGGGCATCAGCTCTGTGCAACCAGTTGTGGAGTTTTTGTGGCAGTGATCCCTGTGAGCACTAAGGAGAAACAGGATCACAAATCTCTCTTGATCGATGCTGAACCTCCTGCTGGTGCTCTGCTTTCAGTGCATGGTTTCATTCAGGGTCTGGGGTGTCCCTGATGGAACTTCCCTATTTCTTTGGGTCCTTTCTGCCCGTGCTTGTGACACCATCTCCCAGCATCTTCGTGTTCCCTCGCTTGTCTTTGCAGGGACTCCCAGACAGACAAACAGCCACTGATTTCCACTGATCACAAATGTTTCAGTGCATCCTTCTCCTTCCACCTCCCTTTTGCCAGCAGTGCTGTTTCAGCTCCCAGGGGACATACATCCTCCCCAGTCACTGCCCTCTTTGCAGAGGTCCCTGCTTGCTTTCATTTGGGCTGCACAGGGACACCAAACTCTCCAGAATTCACAGAGGGCTTCTGGACAGTCCCTGACATCCTCCAGGGCTCCACTGCTGTGGGTCTGAACCTCATCCCCATTACCTTCTCCTGGCAGATCCCATCCTGCCCACCAAGGCCATTGCAGTGTTTGTGCCCCAGCCCTGCATGGGACTGATTTTGGGGGTTTTTTTGTCCCGTGTGACACATGGGACTGGATTTGTTTTGCATTTGCTGCCTGGCTGAAGTGGGTGTGAAGGTTAAGTTGCATTACCAAAGGACTGGTTTTTCATAACAGACTGGGAGACAGGCTGATCATTTGGTTGAGGATTTTTCTGCACATCTCTCTGCACAAACTCACCTTAATCAAGTACTCACTTGAATGTAGGAAGTGCCTTCGTTAAGAGGGCTGGCATTTCAGAGATGCCCTTTGCTTAATTCCAGTTGTCTGCTTAATTAGACATTTGAGAGTGCCCTTAATTGATTGATGAACAATTAAAGCAGCTCCAGCCTCTCTCCTGACTAAGATGCATTCAGCACCTAACACTTCTTGTCTTTCCCCCAGGAATTTGCTCTGAAGTTGCTTAGCTGCTACCTTGCCTGTTTTAGTCTGTAGCTGTAGAAACAGAGAATGCAAACACATTAGAAGTACCTCTAAATAAACACACATTAATGTTCTGAGCTTGTCCTGCACTTGGAGCCACAGTTACACCCTGGGAAAAGAAAGCTGGAATGGGAAAAAGCAAAAACTGCAGAAGCCAAGGTATTTCTTCCCTTGGATCTTGCATTTGCAGTTCCACATTATATTTTATAATTAGACTGTGGGTCATGGGGTGTTGTGACAGTCATGCCAACTATAAATTGCCCTTTAAAAAAAAAAAGGAAAAAAAATATATCTGAGTGAACATGTATTAATTAACTCCAGTTCAGTCTATCTGTGACCATCAGCCTCACCCCAGTTTCCATTGCTGGGTGTGTTGTAATAACCTTTTGCATTTAATATTTAGAAACCCTCAGGGATTTGGCAATTCGGAGACATTTAACAGATGAAGAGGTGGCATTAAAGGGAACATCTCCGAGGTGAGCTCGCAGAAAGTGTGTGTAAAACCTGGCCTGGGTGCTGCTCGGGGGCAGCTGTGGCCACAGCAGGGCTGGTGCTGGCAGGCAGAGCTGGCTGCGAGCCTGAGAGCTGCGAGCCTGGAGGGATCCAGGTCCCCTGGGCAAGAGAAGAGAAACACCTCTATTGAAATGAAGATGAGATAAGAGGGAGAGCAGCTGCTCTGGAGTGTGCTCTTCATAACAGCCTGGGGGGCATTTATTCCTCCCTCCTCCCACACAGCTTTGTAACAGAGCCCTTTGCTGTGAAGCAAACTCAGGCTCCTGGTGGTTTTCTGGAGAAAGCAGCAGGCTTCTTGCCAAGCCCTGAGGAACCTCTTTACTTCTTTGGGTCCTTCCTGCCCGTGGTTGTGACAGTGACTTGGAGCCACCGTATCCCAGCCCGTGGAGCAGGGAACTGGACAGGGCCAACATCTGAAGCATGATGCTGCCCCAGGGTGCTTGGCTCCAAGTGGAGAAACCACATTACTCCTCTGTGCTTTGTTTTTCCTCAACACACTTTTGGGGTGCATCTTATTTCCGAGGCCAAAGAAGCTCTTAGGTAGTGGGCAGGAGACATGGTGTAATGTATTCCTTCAGTGCCCTCCCTCTGCACTGTCCCAGGTTTGCAGGAAAATTTGCTGTGATTATTTAAACTCTAAGGACACTGTCTTGTATGCTCAGGATTGCTGTGCCATGGTAAGGAGAGGAGCAGAAACTCAGAGGTGGGTTGTAAGATGTCTTGGGGAAATACACCACAAATTCCTTGGGAGGAATTTTGTGCTGCTTGGTTTGTGCTGCTTGCCTTGCCTCTGGTTTTGCAGAGAACATTCTGCTTCCCCACTGCAAGATCTGTCACACAAAGCAGTTTGGGAATAGGTGGCTTTGGACAGAGCTCAAAAAAGGGGCTGGAAAACCATCACCTCTGCCTCATGCTAGGACCCTGTGGCTTTTGGTGGTGTTGTCACTATTCCTCAGAACCTGTTAGGTTGTCTTTTAATGGCTTTCTTTTCTACAGAATGCTCATCAGTGATTCTTAGTGATTTGTTAAACCTGCCTGGTGATACTAAAAGAAAGGCTGAGTGGTGGGAGAACTGGGCAAAACATTAAGCACGATCAGAATATGTTGTAAGGAATTTCCTTATTCTACCAGATATGATTGAAGTCACTTTTAAGTGGAAAATAAATACATCTGCCATGCTAGGGAAAAAAAAACCCAACTCAAATATCACAATGTTCTTGTTAAAGAGAGGAAGAGTATGTTCTTGATGACTAGTCCCAGGTTGTGATGTTGCAGTCTGAGCTTGTCTCTGTTCAAGGTAAAAAGAGCTACCACATTTAGAGGTGCTAAGTGAAAAGCTCAACAGAAGCAAAGGAAATAAAGCTTCTGTTTCTGCACCTTTCTGCCTGCAGGGAGCTGGCAGGCACAGAGTACTGCACACATGGTAGTGGTGCTTGGGTCTTCACTCCTGAATCCCTCCCTGGCTGGTTTGGGTTTCATCCTGGCAGTCTCTGGGAGGTGAAGTTTTCACCACAGGTTGGGTTTTCTGGGTGGATCATGGGCCCTTCCTTAAGGGACACGGGCATAGAGGGAGATGGGAGAACTCAGGTGGATGGGAAGCTGCCTCTTTGCGAATGAGAGAAATTAATATTAAGTTCATGCCCGAATTATTGCTCATTTTTAGGGCTGTTTAAATCCTTCACGTTTCAGTGAGGTGTCAGAAAGTTGGACTTGGAACCTGGTTTTAATGAGCAATACTTTCCATGTCCTCCTGCCAGCTGACTAAGGCACAGGCACAACCAGAGCATTGTTACTTGATTTTCTTTCCTGTTCCTGCTTCTGTCTTCCAGGGCTGGAAGTGTAATTATTTGTGGGAGGTTTGGGGACAGAGGGCCTGAGTGTGCACGATGTGGTCCTGAGCCAGATGAATGCTCTCCAAAAGGACTGATGGAGATGTTTATTATTCAAAGTGTGCTATCAGAATTCCCCTCTCAGAGAGCTGATATTGTCATAAGAGAGTTAAATTGCATTTAACCTTTGTATTGCATTCAACCTTTGTATGAAGTCTTGAAGATTTTTCAAGTGCAGGTTTTCAGAACTTTTCTGTATGGTTTTCCCAGCTGGGTGATCAGGAGTGGCACCATTGCCAGGGAGGCCAGTGTTTGAGTTTGGGAGATGAGCAAACTCAGAGGTTGTCAATAATCCTGGTTCAGTATGACTTGTGTCCTGGCTTAGCCCTACACTGGAAGAGCCTGCAGTAAGCCTTGACATAGGGAGTGTGTGTATAGAGAGATCTTCTGTTTGAAGAACCTTGGCTTATTCAGCCCAAATTTACATATTTTTTCAGTTTCTGAAGGTCAGGCTACTCAACAACTTCCAGAAAACTATAAACTCCTTGGTATGACTCTGATTGTAGACTTTTGCTCTCAAAAATCTTAATTGTTTCTGAAGCTCTAAAGAAGGCTGCACTTGGGGAATTAACTTTCATTTAAGTATTGGAAAGCTTTTGTTTGCCTTTCTATGTATACAGGAAGATGTGCTGGCACTGGAGCCCCATTTTGGGGCCTGGATTTCCAAAATCTCCTGAGACACAGAGGGCTTTCCATCATGGCAAAGCTGTTGTGGGAATGACCCTTCCTGGGGCCCTTGAGGAAAATGTTCAGGACTATGAATGGTGCTAATTTGTCATTTGTGCTGTTCAAGGAAATGTCCTCACTTGTAGCAGCAGTTTAGAACCAGTTTTGAAGGAACCCAAGGGCTCCTGCAAGCTGACATTTCCCCTTAATTCTGGGTAATTTTGCTGATCAGATGCTTTGTGAGCAAAGGGGGGGTGGTAGGCAGTGCCTTGCTTTCTAGCAAGGTGTCAGCTATCCCAGGGGATATGATTTTGATTTAATTAGATGGGGCCACTTTGTATGATTGCTGAAAGCTGAGGTTTGGGACTCATGGGAAGTGCAGCTGGAGCTTTTGGGGAAGCAGTGATAATGGTCCCAGAGTCAGCAAGGGCAACTTGGGAGCAGGGTTTTATTTATTTGGGTTTGTAAAGTGGCTGATGCAAAAGGAAAGAACAGTTTTACAAAGCAGTTGTTACAGACTAAATACCAGATTCTCCAAACATCTGTTCCAAAAATCCTGCTAAATTCTCTCTCTGTTCCACAGGGAAAGCCTGAGGGGAAAAAAAAAATCAACAACAAACAAACAAGTAGACCTTTCAGTATATGCTTAAGGAAATTAATTGCAGACTGAGGAGGGAGGGACTTGAGGTTCCCAGGAATTTGTCCTTTTATTTTTGCTCTAGTGAGCTGTTAGCTGGAAAATTCCAGCTGCCACAGATACAAATGGACACAAAGCCAGTCTAATAGCTCAAAAATCTATCCAAAGGAAATAATCTAGTTAACCTGGATGTAGATCAGAAATGTCCAGTTTGTTAGGACAGTTGTGTGTTCACATGGATGTTGATGGAGAGGCTCTGGAAAGGTGTTGGTGAAGCTGGGACCAGAGCTTGGTCTCATGCATTTCTCTGCTTTATGGAGGTGTGTGCCCTTTGCTTTCTGTTTAGCTGCACAGTTGAATCACCAGCTCTCATTCAACCTTTTAATGGTTGTGGTTGTTTTCTCATCCCTTAATTTTCTGAGAATATAGCAATAAAACCAGTTATTATTTCCACTCAAGTGGACACACAGCATGCTGAGTGCAGGTCAGGTGCTGCAACCCAGCCAGCTGCTGCATCTCATTTTTCCAAAATCTATCCTTTTTTTTAACCCCTATGTCCTAGAGTACGTTTGGAATTTAATAAACAGCATTAGTCCAGTAAACTAGTCCAGATAGTTCTTTACTCCCTCTTCCAGCTTTTAATCATAGTCTGTTTTTGTGTTAATAAAAGAGCAAGTTATATAAGTAATTTCACTCCTATTAGCCCCAGGCTTCTCACTGCTGAGAGTAATGTGGTACAGAGCTGTTCTCTGAGTCCCAAAGCTCTGTGTAATTGTACAGTACACAATTCAGCCCACCATATGCACTTTATGTAATTGAGAAAATTTACTTAATTTTATTCCCTATTAAAACACAGCTTTAAACGAGAAATTCAATTAATTAATAGAACGGGCAATTCCTCCTGACTCTAATAAACTCCATCTTTATGTTTTGTTGGTATCAAGCAGGGCTTATTTTATTATGGCACAATAAATATGTCTGAGTTTCCCAGCCACTTGTCACTGTAATGAAGGACAGGGGTAATTAAAAGGTAGAGGTGAGTGAGCAAATGAAGTTAGAAAAACAAACGTTCATATCTTCTTACAAATCGTTAGCAGGTCTCAGTCGTGCCCCATTTATTCCAACCTGAGGGGTGGCTCAGGAACTTCCAGAGAAGGCCAAGGCTGGCAGGCAGGACTGATGGCAGTAACCCCAGCTCTGGTGCTGGACAGTAAATGGGGGTTCATCAGCCTGCTCCAGCCTCCCTGGAGCTCCTGCTTTGGTCTTGACACTGTGGCAGGAGAGGCTCCTGCTTTAGGCTGCTGAGGTTATGGGTTTGGCCTCGCAGAAGGGCTGGTTTGATCTGTGCTCATATCCAGTGCTTCTCTCCATGACCTCCTCCTAGGAGGCAGCCAGAAATCAGGAATGGGTATGATCCTGGACTCAGGAGTCAGCAGATAAAGCTCTCATTGGTATCAGGAGTCAGATAAAGCCCATCATTTCCCCTCCAAAAGTCAGGGCCACCCACTGACAGAAGGAGAACAAAATATTAGGTGCCCTGTGTCAGGTTAACACTGTCCCAGCCAGTTCAGTCACCACCAGAATCAAAGCAGCTTATGTGTGGCAGGGAGAGCAATCAAGAGAGAAATAACTCTAGTCCTTCAAGTGCTCTTTCTGCTTTTTAACCACCTGCTTTTTAACCACCTGTGGGTTAAACAAGCAGTAAGCAAGCAGGGGTGTGAAACAGAGAAAGACCCTGACACGAGCTGGGAGTTCCCCGGATCCGAAATAAATACCTTTGCTGTTTAAAGGCTTAAACCTCTGTCTCTGAACAGTTTCATTGGCCTTTTTGGGCTTCAGGTGCATGGTGGATCACCCAGACATCCCTGGGAACTCTTCTACAATTCTTCTGTCTTGAATATCTGATCCAATCAATATCTGACTTTGCCCAAAACACTGATATCTGATCCAGTCAATATCTGACTTTGCCCAGAACACTTATATCTGATCCAATCAATATCTAACTTTGCCCCAAACAGTTATATCTGATCCAGTCAATATCTAACTTTGCCCCAAACAGTTATACCTGATCCAGTCAATATCTAACTTTGCCCAAAACACTGATATCTGATCCAATCAATATCTAACTTTGCCCAAAGCACTGATATCTGATCCAATCAATAGCTAACTTTGCCCCAAACAGTTGTATCTAATCCAGTCAATGTCTAACTTTGCCCCAAACGATCCAGTCAATATCTAACTTTGCCCAAAACACTGGTATCTGATCCAGTCAATATCTGACTTTGCCCAGAACACTGATATCTGATCCAATTAATATCTGACTTTGCCCAGAACACTTATATCTGATCCAGTCAATATCTAACTTTGCCCCAAACAGTTATATCTGATTCAGTCAATATCTAACTTTGCCCCAAACAGTTATATCTAATCCAGTCAATATCTAACTTTGCCCCAAACAGTTATACCTGATCCAGTCAATATCTAACTTTGCCCCAAACAGTTATACCTGATCCAGTCAATATCTGACTTTGCCCAGAACACTTATTGCAGTTTGGTAGAGGTGGATTTTGTCACACAGGCTGCGTTCAAGTCCCAGACTACTTTGCCAGCAGTGAGCAGAACAAATCTCTTGCAATAACCTTTATCTTGAAACCCTGCTGCTGCTCCCATCCTTGGGCTGCACAGGGAATTTCTGGCTGCTCTGTCTCTCTGCCCACCTGAGCTTGGTGGCTGGGGCACTGCTGGGATATGGGATGTGGCACCCCTGGGCATGGGATGGAGGATTGGGGAGAAGCTGCTTACATTTCCCCAGATGCAAGATAATTGAATTTGGGGATATTGCAGAGCTCCATTTGTTTGAGCAAAGCGTGGGCTGTGCTCCTGCCCTTGACCTTTGGGTGCTGGGCCCAGCAGCCCAGCATGCCCAGTGCCTTCCTGTGCTTGGTTAGTCCCAGTCACTGGTAACTGGTTTCCAAGTTTGCTGTGAATCTCTTGTTCCCTAGGCTGGGGAACTGCTCTCCCCTCGTGATGAGTCTGGTGCTTGTGGGTGGCTGGATGTCTGAGTGATGCACACCTACTGTTCTTATTGCTCAGTTAGACAATTTAATTAAGGTACCAATTAAAATACTTCTCAGTGTTTATCTGCTGTGGCAAGGGGTGCTGTTCCTGCTGGTGAGGGTGAATAGTACAGAGCTGCTTTTCTTCTACCAGTAAGTAAATAAAAAGCGTGGTTGATGATAGTCTGAAAAGTTTTTGCAATAAATTAATTTCTTTCATTTCCCTGAGTGAACATTTTTTCACTTCCTCTGACCAGCTACCAGGGGGGCACTCTGAACCCTTCTCTATGAAATACTTTTTAATTTTACACTCATGATCACAAGGGGAATATTTACCTCTTGGTCAGGACCACATATAACAAGATAGTGGATGTAGTGTCTTTGGCTGAAAGATGTTCAGAAGAGGTTCACTGTTAAGAAAACCCTCAAGTAATTCAGTGCTTGTTACTGAGGCAGGAAGAAGGTTAAACAAGATTTCAAATCTGTATTTGACCTTTAATTTAAATGCCAAATTAGCATCATGCATCTGAGCAGAGATTTTGATTTCCAGACCCATGCATGAGCCTTGATATTGTTCTCCAATTTCACAAGCTGTGTTGTAGACATGAGAAATGCTTTTTTTGTTGTGTTTGGTTTTTTGGTTTGTTTGTTTTTCAGTCTGTTTGTGGAATGAATGTTAATGACACACTTCCCCCTCTTTTATGGGCTTTTCCTTGTGAGTGCTAGATCTGATCCCTTGCTCCATAGCTGTACTCATTTGGCACATAAATTAGGATTTATAACAGAGTTTAACTCTTCCAAATGATTGCAGGGTCAGAGGTGGCTGCTGCTTTATGGAATGGTCTCAAGCACAGAAGGTTGTGATGTTTTAGTCCTGGTAAGGGAGCTTATGATAGGAGTTTCCTGTGCTAACACAGTTTTTAGGAGGAAAATAGTTCTGTGCATCCTCGTGGCCCTAAGGAAGAAGAAGAAGGGCTTTGCTGAACAATATGTGCAGGGCTGGCTTAAATCTTTGGTACCCCAATAAGGCTTTTAAAAGAAGCTACTTTTGGAAGGGAAATGGTGACAGTGATGATGTGTGTGCTGTGGAGAGCATTGTCCATGCAGGGTGGGCAGTTCATGCTCTCTTCAGAGGCGTTGGGGGTAACTAAGCAATTGGAAATACAATAAGGGATAACCTCTTTCCTTTTTCTGAATTAAGGTGGCCTAGTTTTATTCCTGGCATAAAGCTTTAGAAAAAAAATAATTTTTTTTTTTTTTTTTTAAAACTGGTGCACAGATCCAGGAGTTGTTAAGAGAGGGGTTCCCAGCACTGCATGTCCTCTAGTGCAGAAAAAATGAAGATGTTTCTGCAAGTCTTAAAGTGCATAGGACAAGCCATTGCAGGTGGCTCTCAGGTTATGAGATCCTTATGTCTGCTGAAATATTTATGCAAGTCAGGAGAGTCAGGGAACACTTCCATGGGTTTTGCTTCTTTTTCTCCAACTTTTTGCTTTTCTGTTGTAAAGTGGGGAGAGGCAGGGCCTTTCTTCTGAAACCAACTTTGTCACAATCACATGCAAAGAAAACATTTGCACTTTGTAAATGAATACATGTGTAATTCCTCTTTGTTCATGTCCATGAGCTGGGAAGCCTCCCAAAAGCTTGACTGACATAGCAGGAGGCCCTTGCCAGGATGAGGGGATGGGCAGTGAATTTACTCTTAATACTTACTGGAAAAATCACCCAAAGGTGATGAATGCAGAGTCTTTTTGCCCTGAGCTGGGATTTCCCAAGCAGTTCAAGGTGTATTTTGTGCCTCACTGCCCTGCTTTGCTGAGCTCCTTTAGTGCCTCTGCAAAGCCAGGCAGTAAACTCCCTGCAGTGCACTAACTAGGAAATATCTGGGGCAAATTTCAGTCCCATCCTTCAGCCATGGCCACCTTTTCCTTTACTTTGGCTTCTTTGTTCCACTGTCATCTCCTTCTGCTTTTGTTCCCCATCAGCTCCTCTGTACCTCTCACTTTATTCAGGTTCATTTGTGGCCTCTAAAGTCAGAGGGATTGGAGCAATTCCTGTCCTGATGGTGAGCTCTCACCAGGCCTCTGATGGAAACCTCTGGGCAGAAGTGTTCCAAGGGAGGTTTCAAGGCTGTAGTGACCAGTTATCATTGCTAGGAGAAGGACTGAAGCATTTGGATCAGCTTTTTGGAACCAAAAATAACAGTAGGACACTGTAAGTTAATTGTAAATTAACAGAAAATAGTGTGATAACTTGGTGATGACTTAGCTGAGCAGGTGCAATGAGAGCTTTTTTCTAAAACTGAGAGGTAGAATCCTGCTTCTGCCTTTATAACTCTGATTTATTGTGCCATCCTTGTTTCCTTGCCATCCAGGTTTCTCTGGGCTTTTGTTTAAGAATTCAACAGCATGTGAATGTATATGTAGCCAAGCATAGAGAAGTTTTTCAGAATGGCTCGCACAGAGAAAATCCTTTAAATTTCAGGAGCAGCAAACCCCACAAGGATGATCAGTTTTTTATGATTACTGCAGCTTATTTGGGTCAATGAAGAATGCCTGCTTTTAGTCAGAGAAACTGTGATTGGGGCATAAAAAAAAATATTGCAAGGACCATTAAGGGATTTTTAAGTTCCTTATGATATGTGAGGAACACCCAGGAGGCTCTCAGAACTTTTTTATTATTCTAAAGTTGTTTTATATTGTGCTTGGTCTTTCTATGGAACAGCAGAACTGTCAATGCTTCAAGCTCTAATTAAGTAGAAAGCAGTTACTGAGCTCAGCAGAGGGAAATAGTACTTTACAGGTGGTCACATTAAATGATCCAGTGGCCCCCTTCTGGTCATAAAAATGTTGGATATTTTCCCCATTATCCTCACACGTAAAAAAACTGCACCGAGCCCTTTGATAGCCTTTAAATCAAGCTACAGAAAGTGCTGAAAGCAAACCTAGAGTTTTATACCAGATTATCAGAAATATGAAGAGAATGAAAACAGGAAACAAAAAGATTTCTAAAATAAGGCAGTGTCCAGCACAGGGGAGCTGAAGCAGTTTAATCTATGGTCAGGCTTCAACATAATACAAAGCAAACTGCTTTCTGCATTGCAGGGCTTGCTGCCTGCCCTGATGTTCTGCATGAAACCCAGGGGCAGGGCTGTACAAGGTGCCCTGGTGAGCCCAGGGGATGAGGAAACCTCCTGCCCTGCTAGGACAGCTCCTTAACCTCTGCTGGTTGACTCTGGGATGGTGTCACCAGCAAAACATTCTCCATGTGCCCAGGACTTGGTCAGCAGCTCTTGTGCTGTGTCATGGTCCCCAGCACTGCGTGTGCCAGCAAGGGAGCTGCCTCATGGGGATGTTCTCCTGGTAGGGACTGCAGCAAAGTGCTCAGACCATCCATGGCTTCTCACAGAATCCTAGAATTGGCTGGGTTGGAAGGGACCTCAGAGCTCATCAAGTCCAACCCTTGCTCCACTCCCCCCGTGGTTCCCAGCCCATGGCACTGAGTGCCACATCCAGGCTCTTTTGAAATATCTCCAGGGATGGAGAATCCACCCCTTCCCTGGGCAGCCCATTCCAATGGCTGAGCACCCTCTCCAGAAAGAAATTCTTTCTCATGTCCAACCTAAACCTCCCCTGGCACAACTTGAGACCTCTTGTGCCCTCTTGTCTTGCTGAGAGTTGCCTGGGAAAAGAGCCCAACCCCCCCCTGGGTCCAACCTCCTTTCAGGGAGTTGGAGAGAGTGATGAGGTCTCCCCTGAGCCTCCTCTTCTCCAGCCTCAACACCCCCACCTCCCTCAGCCTCACCTCACGGGAATTCTGCTGGATCCCTTCCCAGCCTCCTTGCTCTTCTCTGGACCTGCTCCAGCACCTCAATCTCCTTCCTGAGCTGAGGGGCCCAGAACTGGACACAGGACTCAAGCTGTGGCCTCCCCAGGGCTGAGCATAGGGGCAGAATCCCTTCCCTGGACCTGCTGGCCACGCTGTTCCTGAGCCAGCCCAGGATGCCATTGGCCTTCTTGGCCACCTGGGCACACTGCTGGCTCCTCTTCAGCTTCCTGGCAATCCAGACTCCCAGCTCCCTTTCTGCCACTCTGTGCCCAGCCTGGAGCTCCCCATGGGGTTCTTGTGGCCAAAGTGCAGGACCCGGCACTTGGCCTTGTTGAATCACTTCAGATACAGTGAGTCCAGAGCATTATAGAGGTGGTGGGGCTTGGTTGGGCTGCAGCCACATATTGAGTTAGGAGTCTTTTTATTCTTCCTATTCATTGAGTCCACTTACACCCCATAGGTAACAGAGCTTTGGTTTATGGAGCTGGCAACACAATACCTTTTCTGGGGCCTAGGGTCATGTTAGGTTTAGATGTAAATTGCATTTTTGAGGAAATACTTGGTAAAGGTGAAGTGTGTTCATTGTGGTGTGGTGAATGAAAGTGTCAGAAAGAAAAGTCACAGGGGTAATTTCAACGAAGTATGGTTTAGCAACAACAAAAAGATTCAAAAGTGCTTACAGCAGATTGTTGTTAGCTCCCAGCTATAGCAGGGACTGACCAGATTCATCACCCACCACCCTGAACTGAGGCATCACTGGCCTTTGTCTCTCACTTAGATTTCTTGGCTTTTTTTTCCCCATAAGTCTTTTGAAAAGCTTGGGGTTTTTTTCTGTGCAGTTTATAGGCTGGGCAAGAAAATGTAATCCTTTTTTCTTAGTACATCATTATTTTCTTGCAGACTAGGATGTTAATCACCTGGATATGGTGCTTGGGGACTTGGTTTAGTGGTGGGTCACCAGGAATAGGGTAAGGATGAGGTTGGACTGGATGGTCTTTTCCAGCCTGAGAAATTCTATGATTCTGTGGCCAGATGTGTGTCATGAGCCAGGAAAACTGTTTGGCATGACCTGTGGTGGTACCAGTGAGTGGGTCACTTAACCCTGGAGGGACACCAGTCCATGGTGGCACAGGGTGATTTCCTTCTATCCCAAATGGCATGGCTGGTGTCCCTGCTTCTGCTGAGAGGTCAAAGGCTTTGCAGTTTTACAGAAGTCACTGAAATAATGTTGATTGCAACCTAGCATGTGAGCAGAATGAGACCCCAGCAGTGATTTGGTCTGCAGGTCACAGATGTTTACAGCTGGATTGGTGTCTAGCAGTGAGGGGTCCCTGGTGGTACAGGTGGCAGGAGGTTGGCTCCTGCGATTGCTGCGATGGGGAATAACTCGGCCGTCTCCTTCCCCTTCTCCATCCAGAAATAACCCCTCCACTCAAGAGAGGCTCAAGAAAAGGCATGTTTAATCTACTGCTTCAAACCCTCTGCAGAGATGAGTTCTGTCCCTGGGCTGGGGTGTTTTGGCAGATATTTCCTTTCCAATCTAACAGCCCTACCTTTGAGGGCTCTGCGCTGCCCTCCGGGAGACGGCGCGAGGGTGTTTCGGACAGCTTCTGGCAATCAGAAGGGGCAGGAGGAGGAAATGCAGCACAATAATTGTTTGATGTGTTGTTCATAAGATCAATTAGAATCAAATTAAACCCCAAGGGTTTGTACAACGTTGCTTATGTTTTACACAAACCCTCTGGTACCAAAGGAAACAAACCAGCGTTGCCTTTCAAGGCGCACGAGCAATTTCCCCCTTGTTTATTCCACTCCTTACACTGTTGTTTCACAGTTTCTCCTTACCTGTACCACTTAATTTCCAACCATTAGGAATATGAATATTGTACTTGCTATTTGTTCTGCTGCCTCTTTGGATGGTTGAAATTGGTCCAGCAGTGGCTCTGAGTGCTGATGTACAACACACGCAGGTCTGGCTCAGGATATCCCTTCTGCTGGGGCTGAGCTTTCCACTCTCTCTTGCTAAGGTGTGGTACCTCCTCAGAAATTTGGCATGCCACTTAAGAAAGAGAAGCACCTTATATAATTCAGGTTCTCTCTTTATCATAAATTTGCTCAACACTAATGTAAGCTGTCCTCTCCCTCCCAGAGCATCCACACAGGGGGTGCCCCATCTCATTGCAACACCTGGGTTTTGCTGAGATGTACAAGGTGGTTGTATGAGAGAAATTACTCTTTTCTGTGCGGCCTCAGTGCTGGGAGAAGCCATGAAAAATCTTTTTTCCTACCTGTGGACTTTACAGCAGGCCATGGGTGTTTGATTGACAGGAGGCTTGGCTTGCATGTCAATTCTGTGGACACTGCAGCGGAGACAACTATTTTTTCTCATCACTTCTCTTGCACAAGGTGGATAAATGGAGCCATTTATCTCTTGGCTTCTCATCAAAAGGCTAAAAGTGCACAGTAAGAGAGCAATGAAGCATTAATTTCACTCCCTGAAATGAAGGGAGAATTCAGTAAGTGGCAGAAACAAACTCTCAAAATACAGCCAGATATTTTCTGAAACTCAACACCTCTCAAATGTTCTAGGTCACCTAAAAACACACAGGAAAGCGTGTAAGAAACAGTTCATCTCAGGTATGAACAAGCCCCAAAATATCTTAGAACAAAACCCAACAGTGCTGCTGGCGAGTGTGAGGCCCCTTGTAAAGCAAGAAGTTACCACTCTTCCAGCTGAAAATACAGCACAGCCCTCCCCTGTTCTGTGGTCTGTAGAAACAATCCTGAGAACAGGAGATAGTCCTGAACTGTAAGCCTGATTCTACTAGGAAGGGATTTTTTTCCTTGTTTTCTTCTAATCCTGCAGTTCTTGAGCACACGGAGGTACCCTGAAAGTTGGTAGGTGCTGGCTGCCCTTTGCTTGAGTCTTGTTTGCTCTTTAGTCAAGTGTTTAGCTCTGGAAGTGAAATGGAAAAATACCTTGGCTCATGTCAGGAGAGCCATGCTGAATTTACAGGATTTACTGGGAGTCTGCTTGTCTTGTGTTTCCAAATATAGCAGGAGCCAGGGTTTTCCTTGGACAAAGAACAATGTCAGTCAATCACTACTTTCAAATTTCTGGTTCTTTATCTTATCATGAAGTAATGTAAGGTGGTTTTTATGAAGGTGGCTATTGCCATAACTACTATGATCATTTTACTTGCTGGGCTCTAATCCTGGCCTGTTGTCTGCTGGGAGCTGGTTAAGTTAAAAAAGCTGCACGTGGTTGAATCCCTGCCATGGCACTGAAGTGGTTCTGAGGGCAGGGTTCTCTCATTAATCAGAACACTGTGTTTATCCCTGCTGAAACCAGACTGCCCTCTGCCCAAGACTCCTCCTCTGCTTCCCCTGAGCCTGGAGCTCCTCCAGCATAAACCCACTGCCAGTGGGTCCAGCTCATCTCCTCTGACACTTAGGTACTGGAGGCTTTTCAGCTGTTACAGCTGCTGGAGCTGGGTGGGTGTGATGGATGTGAGAGGTTAAACACAGATTTGGGGCTGTAATGCAGTGCAGCAGACAGGGGATGCAGGAGTTTTCCTCTCAGGGCCTTTTTTTCCCCCTGAGCTGTGATGCTGGAGGGCCAGAAGGGGACATGCAGAATTGCACTCTGTGGCACAGCACTGCCCTTCCAAGCAACTGAGCTTGAGTGTATTTAAAAGAAAACATTTAGATGAATGAAAACTGATAAGAGCTGCAAGGGACTGCAACTGCTTGAGACTGTCAGCTCGAAACTGGTTTTTATCTTCAAATTGCACCTTTTTTTATCTTTTAAATTCTCACTGCCATGGCAATCTGTGTACTGATGGTGATAATATGGAAATGCTGACATTTACAGAACCTTCTTCTATCACAAAACTTCTGCACAAAGATAGAGTTTGGAGATTCTGGAGCTGGATTTTCCTGGCCCATCTTTCTACATGGCTGTCAGTCATGGCACAGGGACTCACCAAGAAGAACAGCCTGGGGGTTGAAGGGCAAATAGGAGATGCAGGAGCTGTAGACACAGTTTCAGGCTCTGTTGCTGCAATAACTCCAACAAGTCAGTACCCCTCATGCATGGAGCTTCCTTCACCTGCTTTTTTTTCTGTAATGTTCAGTTAGGCTGTCAATTCTTTGTTATGTGGAAAGACCTTTTCCAGAGCTGTACACTCTACATCCCTACAAGCACACAGCCAGGTTTATTAGATTTATGGCTGCTGGCTGTAATGAAATAATTGCTAATGAGGAGAGAGCACACACCATCTGCCTTCCCTCCCAGCATCTGCGCACAGACACCCTTGGAGCAAGTCTTGCAGACCAGGCTCCTTCCAAACCACCTCTCATTTATCCCTCATCTCTCCAGTACGTGCCCAGATGCAAGGAATTCAAAAGTTCTTCAGTTCTCCCTTGTCAGGAGGCTTACACAGAGGAGGCTTGCTCAGGATTAGCCATTGTGTGGAGTTTTGTGACAACAGAAAGTGGTGCAGTGTTCCTGCATTTGAGCAGCCCTTACACATACCCCTGTGCAATAAGAATAATTAATGAATGGTAGCTAGTAGCAAATAAGGGTCAGCTGAATTGCTCTGGCTTGGCCAATTCAATCTATCAGAACCACATCCATAGGCTGGGGCTTTTGTTACTCTAATTAAAAGTTGGATTTGAGCCTCACATCTATCCCAACTCATCTGACTGTCCTTAAATGTTACTAAAAAAAAAAAAAGTAGGTATAGGAAAAACTTACCAAAACACCAGTAAACTCCCACTGCTTATAAGATAGACTTCCCCTACCCAATGCCTCTCTGCTGACCTTATTTCTCAGCCAAGACACACAGGGTTCCACCAGGTCAGCCTGCTTATCCCCTGGAACAGGCAGGTTATTGATACATGCAAGAATTGAGCTCTTAGAGGCCTCAATAATCTGTCAGTTCCCAGGAGAGGAGCAGACAGGGGAGGCATGATAGAAACCAAGGCTTGAGAATTGGCTCACCAGTAATGAACAGGAAGAAAGCCACAGGGTAGAAGTCCCTGGTAGAGCTTTTCCTGGGAGGTTAGGTGAGGGCTTTTTTGTCCTAATGTAAGGGGTGTGCCAGCTGGCAATCTGCTGCTTCTGAGGAAAGAGTGCTTGACAAGGAGGCAAGTCCTGTTGAGACAACTTTGTGTGCTTCATGAAGGAGAAGTAGGGCACAGAAGTTGCCAAGGGCTTGAAGACACTACAGTCTTTCTGTTGGACATTTCCCAACACAGAATGCTACGTTGCAATTTATGTTAACCAACCATTCTGAAAAGTAAAAGATCCACTTCTCAGATGTTGAAGCACACAGTGGTTTCAAGGAGGTCTTTAATGTTCAGGAGTTACTACAAGTGCCTGTCAGCTGTTGTCCTCTTTTTGGGGGGGAAACACAGAACACAAGACCTGCAGGTTAGCACAGGATGTGTGTCCTGTCTGAACTGGGGTGAGATACTAAGATCCTGGTAACTTGCCATCCCTCAGCATGGCATTGGCTGTATTGGAAGAGGAATGATAAATTCACAGGCAAAAGCAATGTAACAAAAATATAACCTTACCATCAGTTTGTCACCAGTTTCAAGTTGGGCTGTCAGGATTACTGGCTGAAAAAAGCAGCAAGACGTGGTGCTCACAGAGCTGAATTTAGATGGGAAATATTGAGCTTTTTAAGTCCAAGCCTTTGCTACTGGACCACCTGCTGCATCTTCTCTGTGGTTGGATTGTAATGGTGTTTGACAAGGATTTTTCCCTCTGGAAAACTCAGAACTCAGCTTTCTAGCATGTTCAAGGAAACCATTTAGTGACACCAGTACTGAGACCCTGGTGGAGATGAGACAGCAAATGAGTTAAGAGCCCTGAAGTGATCTCCTCAGAGCTGCTTCACTGGGAACACTTCTGTGGCTGATTTGAAACAAAAACAGTGTCTAAGTTGCAGCTCATTGAAATGTTTGATTCTGAGGAACAGTTGTGCTCTGAAAAATCTCTGTGCACAATAGATGTGCAGGTAGGCTGTGCTAGGAGCTACAGGCACATTAATGTTAGTGCACGTCTTGAGCCCAGTGCAGCTGTAAGAGTGAGCTGGGGGGGTTGCTTTTTCTTGCCTCTTCAACAAAAGGTTCACCCAGTTTCCATTAGGAAATGGCACAGCTGCATTGGATTCTCCATCCCTGGAGATATTTCAAAAGAGCCTGGATGTGGCACTCAGTGCCATGGGCTGGGAACCACGGGGGGAGTGGATCAAGGGTTGGACTTGGTGAGCTCTGAGGTCCCTTCCAACCCAGCCAGTTCTATGGTTCTATGAATCTCTGTATTAGTGTATATTTGAGGTACTGGGGAGAAGCTATTTGGGAACATCCCATAATGTCATCCTGGATTCTCCAGGTGCTGAATTTGCAAAGTGACCACTTAGGGAAAGAACAGAACCAATCAGGTGCATGCATGAATTCATATATGCATATAGATGAATTAAAGATGAATTATATATGTATATATACATCTATTATATGTATATATACATCTATTACATTTATATATATATATACACATCTATTATATGTATATATACATCTATTACATTTATATATATATATATATATATATATATATATACACACACACAGATGTCTCCTCCCCTGAGCCCACTGCAGTGATAAAGCTCCAGCAGCAGAACTGAATCTTGTCAATAACCTACTGAAAAGAGAGACTGGGAAAAAGATGGGAGGACACACAATGTCTCTGGAAACAAGTGGTGTGTTTGAAGTGTCTGCTCTGGGCTGAATGCATAGAATTGTATTGCATCTTGCAAGAAAAGCAGTTCTGTTACTGTCCAGAGCTTGGGTGGGAGGTGGGAAAGAAATTCCAGATTTTGTTGGCACGTGCCAAGGAGTCCTGGGGGAAGAATTGCATGACAAAACTGAAGTGAGTAAAAAGAAATCGTATTTTGGGTGCTGTGGCTTCTGCAGAGGGACAGTAGGAAAGGAGACATACACTGTAACCTGAAGTGCCTTGGGTGGTTTGGACAGGGCTTTTCAGGCCGTTCTGCTCTCTTGCTCTTGGGTTGTTAAAGTTGCAAGTATGTTAAAAGTCCACTTTTTGACTCAAACGTTCTCTCTAGTTGTAAAATAAATTCCTTGCTTTATATACAGCCAAATCAAAGAGCTGATAAATCATTTAGATCTTCAGAGCAGCGTGTCACACACAGGAGCTCCTTCAGTGCACACGCATATGCTCTGAGAACTGTTCCCTGAGATAAACCTAAACAGCAAATAGCAAACTCTCCTTTCTGCATCCTATTGCACAGTTTCCAAAAAGGCAGTTTGGAGGAAATCTTGATTACCTTTTACTGCTAATGGCAGGTGGGATCTGAAAAAAAGAGCCTGGGCCCAGAGTAGAGCCTGCTACTGTAGTGTCAATAATATTTATGACTGCTTAAACCAAGCAAGTTCTAGTGGAGAGCCATTGTACTCCATGTGCACTATTTTTGCAACGTGTTGTAAATCCCTACTGAAGCTTGTGGTTGTCCACTGTGTGTTAAAATGTTAAACAATAGGATAAAATTAATACCCAGCATATTTGGACTTCCCATCTTTCCCTCTCGTGCCATTCACACTCAATTAAGACCTTACAAAAAATCCTAGAGCAGGATGTAAGGAAAATGCTCCTTAAATCAGAAAACCCATTTCAGCTGAATAAAGGAAGTCAGGTGGAAAATGAGAGCTTCAGGGATGCTTTCCTGGAAGGCTGCTGCCCCAATCCTCTTGGCTTTTGGCTGTTCAGTGGCTCAGTGCTCTTGCTTTGCTGTGAGAGCTGCCCTGAGGTCACAGAGGCCAAGTCACAGGTGCCCTTCAGCTCTAAGTGCAGGTAATACCTGTGAGCAATTAGACACCAAAAAAAATAGAAAAAAAAAATTCACTGATGGATTTTGGCCCAGATGGCAGAGGTCTGAAAGGCTGAGGGATTTTCACCCCCTGAGGAATGGTGAGAATCTGGTTTGGAGGTGAAACCTTTGGGGAGCAAGGCTCTCTCTGCCAGGGGATGAGCAGCAAAGTTTGTGTCAGGCTCTTGCAGGGGGCTCTAAGGCTTCAGTGCTGGGCAGGGGCTGGCTCTGAGGTCCAGGAGGGCAGCAGGCTCATTCCTGGGCACTTGGGGGAATGAGACATATTTATATATATTTTATACATATTTATTTATATATTTTTTATATTTATATATTTGTTTATATAAATATATATCTATAAATCGTACATACAGTGCCTATCGCCACACAGCAGGCTCATTCCTGGGCACTTGAGGGAATTATTTATATTTATATTTATATTTATATTTATATTTATATTTATATTTATATTTATATTTATATTTATATTTATATTTATATTTATATTTATATTTATATAGCACCCATCACCATACAGCAGGCCCATTCCCCAGCACTTGGGGGAATTATATATAAATATTTATATATTTGTATATATATTTATACACACATATATTTTTATATATAAAGCACCTATCACCATATTGATACCCATTCCTTGGACCCTCTCTGAGCCATCAGCAGCCGGGCTGCCCCTGCTGGAGCTCCCTTTGCTCTCTAAACACTGCCCTGTGGCAGCTTTTTGCTGGGTTTGCTCCGTATGGTGGGGGATGGCTTCTCCAGCACTCTCCCTCTCAGGCTCATCCTCATGGGGTTTGGGCCCAGCAGCATCCTTATCACCCTACTGCTGGCCTTAAAGATGCCACTTAGCTCCCTGGTGTTTTCAAAAAGGCTTCGTGTGGTGGTTCTGCTCCCATCTCAGAGCAATATCTGCTCTTTGGAATGAGGCCAACAAAGCCCTTGCTGGCCCTGTCACCCCTGCAAGTCCCACGTGTCCCTCTCTGCTACACAGACTGCCCTGGTGTGCCCTGCATTGGAGGGAATTTTGTCATGGTCTAACACTGCCTGGCAATTAAACTGAATAACAGATGCTCTGTATTAATCCCCCTCCCCTCCCTGATAAAGAAAGGAGAGGGAATAAGGGAGAGAGACTGATGGGTTGGGAACTGAACTACACAGCTTGAATGAAAAAATAATAATAAATAGGAAACAAAATTACTAAATCTATACAAATAGACAGGAAAATTGATCCCACGTTCCTCCCCCTCTCCCCCAATAACTCTCACATCACCACAGAGGCTGCAGGGCAGCCCTGGGAAAGTCCAGGCTGGAATCCTGGAGTCAGCAGCAGTTGGGAGCTGGAGGCAGGAACACACAGATTCAGGCTGGAATGGATCAGGAGCAGAGGCAGAGGAAGGGATGGAATCCTCCCAGGACGCTGAAGGAAACAGAGAGAGGGGAAGAAGGGGAAGCAGGAAGGGCTTTGAGCCTGGTGATCCCTCCCATTTCTCCTGAGGATGAGGTGTATGGGATGGAATCCTCTGTTTGGTCAGTTCTGGCATCTCTCTTGTCCCTTCCTCCCCAAAGGAGGGTTCCAGGTGGGACCTCTTGACTCCTTTTCTCCTTCTGGAGGGCAAAATGTTCCTCAGAGCTGAGCAGTGTCCTTGGTTCTGCTGTAACTATAACCATGGAGTGGGATCAGTCCCAGCAGCAGCCACTGCCTGAGAAACTTGCTGTTCATTTCAGCAGTGCAGCTGCTTCCAAGAGACTGAGCTGAAAGCAAAAGCACAAGACAGAAAATCCCCTTTGTCCTGGCCCAGCCCAGGGCACAATTTAAAGCCTGTTGCAGTCTTAAGCAAGCTCTGGACGTGAGGGAGTAGCAGCCACTGCTCACACTGGGACACATCCCTTCCTTAGAAGACAGAAGAAACTTTGGGCAAAGCGCAGAGGAGACGTGGTGGGTCTCCACGTGGTGCATTCCCCAGCCAGTGCTCTGTGGTGGCCCCAGCATGGGGGTGTGAGCAAAGCTTTGTCTGGGTCCAACTCTTGGCTATTGATCCCACTTACCTCACACTGAACCAAATTTGCAGTGACTGAGGAGAAAAAAAAATAGGAATAAGCGCAGGAGCTCAAAAGGCTGAGCTCTCAAGCTGGGCTTTCATTTGGTGTTAGTCAGGCCCTGGGGAAAAAAAATCAGTGACCAGTGGGAGATAGAAACACCAGTTACTGCTTAATTTACTGGCACAGAGGTTCAGGGTCTGGGAGCTGAACCAAAACCAAAATAGTGGCTGCACTGCTGGGAAAGACAAGGGTCATAAGCTCTTGTAAGGGCCTCCCATAATCTCATTTTCATCAGTTAGGACAGAGAAAAAGTCCAGGCTAGCTAACAGCAGCCCTCCACAGCATAGGAAACAAGTAGTGATTGCAAACAGGACTGGCAGCCCAGAATTGTGCCTTTTAGGTCTGAGTAAAGCTGTTAAGCAGCATCTGAAGGTTTTGAGCAAAGGTGATTAAAAAAAGATGCTATCTCCCAATCCTAGCAGGCTACAAAGGTGTATTTTTGATGGCTAAATCCTGAAACAATTACGGCCTTCAGTGCAGATAGGTTTTTCCTTATCTTTCTGATGGCCTGCTGGCAAAGTCTGTTTTCTTAAAAGAGGTTTGTAATGCCTAATACTTCCAAGGAGAGCATTGCAGCTCCTATGGATGTGGCAGTGAGGATCAAAATAAATGTGGGAGGATTGCTGAAGCTGTATAGGCTTACAAGGAATACCCCATTCCTCAGGGAAGTGGTGTTTTCACTCCACTTCAGGAAAGAGTTGTTGCTTGTGGTGTCAGGAGCTGCATGGACATCCCTGCTCCACATTCCCCAAGTCCCCTCTGCACAGGCAGATTTGCCATTTCCAGGTGAAGTGATGGGTTTGTTGCTACTGGGTTCCTCAACTCCTTCTCCAGTGGAAGGAAAGTTGCTGCACATGACTCTGGCAGGGTGCATGTGGATGGGTGGGCATGCTGGCACCCACCCCAACAGAGTCTTAGGTTGCCATGAGTGTCCTGTTTCAGAGGAGATGGTATTTTTTTCTGGTCCTGGTCCCTGAACATCTTTTCCATCCATTTTGCTGTTCCAAGTCCAAGATGGACATGGTGCCAAAGTCCTGCACTGGCATAATTCATCCCACTGAGAAGGGGACCTGCAGCTCAGGTGATTTTGTGAAGATAAGTACCAATTATTACCATAAACCACTTGGTTATAAGCCTTTCAGTAAGGCCACTCCATTAAATATTTCTTTTTCTGAAATACTGAGCTTTCTTATGAGAAGTTTTTCCTTTGTAAAGAACCAGCAGAGTGCTGCCCATTTAACCTTGCAGATAATGAATAAATTCATGGCAGTGCTGCTGCTGCTTCTTCCCACTAAACAAGCAACCTCTGAGCTGTGTTTGGGTGCTTGAAGCTGCTGGTGCTGCTGTCAAGCTTCTAATCTATGAGATAAGGAGAAAGGACAAATGATGGAAAAGAAGTTTAAATGGACTGAAGGCAGAGGAAGAGATGAGGAAGGACAGAGTGCTGAGGAGCAGAAACATTGGTAGAATGGTGCACATCACTCATTCAGAGGTTTCCCAGCAGCTGGGGACTGGTAGGTCATGAAATTCCATGAAACTGTGATCTTCTGGAGTGCTCTCCTTCATGATCCACACCATAGAGTCCCTCTCATTCTTTCTTAAGACAAAGCCTCTTCTTTGGCATCAGATTTCAGCCCCATGCATCTGAACAGGGAGAGAATTCCTGCTGGAAAGAGAGACACAACCTACTGCCATGAGCAGAGTGAGATCCTTTAGAGGGAATTAAGGGAGTGTATGGAAAGGGAAATGAGGGTTGGGTTCAGTGCTGGGTCACAAAGACTCTTTGGGCTTGGTCTTTCTGCTTACTGTGCTTTGGATCATCCTGACCTGGCATGTGCTGATATAGTGGGGTTCTAGATTCTGTGTTGGTGATGGGAGACCAGCAACATCCCTTTATTAAATATAACAGTTTTATCATCAAATTTCAGAGACAGGGACTGAAGGATGGGTAGAAGACAGGGTTTATTAAAGGATTAAGTGTCAAGCAACAGAGGGCAATCTGGAGCCCTGAGGAAGCAAATCATACCCAGAAAGAAGGGGAGGGAATTTCAGAGCAAGTGAGAGGCAGCTGCTGGCACCTTACTGCTCCAGCAAGGCCCAGTGATGAACACAGTAAATCCCAGGGGACACTAAGCAGGAATATGATGAACTTATTCTGCTGGTGGTTGGAATTTGAACTGGCTCAAAAATAGAGTGTGATGTGTATTAATTAAGGGGCTTTCAACTCTCCCAAGAAATGAGTATGCAATTAAAGGTGCAGATCTTGCACCTTCTTATTTCTGATGCTGGATAAGAATACTTCCCTGTCATCCTCACACCCTGATAAATGTGGTGACCTGATTCCCAGCTGAGGTGCAATAACCTTGCATACAATCTCTACCATTGCCTGGCACCCCAGCCAGGGAAATGGAGCAACATAACATCCATAATAACATCTTGGGAAATGAAGAATGAAAAAGTCCTCTGAGACTGTGTGGTCTCAGCAAATACAACAAATAAGAGCTGCTCTGTGGGGTGTATTCACAGCTGCTTTCCTGCCTGTTTCTAAGCATCCCTGGTGACAACACCTCTTCCCATGAGATTTCCACTTGGATTTTCTCCAGTGCATTGAGGCTCACCATGACTGTCATTCAAGCTGTGTGGACAGCCCTGGGGAGGCCACAGCTTGAGTCCTGTGTCCAGTTCTGGGCCCCTCAGCTCAGGAAGGAGATTGAGGTGCTGGAGCAGGTCCAGAGAAGAGCAAGGAGGCTGTGAAGGGATCCAGCACAAGTCCTGTGAGGTGAGGCTGAGGGAGCTGGGGGTGTTGAGGCTGGAGAAGAGGAGGCTCAGGGGAGACCTCATCACTCTCTCCAACTCCCTGAAAGGAGGTTGGAGCCAGGGGGGGTTGGGCTCTTTTCCCAGGCAACTCTCAGCAAGACAAGAGGGCACAAGAGGTCTCAAGTTGTGCCAGGGGAGGTTTAGGTTGGACATTAGAAAGAATTTCTTTCTGGAGAGGGTGATCAGCCATTGGAATGGGCTGCCCAGGGAAGGGGTGGATTCTCCATCCCTGGAGATATTTCAAAAGAGCCTGGATGTGGCACTCAGTGCCATGGGCTGGGAACCACGGGGGGAGTGGATCAAGGGTTGGACTTGATGATCTCTGAGGTCCCTTCCAACCCAGCCAATTCTATGATTCTATGATTCTGTGACACATTTGGTAGGAGAGGAGTCCTTCAGAAGTACCCTGGGGAAGGCTGAAACATGACTTGTTTTCCTAAACCAGGAGAACTGCACAGTGCTTGCTTCAGTGGGTGCTCACAGGAGCAAATCCTCTCCAGTTTCCTTCCTAACTGGTGAGTGAAGGCCACATGGTTAGCTAATGGGAGACAGGCAACCTGCACCCAAGTGTGACTGCTCTGCAGAACACAGTCTTTACTCTGGTGGGGGCCTTTGCTTCTCTGAGATTCCTTGGTTTTATGTCAGCAGCTCAGAAACAAGACAAGAGGTGTGAGCAGGACCACATGTGCTGCAAGGCATTGCTGGGAAATGTATGGATTGTTGTGGTGGTCATAGTGTCACTTGCTTCCTGAGCAGACTGGGATTCAATTTTTCCTAAGATTTTGCAAAAAGAGAAGGTGCTTTTGAATTATGTTCATGACTTGTGATAGTAGTGTCCAGCCTCATGCCTATGCAGAGGTTGTATCTCACACATCTTCAAGAGTGCCAAGAACATTTCCCACCAATTTATCTGAATCTGGGAGTGGAGTTGACTTGGGGACTTGACAAAACTGCTTTCTGAATCCTGGGATGGTCCCTTTTTCTTGCTAAGACAAGGAAAAAAAAAACTGGGGACAACATTACTGTGCCATGATACTCAAAGAAAGTGATTATTCAAGAGTTAATGCTGTCCCAGTGGTGTGTGATCAGAGAGATCAGATGGAGAGTTTGCCACTTTGATTGGGATCCTGGGTTTAAACCTGGTTAAGGGACCTGATCTGTGACATCCACTTTGAAATGCTATGCATTTTTCCAGGTGGGAATAACGTATCTGCTCAGATACACAGTATCAGAACCACATTCAGGTTCTAAAAGTTTCATCTTTTATTGATTGGCATGTGATGTCTTTTAAGGTGGCTCCAGAAGGCTGAATGCTTACATTCAGGAGAAAAAAAGGTGAAGGGGAAAAAAAAAAAAAAAAAAAAAAAAAAAAAAAAAAAAAAAAAAAAAAGGTGTAATTTGCACTTAAACTGAATCTTCTACTTCTTAGCAACACTCAAGTGAAAAAGACCCAATAACCAAAATATCAAGAATGGGCCTTTTTCAGTTAACAAATTCCAGATATTGCTGAGCTTTTCCTTTACCCATCTTTATGCATTTAGCTGAGTGCTTAATGAATGTCAGTTTTGCTGAGAGACTCCCTAATCATAACCATCCTCTGTGGAGACCACTTAGAGCATCCTTAGCATCCCTTACTCTATGAACATCTTCTGTCAAGTTAATAAGTGGGAAAGCATGATCCAGCCCTCTGAAGCCAAGGTCTTGTTAACATTCCTGTAAATGATTGAAGGTACATGAGTAATCTTTACTGAGTTAATTTGCCCCTTAATTTCCACCTTGGAAAGCAGATTCAAGTAGTACACCCAGGAGCTCTGCTTTGTGCTGTTCAAGACAGAGCAGGAGTTCAGATGATCACTGTAGCATAAATGCTGTGGTTGCTACAATTTGTACTTTCAGTCTACAAGGAGAATTCTTCTTCTATGGCTTGCAGAAATCACAGTGCTCAAGGTGCTGGTGTATTTGCTTTCCCCCCAGTCTGAAGAGTGCATTGGGATTGCAGGGAGCTTGGTGGCAGCTGCCCTTGGGGCTGCTCTGTGGTACCTTGCAAGCACTCTCATCTTTGTCATCTCTGCCAAGCTACCCAAGGGGAAGCTCACTAGCACTGGGTGAGGAGCTCCAAGGGTGACATGACCATTGTAAGGTGTTATCAACTCAGAGGTGGCTCAGTTTCCCATCTGCCAACATCAAGGTCCAGGAGTACAGCTTTGGAATTGTGTGCTGTTCCATCTGTTTCCTAAAAAATCCAATCAGCTGGATAAAGTAGCCTGTTCCTTAAAAGCCTATGGACCAAAGATTTTGCTGTGAACACTCCCAGTGATCCACTTCATGACTGGGGCTTGGAAGTCTTCAAGCCCACAATTTTACACTGTGTTTGGTTTTTTTCAAGCTGGGTGACTGTTCACTACCCTGAGCTGAGTCTGCACTTGGAGCAGTTGTCCTCTGGTCTCTGCTGCTCGTGGCATGCCCCAGAGACTGCTGGACCTTGCTGGTATGTTGTCCATACGTGTGACAGGAAATCTCATTCATATCCAGGGATGATGAATCCCTTCAGATTCTTCTGCCAGAGCAAGGTGGAACAGAGCAAGCTCATTCTTCTGCTGTTCTTACAAAAGCAGACAGCAGTCTGCTTCTCTTGAGTCATTGAAAACATTGTGGAAGGGTCTCTTTAATACCACCTGTGATAAAATGTCCCATCAGGGTGTTTGTTCTGTCCCTTTCCTTATGCTTCCCCTTCAGTGGTCTCTAACCATGCCCACGGATGTGCTGAAGTCTGAGCCCTAAAGCAAGAGGCAGGTAGGCAGGGAGGAAGCAGCTGGACAAACACAGGGCTTGAGGGCAAGTCTGGCAAAATGTAATCTTTTATAATCCCTGCAAAATATTATTTCAAAGACAGAGAGATGTAAAGAAATCTTAAGAGCTCTATCCCATGAAATATAAACCCATCTTTGGCACTAGAAATTAATGCAGGGATGACTGTGACTGTAAAGGCCCCTTTGGCACAGCAATTAACACCATAGATAGTAATGCTTCTGAGTATGTACAAAGGAAAGTTGAGCTGTAATTGTTGTGGGAATCACAACTTCAAATTTTTAAGACTTCTCTATTGGAAAATCTATGCTAAATTGATATTTTTGATCCCCTTAACCACACAGAGCCATGCACAGAAACGAAACTTCAAAGAGCAGGCAGAAGTGGGTTTTGTTTCTTTTATGAGCACTGCTACAGCCTCAGAAGTAAGAAGGGAATTGAAAGGGGGGAAGAATCTTTTAATGGTTTAAAAAAATAATCCTTGCTCTAAAATTTCTACTGCCAAATTTCATCACAGACTAATTCCTTGCAGCTGATCTGCAAACCTCTATGAAAGTAGGGGTTTACAGTGGAAACACTGACTAACTATAGCTATGCAGTCCCATGAATAATGATGCTCTAATTATGCCTTATGATTTACCAAGTCTTGGTTTCTGTACAGCCTGTGAGCTTTTGCTGGTTTGGGGAGCAAGGGTTTTTTGTGTTTTTTTTTTCCTTGACTGTGGTTTGCTTCCTTTTGTTTGTATTATGTTGGCACATACTTTTTTGAAAAGATTTTCTCTGAAGGGAGCTGGGCAGACAGCTATGATTAAGTATGAAATGATTGGGTGAGCTGTTTGTCAAAGTTATAAATAGGATACCACACAAACCCAACACTAATCTCACTGAAAGACAGATACTGGCAACATTTCTTAGTCATCTGTTCCTGAAGCTCAGGGGAGAACAGCTACACTTCCATTAAGTTTTCAAAAAGAAGTCGCTTAAAATAAATTTCTCTGGTAAAATTTTGGGCATATGCTTGTGAGCCACACTGAGATCTAGCAGGGTGTTGGAGTTTTAAATGTTCATCCCAGTTTCAACCTGGTCCCCTGGGTCACCCCTTCGTGTGGGAGTGGAAGGTGATGGTTTGGCTTTTGTAGAAACTGAAATCTGTTGATGAAATGGTTGTGGCAGGACCAGACTGCTGCCCTTATCTTCTTGTACCCCTGGATTAATTTTAAAGGATATCCTTCTGGATATCACTGCATCTTTGGGCTTGCAGGCAGCTTTCTATAATCTGCTTTAGGAAGATCAGGTAGAGGTATAAAAAGCAGAGCAATGGCACATATTGCACTTCTGTGCTTCTGCACCTAGAAGTGAAAGGCAGCAGCTTGAGTCCCTTCTGCTGCAGATTTCTCTCATCCAGGGGCCCAGAAGCTTCTGCAGGCTCCAGCCTTGATGCTGCTACTCATCTGTCCAAGTTCTGCATCTGCTCTGTCAAACTGGAAGGCTGCAATTTGATGTTCCCACAAGATGACCCCGTAGTTAAAGTTGCTTTGCACGAGGGCTCAAAATTGTAGGAAAGGGCTCCACAAGTTGCTCAGCATTTTTGTTTTTCCTGCTGGCCAAAACACTCGTGAGACAAATAAAGCAAAGCAAGAGCTGAAGAAGGGCCAAGCATTTGTGGGTCTGACCAAAGCTTCAAGCTGCAAAGTGAAAAAGCCCACAGCAGACACAGTTTGCCCCTCTAATGCTGCACCTTCCCACATGCTTGCCAGCACATAGAGAAGTTTTAGAGGAGGTATAAGCACTCCTAAGCTATGGCATGAGCCAACAACTCTGCGTAGGTAAAGCCTCTTGATTTTTTAGGAAGATCTAAAAAAAGGATGGTCGTGAATTTGTGGGGTTCAGACAATTAATTACATGCATCTTTGTATTTTTAATTTTGAAAAATGTACACACATTTACGGAGCTTAAGATAAATGGGTGTCATTAAAGCCAATTTCTTAAATTTCTAGGCACGGGTATTTTGGTTATATGAACTCTCAGGGTCAGATTCAGATCCAAGAACTTAATTTGTTTAATAACTATTAAAAGACAAGTTTAAAAAAAAAAAACCAAAAAACAAGCAAACAACTCAGGAGTTATTTTCATTCTTCCCAGCAGACAGAACGATTGGGGTTTTTTAGTTTGGTTCTTTTCTCTTGGGAAAATTGTTGCTAGAAAGCAAGATTCTTCTCTAACTCTCACATCCTGCAGGAAGGGAGGGAGCCACTCCAGCAATCCCAGTGCTCCCAGCAGTGCCTGGAGCTTTTTTCCTAGCAGGAGGAGCCAGGCTGTGGTCCTCTCAGCAGCCAGCCTCTTTTCTCAGGCTGGGAAGCCATGGCAGCCTCCATGGGTGCATCATGCCCAACCTGCTCCTCTCATGTGGTGTGTCCTGCTCATCCCAGCATCCTACAAGGGTGGCAGAGGGATGAGGAATCAGGGTGTGCCTTGCAGGGGGCTGGTGTTGAGCATGTGTCTGAAACCCTGGAGGAATTGTCTTCACACCAGCGTTGGTGGGGTTAGAAGGAAATGTTCTTGAAATTTTGCCTCCTCCATGAGAGGTGAATCCAGGTTGGTTCTTTGCAATGAAATGGTTGGGGCTGGCCCAGAGCACCCCCCATTCTTGAGCAATGTCTTAGAGCCTTGCTGCAGCTTGGTAGTTTCTTTATCCCAAAATAAGCTGAAGTGCTATATCACCACTTTCTTTGCAGAGCTTCAGCAGGAGGGCTGGAGGAGCCTTTTGATTTTAATCAAACCCTTCTTCACATTCATGTCACAGGTTCTATAAATTTTTGCCCCAGAACTTTTTTTTTGTTTTTTTTTTTTTTTTTTTTTTTTTTATAATGGAGAATAAAGCAAAAGCCATCACCTCTTAAACCTCTTAGTGGGAACTGCATCTTTAATCTTCAGTTTACTACTGAAATTTCTTTTCCAGACTGATCCTTCTGGCAGCAAGCTGCCAGGACATGGGGAAGGGCTGACAGTTTCTGCAGGAGACACTTTTCTGAGAAGAAATTGAAAAAGATTCTGCTTAATGAATTGCTTTGCCTCTTATGTAATAACATATTGGTGGTGTTATGAAGCCTCCAATGAAGCTGCATCTGATAAGAGTGATAGGTTTCCAGTTTGATCTTCCTGTAGATTGCAGCAAACTGAGGATAAAAAGACTCTTTGTTCTAAGAAGAAGAGGGGGGGGGGAAAAAAAAGAACCAAAACATCTGGCAAGAAGCTGATGTGCTGAGGAAAAGTGTGGAATAGGTTGATAGTGATGGATTGCAACACCCAACTTCAATCTGTCTGTCCCCAAAAGTGTTATGTGAAGAGACAAGATCACTCTTCCCTTGTCTAAGATTCTTTTTAGGAGTTTTCTGTTTTTCAGAGAAAGGGAGAGGAAGAAGCTAACAGTGAACTCCCTGTGCATTTCTTCAGGATCCTTGCAACTGGTCTGGTCTGAGCACTGAAGGTTTCTTTCAAGATTGGTTTATTTGGGGTGTTCTACTTGTAGACCATGTCCTGGCTCCACTTGGAAGCCTTTCAAAACAGGTCATCTCCTTTCTGGGAACAGACTGAGACTCCTTCAGGAGATTCCTAATAGTGGGTCCAATCCCCAGAAGAGGCACATTGGGTTTGGGTGTGTTTGGTCACTTCTTTTAAACAGAGATCCTTCAGTGCTCGTGGTACATGTGCATTTGTCCCTCATGCTCTCATTTCTCTGTCAAACTTCTGAAAAAGGTACTTTCTACTGCAAATTACAAAGCATTTCCTGCTTTGGCCTTAAACACAGGCTTGGATCATTGTGCCCTGTTCTGATTTCTGTGGCACAGGCACAGCTCAGAGTTTGGGGAGAGTCAGGTTCCTGTAGCTAAGAGCAGATCCTAAGAGAGAAACTGGGCAAGCAGAGTTATGGGGGAGGGAGGAGTGTTCTGCAGCAACAGGTTCCTTCAGAAGGATGCTCCCAAAACCCAAAGGAGCAATGCGTGGGTGAAATGCTTTGGTACAGTTCTTTTCAGTAAGAATCAAGTCTGTTGTCAGCATTTGTGACATTTTCTCTGTTCCATTCCTCTGGGCAGTTTGCCACTGTAACATACACAGATGACATTAGGATTTTCAAACTGTCATTTCTGAAGGCAGCCTTGTCTATTCTCTACCTAAGATTTTTCCAGGACACGGAGGTGGCTCTTTTGCTCTGTTAATTAATTTTTTTTTTTTTTTTTTTTTTTTTTTTTTTGCCTATGCTTGCCTGCCTTATAAATTCCTCTGATACCAGGGTCTAGGATTAAACAAATTGCTACCACCCTCACAGCTTGTGAGGGTGACACTGAGCTGACAGCCTCAGAGCCTGCAGCATTTTGACGCACGAACAGAGCAAACATAGAAAAAATTCCTGCTCAGCCTCCCCCCTACCCTCCCACCTGGCTCTGGGTGACTTGCATGGTGTGTGTGTCAGTAGGAAACGGGGCAGTCCCAAAGCCCTCCCACCCACCCTCCCACCCACCCGTGGATTTCTGCCCTGAGGATGCCTGAGTTGTTGCATTTCTCAGGAATATCTGGATCCCTTCACTGTGTTGAGGCTTCCCAACCATGCACTCACAGAACAGCTCTAACCTGGTAGGGAGCCAACTCCACACAGCAGACAGATTAAGTTGTCTTATTTGGTTAGCAGTGTTTTGATAGTTTATTAAATCCCAGTAGGAGTAAAAAGATAAGTAATGGAAAGAGCAAATCTCGTGGATTATCTGATCTTGGTTTTTTTTTTTACTTCTGTTGGTATAATCCTGGTTTGAATGGTGAGCTGTGGGAACAAACGTTTAGTATTTTGCTATTGTCTTGTTTTAAACATGTGCATTGCTTCAACAGATTAAGCATATTCCCTAGCTATTATTTCCAGTTTGCTGTTTTTATCACTGGTGTGGAACACAGTGCTTGTTTTCTTTATCTGGAAGGAAAACATTAGTTCATCTCCCACAGCACAAGCTATCTGATCAGCCATCAGATGGGGAGGCATTAGAAAATCTGCTGACATGGGACAAAGCCAGCCTTGTGGCATACAGCTTGGAAGAGACTTCCTGCCCTTCTTATCAGTCCCTGGAGATACACAGCAGCAGCAGCAGCAAAGTGAGACAGGAGTGGGCTGTGCCAAATCCCTCTGGGCAGGCTGAGGCTGGGAGGCAGCCTGGATGAAGCAGGCAAGATGCTGCCTGCTCCTTCCCTGCAGTGTCCTCAGCAGGAGCTGTGACACTGCTCCCCACAGCAGGCTTGGGGCTGCCTGAGCTGAACCTGGCTCTTCCTCTCCAAAAATCACAATGAGGGCTTGCTGCAGGGTGCTGGGGAAGCAGACAGCTTCTCTCTGACTCTCCTCTCCCCAGTTGCTCTGTTAGGTCCCAATTATGCCCATCCCAGACCCACTGCAGCGGGGTCAGGGCTTCCAGCTGTGCCCTGCCACCACCACTCTTTGTTCTGAGAGTGTTTCTTTGGATGAAAGTGCATGAAAATCATCACTCCACGTGAGCACAAGCCTTCTTGGACTGCCAGTCCATATTGTGCCCTTCATTTCTTGTCCAGCCCATACCCCCTGCCCACCCCTCCACCTCCCATCCTCATCCTGTGGTATCTCTAATGCCTAGGAAGAACGTAGCTCAGTGCATTTTGATTAAAGTCTCAAGGTTTGCCTTATAATATTTAAAATTCAGGCCTACTGTGGCTCCCCTGACATTAGGTGCAAACCAAAGCCAAACAGGCTGATGCTCTTTGTACATAATCAGAAAAGAGAAGACACTGTCTTTTGCTGACACCTGACTGCAAATCAAAGAAACAGACTGCACAGTGCTTAGCACCTGCCTTGGCAAGGTGGGAAAATACCTGGTTTGCATTCTCCTTTATAGAGTAGTGTGGGAACCCTTTGAGTTTTGTGTTAGCAGCTACTGTGAGAGTCCAGCTGAGCCCCTGGACCCTTACACAGATGTTGTGGGGTGTAGGTGTTTGGGAGTGACTTGCCAGCTGAGGTTTCTCATTGCATCTAGAATGAAAAGCTCATAAAAAGCTCTTCCTAGGGTGGACAGCCAGGACTATCTCCTAGTCTGAATGTTTTTTGGGTACCACTGTGTGACAAGAGTGGGTTTCAAATGTAGTCTCATGGTAGCAGTGTTGGAGGCTGTGCTGTCAGTCACTTATCAGAGTTCTCTTTATCAGAGTTATCTTTGCTTATCACGTTCTCTTTAAAGATCTGTATTTCAAGAGAGTTGAGGATGGAATATCTGAAGCAGGAAAAACTGGGAGGCCTATGGAAGTGGATTTACTTTCGTAGCACTACCTCTTTGCAAGGTATTGTTAACATCTTGACCACTTCCAGACTCATTTTGCATCAGCTGCAGACACTCTGACATGTATTAAAAAAAAAAAAAAAGATGACGGGGGTGTTGAAGGTTGAAATAATGGTCTGAATTAAACTGTTTTGTTCTCAGTTTCTGCCTCTGAGGCTCATTAGTTTGGGTTTAGGTGTGAAGAAGGAGAGCCCATCAGGCCACAGGGATAGTAGGAGAGGACTGGAGCTCCTTGGCTGCCAGGTGCTCTCATGCTCACTTGGTTGGACCCAGCCAGGGGCTGCATCCTGGCATCCCTGGGATCTCAGCAGTGTGGGACTTCAGCAAGCCTGATTGCCTGGGGTATGTCCACCCAGAAACCCTCAAGGAGGGGGATTTGGGCTGTAGGAGTCTTGGTAAGGGGGGCTGGATTGAGGCAGCTGGGAACCAGTTTTGTACTAGGAGCATGAGATGGGGTTTTGGAGCAGTTTGGAGAGCAAGTGGAAGGAGGATTACAAATATGAGGGAAAAATCTTGATGGATTTATCACAGCCTGAAATAAATTAACCTCTGGGAGGAATGATTTTGTAATAATTTGCATTTAGATATCCTGACACATCCGAAGAACTCCAAATCTTCTGCAAACATTGTAATTAATTCAATCGCCAGCGTCCTATGAGGGGGATAGAAATAGCACTTTTTACATGGGTAAAGACACCAAGGACTTGAATCTTCTCTCCTCTTCTCTTCTCTTTTCTTCTCTTATCTTATTTTATCTTATCTTCTCTTCCTTCCTCCTTCTCTTCTTTCTCTTCTTTCTTTTCCTTTTTTTTCCTTTCTTTCTTTCTCTTTTCCCTTCCTTTCCCAAGCCTGTAGCCAGGCAGTGGGATGTTCTTCTCATTGCCTCCTGCCTATTCCTTTCCACTCCAGGGCAGTTCATCACAAATGAGATATTTGCTGCTTTTTTCCATGCCGTACTCTGACCTGTCTCCATTTCCAAAGGATTATGGAGTTTGGAGAATTCTGTCCCACCCTGACTTTGGCAGCCTTTGCAGGAGAGCCAGCACTTCAGGGAGACCCTGACTGAACCATTCATTTTTGTCTGCCAAAATCTTGGGCAAGCTGATAGCTTTCTGTGGGGAAGCCAAGCATCCCAAAGTGCATCTTCTCTTACTAACAAATGTGTCTTAGATCTGGAGTGCTCAGGGGGTTCAGGGCTGGTTCCAGTGCACCCTGGGCACCTCGGTGCTACCAGAGCAGTTGGGGGGGAGGATGCGAGTCAAGGGCTGGGGAGGGGTGGATGGGTTTAGTTACAGATTCATAAGGGATGGTGTAAATCTCTTTGGCCCTGAGGAGTGAATTTGTTATCTTCAAGGAGACTGGGAGCAGCCCTCTGCTTCTGCAAAGCTCTTCCTTGGGACCGGGAGCACGGACCCTTGAGCAAGCAACATGTCAGCTGTGTACAAAGGGCAATTTCTCTGATGCAGCAGTGGAGAGCAGAACACACACTGTATCTTGCAGATTTACTCCTCATAAAACACCTCCAGCTCTCTGTAGATATCTGCAGATTATCTCCTGCCAAGTGAACCCAGAGATGTTTATAGTGCAGCTTCAGCACTGAGGTAGCAGCAAGTTAGCAAAGAAATTAACTTTGAAACATAAGGAGAGAAAAAGTACTGTCCAGAGGACATTTATTTTGGAGTAAGAAAAAAAAGAAAGGTTAAATAATAATAGTGAATGTTTCCAGGGTGGGACAGGCTAAAAAGCAAAGCAAGTAAAAGTGCTGTGAGGCTGTTTGGTGTGCTCTGAGTTTGAATTACAAAGTGATAAAACCTTTGCTGCTCACTGAGGTAAAGTGGTGCTGAACACTGTACAAATGCCTTGTGAAAGCTAAATACTGCTTCAGGAAGGTTTGAAACTGTTCTGAGTTCAAGCATTAAAGAATTTTCTCTCTTCAGTTCACAAAGTTCTGTATAATCAAGCACTTACATCTTCAGGTATGTGTTTTCCCTTCCATTCTCGCTTCCCTCCTCAGACTTTTTCCCGCCTTTTTCTGTGGGGCCGCCTGGCTGGAGGTTCCTTGCAGCTTGGCTGGCACTGCCAGGCCTTGGGCTGGTGCCATCCTTCTGGAATGGGCTCTCTGCTTTGCCTGGGGTGGGAACGTGGAGGTTTCTGCCTGATCTTTTTCATGAACATGAAAAAGTGCCTCACACTCCTGCTGCTCCTCGTGGTTCGTCGGGGAGCTTGGGCACAGCACGGGGCTCGTCCTCCCCGGCCATCTTCTGCCTCTGTTACTCTCCAGGAGAAATCCCCACTCTTTCTCCTGTCCTTTTGTTTCTAAAACCTGTGTGGGGGAACCTGCCTGTCTTTGAAACACATCGGTATCTCCTGGCTCGGGGGTCCACGTTTGTTCCCCCTCATTTCAGGCAGATCTCCTGCCCTGATCCTGCCTGAGGGGGTAGGAGGCCATTGCACAGCAGCAGGAATTGCACCAGGCAGCAGGCCAGGACATGGGAGCTCCCCAGGTAGTTAGTTCCTACTTCTTTATTTACCCAAACAAAGGATGTTTTAAAAAGGGTTATTTTGGGATTTAGGGAGAAGTGGCTGGAGTCCTTGTGCCTCCGGGTTCTGTCATGTGTGAAGGTTCACAGGACCAGAACCTCATCTGCAAAATATGCCCCTGAGCCCATAGTGGTAAAGGCAGCCTTTGGGATCCGTTTTCTTGTGGAAAAATTTTCCAAGAATTTTCTTGTTTTCTTTCTTTTCTTCATTTTTCTCCTTACAGAGGAGAGGATGTCCTCATGTGAGGACACCAAGGACAGCAGAGAAGGATGTAATGACCATCAACAGAACTTGGACCTTTGTCAGAAATCAGGAGGCTGGGCAAGAAGAAAGTTTTTAATTTGCCACCACAGGAAACAGAGCTCTGTCTTGTCAAAAAAATTATAGCTCCCTTTTTCTGCCTGTCACGTGTCAGCAAGCCTCATGATGACTCTGTCATAAAAAGGCAGCTTTACAGGAATGAGCTCAGGGGATGAATTGCAGCAATCGAGTTTATGAAGGAAGGAAAGGCTTAGGCAAGCACCGTAACTTAAATTGCATTTGATATGGCAAACATTGAGCCGCATAATGTTTCTACTTGAATCTTTGCATTGGAGCAAGTTGCTGCTTTCCCAGTTTTTTGCCAGCGTAGCACAGTGGTGCCTGGTCCTGATAGGGACTGGGAGGACTGGGAGGAGGTCCCATGGGACTCATGGGGCACTCCTTTCTCTCTGTTAGTCCTCCCAGCTGGGAGTAAGACAAGCTGGTGATGGGAGTTCCACTCTTGGGAAAGCTGGTGAGCAGCAATTCCTGTCACAGAGGCAGGAAGGCAGCTCTGTCAGGGCAAAGGCACATGATAACCTATTTTCCAAGGGCAGGCTCACCTCAGCACCCTGCAGAGCTTGTGATCTGATGGCCAGCAAAATGCAAACTCATCCTGAATGGCTTCTGCCTAAAATACATCAACTTCAGAGCATTCCTGTCAAAATTGCTCTTAGTCAGGCTACTAATGACGTCGTTCACAAGGGTAGGACGCACCCAGTTTCAAAGACCCTTTATCCCCATTTTGTAGGGGCTGGATGCTGGAAATAGCTTAAGACTTTAATAGGAAACTTTAATAGGAGGACTGTGCAGGTTCAAGATTTGAAGCTGTCGACACACACAAGATAAAACATGATTTTAAATATGTGGTTCAGCTCAGCTCTGATGGTAAGACAGCAGTCCTGTAAAACTGCCAGCAAAATCATTGGCAGTCCCAGTCAAATTATGTTGAGCATGGGGTAACTTCTTAGTAATTGGTGTATCTCAGTGCGTGCTTGGAACAACAAGGAGGGCATTTTTTATTCTTTAAAAAAAAATAACTTTGATTTCGTTCAAATGAATTCTTATTGCTGGATAAGGAGAAACATGGGGGGAGGGGAGGTGTATGTGTCTTTGTTTGTAAGGACTCATAAGAGCTTAAGCAATTATTTTTAAAATGTTGCTGACTCTGCCAGTGCAAACGCTTGCTTCTCCACAATAAAGAGATTGCAGAGGTCAGGGAGAGCTCTCATACTGAGGAGTTTTTCAGTTTAACTGCTGAGTCCTTTTACCTTCCTGTCCTTCTCTATAGCAAAGGGTATATTCAGTCAGTGATTGTCAAGAGATTCTTTTTTGGGTGGTCATTTCTCCTTCTGGGAATTAAATTTTTCATTGAAAAAAAAAAAAAAGAGCAGATTTAAAAAATGTGTCTGGTGGGCAATTACACAAATTCCATTGGCCTTTGGCCTGTCTCTGTCTTTTGAAAACTTCTCTCTAATCTCACCTCTCCAGCCAGGAAAATGCCTCCTCAGAATTGTTTTCTGGGGAGTTCAGTGGGGAGCATGTTAGAGTTGGTATTCTTTTCTTGAGGAACTAGTTCCAAGCAGTTGCTTGAATATACATGTTCAATCTAATGAGAACAATTACTGTGTCATTTAATCAGAGATTTCCATGCCCTCTGGGATTCCAGGCAGAGCTGGATTCTAGGGCAGACTTTGAGCAGGAGACACTTTATTTCCCTTCTCCTAGCCTCAATTTATCTGTCTCCTCCACTTTTCTCTCCTTAACACCCAGCAGTGAGAAAATTTATACCTGTGCTCACACCAACCACTGCATTAGTGCAGGGGGTAAAGCTGGATGCAGATCCAGGTTACTAGGGAGCTGGAATAGCTTTATGCTGAGTTTGTTTGGTGTGAAATCCTTTCTTTTCCAGACCTGGTCGTTCAAAAACGTTGGTTTTTTTTTTCATTTTAGGGGAACATCTGCGAATTTGCCCCCAAGGCTATACCTGCTGCACCAGTGAGATGGAGGAGAACTTTGCAAACAAAAGCAGAAGTGAATTTGAAGCCATGATGAAGGAGGCTGGACGCTCCGTGCAGACCACCCTGACAGCACAGCACAGAAGCTTTGACAGTAAGTAAAAACCTTCCTGGGTTCCCCTGCTTGGGATCCAGTCACTCCTTAACTTTCCAAGCCAGGTGTTGGTGTTTTGATGCCTTCCTCTGCATCTTGCTCAATAGTTGCCATGAAATGTTTGTCTTCAAGAAGGATTGTACCTCTGGCAGGGTTTTTTGCAAGACCAAGTCATTCTGACAGCTCCACTTCAGTGGAGCCATTGCAGGAGGCTGGCAGGCACTCAGAGCAACAAATTGTGTACCTTGGCACCTACACAGCTTTTACAAGCAGGACGTAATCAGCTCTTACTACAGCAGCAAAATGTTTGAGGTAGTGATGTAAAACTTGGCACTATGCCTTGAGCTGTAAGTTGAAGGATATGGTAAAGGTGAGTGGATAGCCCTTGGCAGATGGGGAGAGGTTAAGCAGGCATGGATTTTTCTTGTCCTTTCTGTGTAGATTGTGAATGCAAAGGAGATTATTTCACTCAGAACTTTCAGCTTCATGCTAATATCCCACAGTTGTACAGCAGTGAAGGTTTTAGAGACCAGGACTTAAGATATTTTGGGCAAACCTCTCTCCAAAGCACAGTGTTCCTCCTAACATACTAAATGAAGGCTAAGGATGGCTCTCTTACTTTTTTTTTTTCCCTGAAGAGCCCGTTTTACAATGCACAGTAAGCTCAAGGTCTGAAAGCCACTGGAAATAAATAGATTATTGGCAAAGTTGAGATGACCTATGAATCAGACATTGTGTCCATTGTCAGGTTTTGAAGGTTGTCAGGCATTTAGATTCACAGTCCTCCTGACTGCATCAACAGTCAGCATAAGGACTTGTCATGGAAAGAATAGAAGTTGGGGAAAGAAGCTGTAACAGCCAGAAAAATAGAACTGGGAATTTCAAGCACTAAATAATAGATCTAAAGAAATAAGCCTGACCTTGAGGGAGCTGATAACCAAGATGAAGTGCTTTTACACTGAATAGAAAGAAAAGGCAGTGCATCTCTGCAAAATGCATTGTAACTGGGTGGCCAGAGCTGACCACAGTGAAGGCATTCCTTTAAAAGCTCAAAATTAATTGATTTTCCCTCACTTCAAAAAGTGATAACAAGGATTTTCAAAAGAGCCTTCCAATGCTGATTGCTCAGACTGATACCTGACCTGGCCCTGATGTAGGTGCTGCAAAGCTCACTTTCTGACCTCAGAAATCCAGCCCTTTGCAGAGTTTAATGCCAGACATTCAGCAGCCTGACCACCTTTGCCCTCCCCTGTCTATTACAGCACTGGCTGGTGTAGCTGCTCTTTTATTTTTGCCACAAACACTCAGAAGAACATAGCTGTACAGCTGTCATGTAAGAGTGTAAAATTTGATAGGAGCTTTGGGGATTATATTGATAAGGAGAAATTGGCTTGTGAAGAACTGGCTTAGCATGAGTGTCATTTTTTTGGTCGATTATAATAACATCAATATGAGCAGTAATAAACAAAGGAGGATGCTTTGGTTGAGATGCCAATTAGGGCTGTGAGGGCTTTCTCTTGTTGTTTTGTTTTTTTTTTTTCCAAAAATAGAGTTTTATTTCTGCAGTGCTTACCTGAGTTTCTTTTAAGCATCAAACAAAGTAAGTGTTCAATAAGCAGAGTATTGCTTCAGCAGACCATAATGCACAGATCATTGCTGTTTTGCAGTGGGGAATAACCTCACTTGAGCCCACAAGGCCAAGGAGATGTCTTTTGCTTGCATTTTAGTTTGCTTAATTACCCTTTCAATCAATAGAGAACTTTCAATTTATGCAAGACATGATTTAAAAAAAATAAAATTCATCACATTGTGTCTGGGTTTTGAGTATGCTTTTACCTGTAGGCAATATTATTATTTTTTCTTTATCTACTGCATAGGTAATGTAAAATTGAGGGTGTTCTGGTGATGGGACAATGAAAGCACTTCAGCTGCTGAAACAATGCTGTAGAAATTTTGCAGTTCATGTTAATCTCACAGATTTTTTGCAGGTAGTGCTGGTAAATGAAAAAGTTTTTAATGTCAGATTGAGGTGTTCTGTTCTTTCTGGTACTGGATGCCTGGTTTTGCTGGATTTCCTTAGAAGCAGTGGTTTTTCCAGTGGTTTTTTCAGGATTGCAGAGGTATTGGTGCATGGCTTGTCTGTGTGTCAGCAATTTTGTATGGCCTTAGAAGGACATAGTGGGGAAGGCCCCACTGGATAGGGATGTCCAACCCTTTCTCATGGTATTTGCAGCCTGGAGATCAGTTTATTCATGTGTTCTGTGCTGGCAGGTGCAGCAGGTTGAACTTCAGGCCTGGAGCTGCCTTTTTTTAGGCTCATCACACCAAATCTTGCTTCTGTAATCTCCCTGCTGATCCTGGCAATAGCCTCTACTTGTAAATTGCCCTGAAGCTCCAGCTAGAATATAGCAAGGCTACAGCAACCTCCCTCCAAAGTAATATTCTGCCTGATAGTATTCAACATTTTGCTTTGGTGAATAATCCATCCTTGCAGGTTGAGGTCCTTGAAACCCTGAATTGTCCCCACACCTCTTGTTCTGAGCTGTGGCTTTGTCCCCTTGCCAGGAATTTACAAACTGTTGTTTCAGTCTCTGGCAGATTTGGGGGCAAACATTTCATGGCCAGGAGCAGAGAATCCTTTATCTCATGCAGAGTACTTTTTAGAGAAATATACACATGAAATACAGGTGAAAAATGATAGGGATATTCAAAAGTGATACATGTGGAACAGGATCCTATGGTTTGAGTGCTGTCCCTGCATAGCAGAGGCCACATGTGTTCCCAGATACCCTTCCAGGGTCTGCCAGGACTAAATTTAAGGTCCAGCAGTATATATGCTTAGCTGCTTACCAGTGCATTTGTTGTTTGCCTTGAGTTTGCTGTAGTTTACAGGATTTAGGGGCATAAAATCTGAGCTTGCACATGTGGTCAGTGCTTTGCTGTTAGCTTTTAGCTGGAAAGGTAGTTATTTTGCTTTACAACTGTTTGGTTTTAATTTTAAAATATAAAAAAATAATAATAATAAAAAAAAGCCTAGGCCATGAGCAAATGGAGCATATGCTTTTGAGAGGTCAGAGTAGTGTTATTTCATTATTTCATGATTTCATTATTTCCTTAGCAGGATTCTGTTCCCAAATTCTTTGTTAATTCTGATGTCCCAGAGCTCTTGGTCAGGCAGAGGAGGTGGTGAAGTTCCCTGGGTGCACAGCCACCTGCTGAAGGCTGCTGGGTTGCTTTTGGTTCGAGCTTATTTGGCTGGAAAATTTAACATAATCCATAGTTTGAAAGAAAACCATGAATAAAAAAAAGAGAACAAGATCTGTAGTCTTGGAGGGAGCTGGGACAGTGTTGAGCCTGGTATTAAAATTTGTTTTAAAGCTGCTTCCAGTATCATATGTGCCTCAGAGATTTTAATTGCACTGTGCTTGTGTTCACATTGGTATCCTCTCAGCAGATGGGAAATTTTCAGCACCTGTTAATATAAAATTAAATACTTTGACAAGGAACTTTGTTCAAGCAGATGGTTTTAAGAAACAGATGAGAGCTGCCTGCTGCCCCCTCTGCTGGCTGCAGGACTCAGCCAGGAAAGTGCTTGGGGGCAAATTAGAAACCTGGAGCTGAGCTGGGAGAGATCCCTTGAGGGGACAATGAGGGATTTTTTTTTTTTAATTTTTTTTTTTTTTTTTTTTGCATATCACACAACTGCATGTCAGTGTTGCACAAAGTCCTGAGACTCCTGAACTCCTGCCCTTCCCAGTAAAACTTGTGCCTCCCTAATCTGAACCTGAAAAAAACCCTTTTCTGGTCTTGCTGAAAGCTCACTTGTTGAGAGGCTAATCCTTGTCTGTCTCTCTCCTTTCTCCCTTTTTCCTCACTTAAATCACCTTTTAATAATACTGCAGTGTTGTGCCAATCTTTCCTTCCCAATCATTTTGGGACATTTAGCAAGTGCTCCCTGGGTGACTGCTGACCTTTAGCTGTGAGCCAGGACATCTGCCCTTTTGGGATAGTTTCATGTTTTCAGGAAATACAGCAACCAGCCAAAACAAAAATCTTGGCTTTTATTCAAAAAATTATCTGTAGCTCTCATAAAATCTGGGATTTTGAAGCTGGGGTGATCAAATGCAGATTGAAAATTAGGTATTTTATAGGTGGCTGCTCTTTGGAAAGTTGATGTCATTTCAAAGCTTTCATAATGTCCAGTGTTGGGGGCTGGAGATTGCATATGCTGAAACACAGAGCATGCAGATAATTAGCATTATTTGGGAGTTAGTTCTAGGCAGTTACATATTTCTTCTGAGGGTGAATCATTGTTTTAAATGTTACAAGGTGAGGAACATCTCAGCAGCTGTTACACACTGATGGTTAAAATTTTAGAGGCTTAGAGAGGTCTGTTTGTTTAAAATTCAACCTAATATGTCTTTGTCAGAGCTACTGATGTGTTTAACCCACAGCACTTATGGTTTCAGCCCCTGAGAGGACAGTTATGGGAGAGCAGCATAAATAGATGGTTTTGAATACATTGTGAATGCTTAAGGAAGCTGAGAGGGGACTGTGGAGACTCTGTCCTACCCTGCTGACTTCAAACCTCAGCTACAAAACCCAGACCTGGCTGAATTTTGCAGGTGTTTTCTCAGTTGATGGTAACATGAACCAAGCCCTGCAGCCTGAAATTTTAAGGTGTCCAAGTTTGGTGGCTTTGCCCCAAAAGATGTGCAGGACTCTTCTGGGCAGCAAATGATTGACACAAGACCAAAGCAACAAATAGCTGGGCCACAGGGACTGACTGCAGTGTCTGCATCCCCAAATGTGTTGCCCCAGCATGACTGCTCTGTACTTCCAGTGCCACCACTGTCCCCAAACTGGTGTTTCCTGGAGGCAGTGCATGGTTTGGGTTCAGCAAGGAAGTCTGGAAGTCTGGAAGTCTGGAAGTTGCCACATTTATGTGGAAACAGGAAAGAAGTCACCTAGGGGCTGGTTATGCCTCAAAATAAGGAAATTCTTTCATGCTTTGAGATAACTTTTGTGTCAAAGTTATGGGAAGGAGCACTTGTGGAGTCAGGGTTGGGGTTTTTTTTAGGTAAACCCCCATGCTGGTGCTCTGACCTTGAAATTGCTGTGTCTGGCCTCAGTTGGTGGTCTTAGCTCTGCTAGAGTGCTGAGCTCTGGGGCAGACAGGAGGTGGCAGGGGGGTCCCAGTACCCCCCCCAGGGCAGCAGGATGATCCCAGTGAGTGGTAGGGAAATGGGGGTGACTTCCCCAGCTCACCTGATGTTTGGCTTTTCCAAAGTCTGCACTGGCCTTCTGCTGCTCTCATAACTGAATACCTAAAGCCAAGCATTGCCTGGGCATTGTCATCTTTTCCAAGTATAAAGGGACCTAAACCACTTCAGCCCTCAAACAAAAAGTTTGTATAGTCAGGGAAATGGAGGAGGGAGGGGAATAAAAAGGAGCAGGGGCTCCGGGGTGAAATAAGCTTAACAAACTCTGTGAAAATTATTGCTTTTTCTAGTGAGATGACAAGGAAATTGGAGGAAAAGAAATACACCAGTGGATTGCTTTTGCTAGGTGTTCATCACCTGTACTGCATGTCTCTAACAGGCTGGGGGGGTGCCCTGTTTGGCAAAATTTCCCCCCCAAAACCTTGTTAACTATTTGGTGTCACTTCCTTCATTCAGAAGACAACCAGTTCTTCCCCAGCTTTGTTACCAAAAGTACTTGCAAGTGGGGCTGTGGAAGATTATTCTGATTAGGGTTGGTCCTGGCAAGAGGGAGGATGTCCCTTAACCTGGAAACAAACAAGCAGGGTCCCCAGGCAGAGAAACAAAGGTGGGGGTTCCCTTGGAGGAAGGTACCAAGCACCCTCACTCACTTCCTGCCTTGTTTTCCCCAAGGAACCCCAGCAAAAGGCAGGATTGATGCTGGTCTGGCAGCATGCAGAAAAAAAGAGACTTTTATGTGTGGTGCTGAGCATCTCATTTGGTATTTATGGTTTCCTGGAATGGGGTGTGGTGTCTACTGAGGCACATTCCTGGGCTCAGGAAGATGAATCCTGACAGGTAGCTGCCTGGGGGAAGCAAATGCTTAGGCTCACCTGTAACAGCTCTAACACCTGGAGTTTTCTCTCCCCTTGCAGCCACTTCTCTTCCCATTTAATCTGCAAGGCTCCATTCTGTGCTGCAGGGTATATTGCAGTGTACGTGCAGCATTTTGCCTACCAGATGGCATAGGCACAATATTCTCTTTTCTAGAAAGAAAACAGAACAAAGCCCAGAAGTGGCAGGGGCTGGGATGAGAGCAATGCACTGGGGTGACTCCTGCAAGGGCTTGCACACCCCCAGGAGATGCTTCATTCCTGCAGAAGTCATAGGAGGTAGGAAAGGTAGCTCAGGCATCTTGGTTTCAGCAGCTGGCACTATGATTTGTCACACACTCTGTTTCTGAGTGCTCAGGGAACAGTGAAATGTGCATCTGTTTGGAGGCAGAAAAGAAACCTCCTGCTCTTCTCTGGATGACACAGGAGTGTTTTGTCAGAAATCAGTGATGTCCACAGAGGCATTTCAGAAGAAAGTATTGGCAGTTTATTTTAACATTAAGGAATCAATGCAGGAATCTCTTTGAAAACCTCTGATTTCCCAGAGGGAGCAGCCAAGCTTTTAGTACAAGCCACTCAGTGGCCTTCAGTGACTGAAATGGCATCACCCTCAGCTGGCTGGCTGGAGGTCACAGCAATGAAGCAAGAGGCTGCAGAAGAGCCTGTGTCTCATTCCAGTTTCTGCTCAGCCCCCTTCCATCCAGCTGACTTGTGTTCACATGAAAGTTTCACTGTTCAGCTCTCTGGTGCTCAGTGTTTCAATACAAGGCTTTTCCTGAGCTACTTTTATTGCAGTGTAACGTAGGTGCTGTGAATCACCTCTTGGGTTGGTAATTCCCCCCCAGCCTGGCATTTCCCAGGAATGATGTCTCTGTTCCTAGCCAGGAGCTGTGGTAATTTGGAAGCATCAAGGCTCCAGACAAGGTCCTGTCCCCACTACAGATTGGCACATGCACTGAACTTGAAAATATGATACTGAAATATGTGGCGTGTCCTGACACTGGAGGTTGTTTTATTTTGGGCACCTAAAGCTCTTTATTCTCATCTGAGATTATTAGAAGTACTTTATTCTCTCTTACCAGAACTGCTTGCAGCAAACTGGTGATTCTGCTTTATGAATTATTGGCATTGAAGTAGCACATCCATAGAGGAAGCAGCTTTTTGTTCCTGTAATGCACTGCAGGGCACCCTGCCTGCTTAAGACTCAACAGGTGGTCCAAGGACTTTGTTTAAAAACAAAGAAAATCCTGGGTTTGAGTGAGTAGACCATGGGGGAGTCAAAATGACTGGGTTTGGATAGAGGTGGGAGCAGAGCTTGGGTCTCTTGACTTTGAGCAAGGTGCAGCAGTACCAGAAATTCCTCTAGCCCATAAAATGGAGCAGTCCTCTTCTGGTAAGAGAACCAAAAAAGTGCATCATGTCATCCCATGTTTAACAGACACTTATCCATCAGGACCTTGCAATGCATTCATTCTCAGTTCTCCCCAACCTCAGAGGGAATAGGCCCTGGCTCTAAATCTGTACATAACAGATACATAAATATATACATATACACATGAGAGGGGGTAATCTGTGGCTGAGGAGTTGGGCTGATTTTTACAGTGTAGCATCAGTAGCAGTGGTACCAGTGGGAGCTTGAAGGTGCTCTGTGCCTGTGAAAAGAAGGCTGAAATTTGATCTGTCTGCAGGGAGAGTGCAAGATAATCCCTCTTTGGGGTAGAGAGGGCCTGAATGCCTTCACTGATGAGCATTTCTCCTTTATATTTGCCATGGCTGCTTAAGAATGCTTCACTTCTCCCCATTCCTTTCCAATCCTCATTTAATTTTTTCCCTTCAGACCACCACAGCTTTTTGGATTTAAAAGCAGAGTTAACATGGTGTAATACGTGCACAGCTTTTTCCAGTGCCTCACTTCCCTTCCAGGCTATTTCAGGGTATTTTGATTCTATGTCTTGTGTTTTCTGAAATTAGCCAGGTCAGAGGGAAAGAAAACCCTCATTTTGCCCAGCAGTTCATAGCTAATTCTGAAGAAATTGGGTAGTGTAAAGTCATTCTCATTAAACCTGCACCTTTGGCCAAGATGCTGGGTTTGTTTCACTGTGAAGAGAAATAGAAATTAGAAAACACAGCTTTCTAAGGACCTGATCCTGCAAATTGTGGGGCCAGCATCAGGTGCTTTGAGTTGCTGGAGCTACACTATGAATTTTGCTTCAGCTGGATTACTTTCTTTAGGAGAAGACATGGAAAAAATGGCAGCTTTGTTGAGGGCCTCCAAAGATGTGGGTTTTTTTGTAATCCTCCTCCAAATCCACTGCCATCCCAACAGGATCAGTCCTTTGCAGAAAGTTGCAACAGTTCCTACTGAGCAAGGGGTTAACATCAGCACACACTTGGCAGAAGGCCAGGATGAAAGCAGCCCGTGTAAAAAAACTCCAGAACTGAGAACAAGGAGACTGCATGCATTAGTAGAGGAAAGATATAAGGATTTAGTTTTTCCTCTGAAGCATCTTTTTATCAATTACTTAGCTTTATTTTAAAATGTTATGCTGGAGCTGTTGTTTCCATTTGTTGTAGCTCCCTCTACCAAAATGATCCATCCATTTCCATGCTGATTGCTACACCTGCTGCTTAAGACAACAGCTGTAATCTCTTTCCAGGGCTCAACCTGCAAGAGCTGCCAAATGATAGTCTGAAACAAAATTAAACAAAAGAGGAAAAATTGTCATAGAGAGCACCATGAAAATTGTTCTAATTTTCATTCTTAGAGAAAGAATGAGGGCAGTGGGTTTTTTCAAAGCAGTGCAGTCAAGAGCATGGATTCACTGAAACTCAGTGGCTTGGAGGTGTTGATTAAGGGAGGGGGTAAAATACATAGAAAAATACATAGGTGTGTGTGTGTGTGTGAAGACAAGTGTGTGTATTTCAGCTGAACTGGGACAAACCCCAATTTTATGAATTGCTGTAGTCTTTATAGGTGTCACCAGGGATGGATATTACAACATATTTACATGTCAAGAGGTAATGAGCTTGTTAATTTGACTTGAGAGATTTACAGAAAGTGAGGGGTTGGAAGGGAGCTTGAAAGATTCATTGAGTCCACCCCCCCTGCCAAAGCAGGGTCACCTACAGGAGGTCACACAGGAACACATCCAGGCAGGTTTTGAATGTTTCCAGGGAAGGAGCTTCCACAACCTCCCTGAGCCTCCTGGCACAGGGCTCTGTCATCCTCACAGGGAAAAAATTGTCCTCCTGTTTATATCATAGAATCATAGAATCCTAGAATGGGCTGGGTTGGAAGGGACCTCAGAGATCATCAAGTCCAACCCTTGATCCACTCCCCCCGTGGTTCCCAGCCCATGGCACTGAGTGCCACATCCAGGCTCTTTTGAAATATCTCCAGGGATGGAGAATCCACCCCTTCCCTGGGCAGCCCATTCCAATGGCTGAGCACCCTCTCCCTAAAGAAATTCTTTCTCATGTCCAACCTGAACCTCCCCTGGCACAACTTGAGACCTGTGCTCAAGCTTATATCCATTGCCTCTTGTCCTATTGTTGGGCATACCTGAGAAGATCCTGGCTCCATCCTCCTGCCTCTCTCTTTACATATTTATAAACACTGATGTTTATCTCTTTCTCCTCCAAGCTGCAGAGCCCCAGCTCCCTCAGCCTCTCCTCACCACTCCCTTCACCATCTTGGTGCCTTTCTTTGCTCTGGACTCTTTCAAGCAGTTCCCTGTCATTCTGGAACTGAGGATCCCAGAACTGGACACAATATTCCAGATGTGGCCTCACCAGGGCAGAGTAGAGGGGGAGGAGAACCTCTCTCTACCTTCTGACCACCCCCTTCTAATGCCCCCCAGGTGCCATTGGCCTTCTTGGCCACCAGGACTCATTGTTGGCTCCTGGGCATCCTTCCATCCCCCAGCACCCCCAGGGCCCTTTCCCCTTCACTGCTCTCCAACAGCTCAGTCCCCAACCTGTCCTGGTACCTGGGGTTGTTCTTACCCAGGTGTAAGACTCTACATTTGCCCTTGTAATTCATAACATTTCTCTCTGCCCAACTCTCCAGCCTGTCCAGGTCCCTCTGAATGGCAGCACAGCCTCCTGGGGTGTCAGCCACTCCTCCCAGGTTTGTATCATCAGCAAACTTGCTGGGAGGATACTGTCCCTCATCAAGATCATTAATAAAGAATTAAAGAATTAATAAAACAGGACTGGACCCAGCACTGATCCCTGGGGGAACCACTTGTCCCAGATCTCCTGTTGGACTCAGCTCCATTGACCACCACTCTTGGGGCTCTGTGGTGTAGCCAGTTCTTAATCCAGCTCACTGCCCATTCTTCTATCCCACATTTCCTGAGTTTCCTTATGGGAATGTTATGGGAGACTGTCCAAAGCCTTGCTAGGGTGAAGGTAGGCTCCTCCATCCACTGCTCTCCCTGCACCTACACAACAGCACAGAAGGCTAGCAGATCAGTCAAGCATCATTTCCTCCTGGAAAATCCATGCTGACTGCTCCTGATAACCTTCATCTCTTCCATGTGCTTAGAGATGAGCTCCAGAAAGAGCTGCTCCATCATTTTTTTCCAGGGATGGAGGTGAGGCTGACTGGTCTGCAATTGCCTGGATCTTCCTCCTTGCCCTTTTTGAAGATTGAAGAGAACACTGGCTTTCCTTTGGAATGCCACAAGTACCTGGTTAAATGTGATTGCTAAATTGGGATCTCCAGGTGTTCTTATACAGAATTGGAGCTCTAAAAGAAGGAGAAATCAGATACAGCAAGAGTACCAGCTCTGCTGTGAGTACTGAGGGCCTCAGACTTTTGGTTTTCATTTCCAGTAGTGCTTTGCATGTAATGCACTGCTGAGCATGTCAGTGGTGATGCTCTCTGTGCTGCAGTTCCCCAACCTGCTTGGCAGTGATCCCTCCCTCCCCAAAAGCCCAAGGCAGCTGGGGATCAGCCTGTCAGGTAATCAAGGCTTGGGGAAACACTGGTTGTTACAGTTTAAGATGAGTTATCAAGTCTGGGTTCAGCTTTTAACACAGAGGAGATAATTGAGTGGCTTCTTCCAGCCCCAGCAGTACAGCAATTCACGTGTAAACTGCAACCTCTGCTTTAATGCTGCTAAAAATGATTTAATGGGTCCTCGAGGACTAATAAATGCCAAAAAAGGTACTGTGTGACAGCACATAGGAAACTTGTTGAGGGGTAAATGGCTGGAATTTTCTTTCCTGAGAGCAGGATTTAGGCTGTGTTCTGGTGGACCTGTCTGTGCCTGTGGCTCTGCTCCTGCCATAGGTCAGAGGAAAAGCAAGGGCTTAGGGGGAAATACCCAAGAATAATGTATAGCCATAATTTGCTTTGGGCTTTAATTGTGACATCTGAAGGCAGAAATGTGGCATTCTGTTGGTCTTGGTTCACTGTAAATCAAGGACTTGCCTGTATCTTTGTGCTCCACATTTGGTTCCAAATAAATAACAGTAGAGAGGTAACAGTCCTCCTCTAACAGTCACCACTTTGGCTGGTGTCAAGAGCTCAGGAGCACTGAGCATTCCTCCTCCTTCCCACTTTTGAGTGAACAGGAAGGCTGTGCAGCTGGCTATCCCCATCCCAAAACCAGCCAGAGTTTTAAATGTTGGGTGTGCATTTGGTGCAGCTCAGAAAAATCATTTCAAACCTGATTTCTGTCCAGCTCAAGGTGCTCTTTGAAAGGACTCTTTTCTGTTCTTGGTACTGATAGTGCCTGATCTGTCACCATCAGGTCCCTGAACACAGTTCAGGTTCTTGTAGCCACATTGCAGTACCTGAAGGGAGCCTACAAGAAGGCTGGGGAGGGACTTGTTCTTGTTACAAGGGCCTGTAGTGGTAGGACAGAAGGTAATGCCTTTAAACTGGAAGAGAGGAGATTTAGGTTGGCCATTAGGAAGAAATTCTTTCCTGTGAGGCTGGTGAGACTCTGGCTTGAGTTGCCCAGAGAAACTGTGGCTGCTCCGTCCCTGGAAGCATCCAAGGCCAGGTTGGATGGGGCTTGGAGCAACCTGGGAGGTGTCCCTGTCCATGCAGGGGGACAGATACAGCTCCACCATCCTGATGCCAGTGCCCTGCTTGAGCTGGGGTTTGGCCTCTAAGGAATGAAAGAAGATAACATTACCTGGGAAGAGAAGTGTTAGAAGGGAATGTGGTGACAGGACAAGGGGGAATGGCTTCAAACCAGAAGAGGGTTGGTTGAGGTTGGACATTAGGAAGAAATTCTTCATTAGGAGGGTGGTGAGACTCTGGCTGAAGTTGTCCTGAGAAGCTGTGGATGTTCCATCCCTGGGAGTGTCCAAGGCCAGGTTGGATGGGGTTTGGAGCAACCTGGGAGGTGTCCCTGTGCCATGCAGGGGGTTGGAACTGGATGAGCTTTAAGGTCCCTTCCAACCCAACCCATTCTCTGACTCTACATGTGAAATCTGTCAAACCAACTGAATCCAGAGAATTGCCTCCTACTCTATTTTCTGCCAGAAAAAGAGCCCTGGTGCTAGCCTGTGTGGAGAGGATAAAGAAGATTAAGCTGCACTTACTAACTGTGTGGGTAAAACTTGCATTGTCTTCCTTCTTCTAAGCTTAAACTTTCCTCCCCTCTTTTCTTTTCCACGGAGATCTATTTAGAAATTGATTGGGATGTTCCCACTTACAAGAATGCATATTGGTGAGAAAAATCCTACCATACACTCTGCATCCCTTCCTACACACAGGGAGAGGAATCCTAAAAAATTCTAATCCTAAAAAAAAAAATAATAAATCACTTTTACCCCTTTGCAGACCATGGTCAGCCAAGTGCTGACTATTCCCAGGGGTGGATGACCCTGCTGATATGTGTGTATTACATGCAAGAAGAAATCAAGGTCAGGTTGGATGGGACTTGGAGCAACCTGGGAGGTGTCCCTGGCCATGCAGGGGGTTGGAACTGGATGAGCTTTAAGGTCCCTTCCAACCCAAACCAAATTGTATGATTCTGTGATTCTGCTCAACCATGTCTGCTGTATGAAACAGCTGAGAAACACTCAGTATTTTCCTGTTTGCATCAAAAAGTAAGGAGGTGAAAGACCAGAACTGAGATTTCTTCTGCAGCCTTAATTTATGCCTCTGTCTCTGGCACAAATGTACTCTTCATATTCACTCTCTAATGATGTGAGCCTAGATTTTTATTAATTTTTTTTTTTTCCTCAGGCCCTTTGCATCTTGCAGGGCATGTGATAGATGATGTCTGCTGAATCATCAGCACTTGTTGTGTAGTGTGGTGCATTATTTACTGCAAAGCAGCCCAAACCTGCATTCAGTCCATAATTACTAATTTCCTCAAAGGTTCATTAAAGATTGTGTCATAATGCACAGGCATCAGGGAGCTGAATTCAAGTTTTACCAGCAACATTTTTTTTTTTCTTTCCTTTCCCTAAGTATGGGGATGTTCAGCTTAGTGATTTATGAGACAGACTTCACTGTAGTCTTTACAAATTTAACAGAAGGCCTCATTTTTACCCCAGAGATTCTTGGGGCATCAAATCAGCAGAAGCCAGTGCTCTGGCCACCTTTTTTGGGGGGACAGGTGGATGGGTGCTGCTGGCCCAGGAGGTGCAGAGGGAGCAGAGGGTCAGCTCAGGGGAAAAAAGAAAAGCAGAAGCAGGTAGCTGGTGCCATTGTAAAGCACCCACTCCATCCCTTCATCTCAGAAGCAATTAACATGTTTGGCTAAGCTTCCACTAAATGCCTCTTAAAGCAGATCCCCAGTGTGGAAGATTTGTGGGAGATCTGTAAGGGAAACTTGCTGTGAGGTTGTAATTACAGGAGCAGAGGAGTCCTGGAGCTTTCAGTCTGCTCATCAGAAATCTGCATTAAGTATGATTAGTTAAGTGAAATCTTGAAATACCTCTTTATTTGATCATCCCTTTTTTTGTTGTTGTCTAAAAGAGAGAAAATTACATATTTAGGTAGGAAAAGGTTTCTAGAGAGGTGATCTTTTTATTATATGTTACTTTGGTGTTTGGCACAGTGTGGTTGAGAGCTTCCAGTGCTATAATAATAGTTGTAATAAATATGCATTGCCCGTGAAATTGTACTTTTGTACTTCAAACATCACAGGTGAAATGGTACAGACTCAACCTGTTACCTGGGGAAAAAAACCCCACACTTTTCTTTGTTGTTTTCTTTTAAACTCTGAGAAGCCTTTCTGTTGCAGAACAAACAACTCCTTTTTTGCCTTTTTAAAGTTAATGCACAGAAAGTTTTCAGGTGATGAGCAGAGGTCCTGTGTAGGATGGCTGTTTCATTACCTAGAGTTTAAGTGAGCTATAAATATATTTTATGTCCTTGTACAAGTTCAGAGTACCATGAAATATAATTAAAAGATTCTGGGCACTGCACACATAGGAGCTACATAGGAAATAAATATTTGACCTTTTTTACCTTCGATCATCAGTAAGCAGTTGCTTTCTGTGCTTCCTGTGTACATTGCTTACTGCTTTGGCTTAAATAGGAGACAAAAATTCCTGCTGAGAATGTGGAATGATTATTAACAGTTGAATAGTTCTTCAGTCTGGATCTTTCTCTTCTCTAGAAGGTGCAGTAGAAAATGCCAAGCTATTAAGAAGCTAACAGTTACCTTTAATTATGCAGGCCAGCTAGGAAGAAGGGAGAGATTTGGAGTCTTTTGTTATTTCCTCTTCTTTCTGAAAACAAAGCAAGAAATGCTCATTGAGACATTTTATACAGCTGAAGCACAGGGTGTCTGCAGCAGTTCTGTTTTATTCCTAGCCAAGGCAAACACCATCTTACTGGAGTAGGATCAGCCTGGGGATTAACAGCCCTGAAAACTTACTGAGGAGCTGACTCACTGAGGAGCCTTTAGTGTAAAACTGAGCCAAGTTTTGACACTGGATAAGTTGGTGTAATTTGGTTAGGACACAGCTCAGTGGTTTTCAGGTTTGCATGGAGGAATAAAGCTGTGACTGACTCCATCATTCTGAAAGAAGCCCAGAAAATGAAATACACAGTAACAAATACAACATTTAATCTCTTGGGGAAAGAAACTAGAACAAGCCCTTGTCTGCTGTGTGCAAAACCAGGGAAGAAGCCATTGTTCAGTGGAGCTCTCAGAAGTGAGTTTACAAGATCTGATTATCTGATTATTGTTTGGGTCTGCAGTTACTGCCTGCAGAGAGCAAGCCTGTAGGGCTCACAGCCCTCTCCTTAGGTAGAGCTGCAGGCAGGACTTTTCTCCAAGCTCTTTGGGGAAATTTTCTTGACCCCCTCTGAGTGCTGGTGGGGCTGCAGGTGCAGCCCCAGAGCTGGGGGCTCTTTGCTCAGCAATGCAGAGATCAGCAGTGCTCCCAAGGGAGCTGGAGGTGTCCATGGCAGGAGTTTGGGACACTTGCTGGAGATGTTCCCAGCAGAGGGAGGGTGTGAACCCCAAGGAGGTAGGAGCATGAAAAGGAAGGAGGGAGCCAGCATGAGATGGGAAATCCTCACTTGCTGTAAACCTGCTCATCACTGCCCCGACAGTGGGTGCCTCAGGGGTGAACTGAGGGTGGGATATCAGTCACCTCCAGACATTATCAGCCCCAACTGCTGTAAGAGCAGAACTAGAGTGTGGGAATAAATGTCTCTGTCAGAGCAGGGGGAAGCATTGTGGCAAGGCTTATTACAGGAGGCATGTGTGGAAGGCCACAAAATGCCTGCAGTGCTTGTTTCAGCATGGGAGCTTCTAGGATGAAGAGATGGGGAGGAAGAACAGGCAGCCTCATCCTGCACTGAATGGCATGGCCAGGCATCCCTCTTGAGGAGTCTTTGACTTCTTCCAGCGAGAGGCAGAAATTAGCACCACCAAAAAAAGGCTTTGGAGACAAACTGGCCTGTCCTTGCAGCAGCTCTTTCCCCAAGATCTCTGCTCCTCATTCTGAAATGAGTCGACACCCTCCCGGTCCCATGGCCCTTCTTATGGAGCATAAAGTCTCCTTTCCTTTTAAATAAACAGGACACATGGCAAGGATCTGTGAGAGAGGCTGCTGGAACTGCTGGAGTGGGGCTTCCATGAAGTGGACGTTGGGTGGATAATGTGAAAAAACACATCAAGAGTTAGATGTGGAGAAGCTGGAAAGGCTGAGGTTAAACAGCCTGTCCCTCTTGGGCACCAGGGCTGAGAATTTTGCTGCTTTGCATTCTCCACATCTGCAGAGCAGGTGGATTCCCTTTGGAAGATGGCTTTCCTTTGAAGGTGGGGTAGCTTGACACCAGGAGAATCTGTAACTGACCTGTAACCAGGAACAGTTGCACTCTGTTCAGGCTCTCTAGAGGCATGTTCATGGGCACACAGAGGAGAGATGCTGGCAGGCAGGGGTCAGGAAGAAACAGCCTGGTCAGCAGCAGTCATGTTTGGACATCTAAAAGAGATTGGGGTTTATGAGCAAAGAGAGAAAAGGGGTATTTCTTGCAAGCATAAAAAGCACGTTGAAAGGAATTAGGAGAGAGACACAAAACTCTGTCAGCAGGCACAGTTTAGGTTTGGTCTTTTTTCCATTGGGGGGAAAAAAAAAAAAAAAGTACGATGATTAATTTTCATTAAAAGGACTGAACAGAGTAGAATCTCTGTGTCGTAGGATTTGCAGGTCTCTATTGTGCAATATATTTTCAAAGGACAGGCACTTGAGATAGCAGGTGATATCTGTGCAACCCACAAACCACAATATGGATAAAATGCTTCCCTGGCAGAGCTGAGTGATGGGGCACAGCGTGTTGACTGAGCACTTTCATCACAGTAATTGGACTGCTTGATATTTGTTGTGTTCTGCACCAGGAGCTTCCCAAGCAACCTGGGAAGCAAGCAGCCACCACCAGTACATTTAAACCTCCTGCAGTCAGAGCCCTGCAGTAAATCTTGCTAATTATTTCACTGGAGTTTTGTCCTCTTTGTGTGTGAAGCCAGACATTTATCTGTACAGTTGCAGACTGGGAGTATTTCATAGCAATGAATGTTTTTGCCAGACTTCTAGAGATTCACAATGAGAGGAAACAATTTGAACCTGAAGTCTGATACGGATTCTGAAGTCTGGTTCCTTTCCTTCTGATAATAGAAATTCAGTCAAACTAAGCTGTTAAAATACTCCCATTTCAGATTGCTGCAAACAGGCAATTTGATCAAGGAAGCAGCTGCACTTTGAACCCCTGTTAGCAATAAAATGATTTTTCAGCTCTGTCAGATTAGCAAAACCAATATCCAGGGAACAGCTTGTAATTTCTTATTTACAAGAATTGCTGATTTGATGAACAAGGTCTGTGTTCATGCTCTGGGGGACTCCTGGTGTGACCATGCTAGCATGTGAATGACTTAGACAAAGTGAACAAATCCAGAAACCTGATGGAATTCCTCAGAGAGGGAGTTCTCATCTTCATCCCTAAAGGAATCCTCATACTCATTCCTCCTACTCCCAGCACACATACAAACATGGTTGTTGTGTATGTAATCCTATTGCAAACTCCTTGTTTTTAGTATCCCAGAGCAGCCCAAGTTAATAAAAAAATCACCTTGTCAAGTTCAAGACACTTTTTGCATATGGGCTAAGTACTAAAATACTAATTGGTATCTGGAGATAGATTGTGGGGCTTTTTTCCTTCTCAATTTCCACTTTATGGAATTTAAGTGGACAATTTCTAGAAAAAAAAATCCGTGGCTTTAAAGTAAAGAGCATCAAAGATTGTCTTCAAGATCTTGAAAACCATTGAAAATGTTCAGGTAGTTGGCTTTAGGTGATTTGATTTTTAGATAGCTTAATTTAAATCCTGGACACATGGAAATAATGTGTATGTTAAGATGTAACTGCTTTGGGGAAGTGGAAAATACAATCTCTCCATTATTCAACGTGGCAATTAGGATGGAATGGTATTTTGGGGTTACTCTGGGTTCCTTGGTGACCCGTGGAGGAAAAAAATCACATCTTCCAGTGCTTGCAGTAAAAAAAAAAAATATTTTGCCTGTGCTGTCCTGATGAATATTTGGCTCTTGTTGGTGACAGGGGCATTGCATCAGGAGGCCAGGGTGGCTGGGGGAACCCACAGAAGGTCAGACATTGAGGGGAGCTGCTTGTTTTCACCACCTGAAGGTGCCTGGGTGAAGTCCAGTTTTGGGACAGTGAGATTTTGTTTCTTTATGAATATTGTGTCCTGTCAGCTCGGGTCAGGTGGCTTCACTGTTTGCTTTTGGGAAGTTTGACATTCAAAACAGGTACCCATGGGCAGAAGCAGAATATGTTTAGACACATCCCCAAGGGTGGAGGAGAGGAGCTACACTGCTCTGGTTGTGCCATGTGGGTAGGTGGTTTGCCAGGTGGTTTGCCTGCTTTTTTGCTCAAAACTGGGCAGGGGAGCCCCCCAGGAAAAATGGAAATTTCCTTTCTAATCCATCCATGCTGGGAGGGGGGTTGTGCACAGCCCTCACTCTGCTTTGCTCACCAGTGCCTCTGCAAGAACAAAACCAGGTGCAGAGAGCAATGAAAGTGTTTGCTGCTCTGTAGGGATAGAAGGCAGGAGTGTTGAGCTAAAGAGGAGATTTGTTAGTTATTTGTGGACTTTTATGCAGAGTCTTTGGAGAGAAAACTGAGCTGGTACCAAAGTGGTTATAGTCAATGCATGCCAAAACCTGGAGGTTTTTAGCTAAGAAATGCATGGACTGAAGAGAATGAGAGAGTGATTTTCCCTTTATCCAATCTCCTTATCCTTTAGCAACATAGGACTAAATCAAAGAGGAAAATCTGTTCCAGAAATGAGCATGCCAGCCTAGATGGTGAGAATTTTACGAGTGGTTCCCTGCCTCATTTAAGATGTCCTCTGTGATTTTAGGGGCACAGTGGAGGCTCTGAGCCAGAAAAGCCAAGGGGCAGCCAATGCCATTTATCTCCCTGGCAGGCCTCTAAATATCTCTGGTGTTCAGAGCCCGAGACCAGGACAGAACTTACCCAGCTCCCACAGGTATTATGAAGATAGATAGACACATCCTTTAGTAGCAACAGCCATGGAAGTATCTTAAACCCACTTTTATTATGCATGAAAGGAGTAGGAGAGAGGAAGGGTAACATAATGTGTTAAAAAAAGAGATTTGATCTAATAAAAAGGAGCAGCTGAGGAATCAGAAATAGCCAGGAGGAAGCCATGGTAAGAAGCACTTTTCTAGACATGCCTTTGCCTCATTTTTCTTTTCTCTCATCTCTCTTTATCCCCAAATTAAAATGAGTGACTGTTTCTTTTTAGAAAGCCCTGAACTCAGAAATTAGACTGAAAATTTGTCTGCCACATAATGAGGAGAAGCCTTAAAGTACATCATCATAACTCTGAGAGGTAATTTCCAGAGCTAGATGGTGCCATATTTGTACATGTTCATCCTTCAAAGATGTTCACTTATTTCACTTGCCAGGATTGTCTGGCTTACTGGAACTTTACAGAAGGATTAATTCTTCTCTGTCATACTTCAGAGCAGTGTAACAGAGCTGAGATACCCACCAGTGTCACTCTCTGTGCCCTGCATCCTGACCAAAGTCAGTGGGCATTTGGAGGGAGGCTCAGGATGTCCCAAGACAGGCACAGTTATTACAATTAAAAGACATTTTATAGGCTTTGTAATGCTGGTATTTGTAAATGAATTTCAGTCAGCATAAGCACAATGGGAAGATGAAACTGCAGCTCACTGGGAGATGAAGCTTTCTGTGTTCTCAATGTTTTAAGGATATTTGGGGTTAAAAGGCTGACAAAAACCTATGCATTAGGAATGAAACCATATGGAGCTGAGGACCTTTGTGCTGCAGGGGGACTTTGTGTCTTGCTTTCAGGTACTCTGAGAAATGATAAAATGAAGAAGACATTGAATTTAGCATTAATTCTGGAAACAAAATCGAGGAGATTTTAATATTTACATTCACTTCTGGTAGCTGCTAAGCTTGCAAAGTACCTACAATTCTATCACACTTTAGCCTTATAAAATGGAGTGGTATGCAAAGATCTGCAAAGAATCCACAGCTCTATATAGACTGTGTTTTAATAGATGCAGAAATCAAACCACAGAGAAGGTGTCAAAATACAGCCCTTGAAATATTTCCTCTTCCAGCTTGGAAAGTAATAACATTTCTACTGCTGCTAAGCCCAAGCCTGGCAAATATTTTTCTGTCATTAAAATAAGCATTTCCCAGTGCTATTTTCCCTTCCTGTCACACAAAGGATTGGACAATAACTCTCCCCATGGCTGTTTTTCTTGGTGAGCAGGTCAGGATGGGCTGATGGTGCTCTCTTAGCTGTTGTGTCCTGGAAGTGTGTAGGTTTGCCAGAGATGGTCCCTCTTTTGCTGCTTGGTTGATGTTACATATTTTTTTTTTTGCCTTTGCAAATAGCCCCTTGGAGGCTGTGGGAGTAGTTGTGTGCTGAAGGCAAACAAGATTTGACCTCAGAATAAGATAACAGCAAGTATACAAATCCAGATTGATGGCTCAGTGGACAAAGTACCAAGAAGTACCTAAAATAATTAGTTGCTCATGGATTAGAAATTTCATGCCCTGCAACCCTCATTGTAATCCCATTTATTTTTTTCACATATTTCAGGAGAGCTACCATTTCATTTACATTAGAATGAAGGATGAGTGCTAATCTGAGGTGACAGCACAATTTAGAACTGGCAGTAAGTTGCTGAGGCAATATCTAAAATGTGAAATGCCTCATTCATTAGGAAAGGTGAAGATGATGAGCTTATCTACACCCTCTCTCTAACTGACTTTATGCCAGGGCAGGGCTGCATATTTTTGTGGAGCCCATACTCTTTTTGTGCTGGCTTCAGTTCAGATTAGAGTCCAAATCCAGGTATCAGCTTCTTCACAGCTCAGGAAAGTGGGTACAGAAACCAAGTGCTGTATATATGTCAGCAAAAATCAACCCAAAACTTCATCCTTTCTTTACCTAGAGACAGGTTAAGATCATTTAGGGCAATCCAAGAAAAATTAGGGCTCTTATGCAAGGTGGCCTGCTTGTTGTCTTCTGAGAACAGGAATGCCAGCTGTCCTCCTTGAAAGCACAAGTGACACCGTGGCACAGCTGCCATAATTTGGATTTTTAGGAGGATGTGCAACTTTTTTCATTCCAGGCTCCACTAAATGATCTTGGCCAGAACTGTCTGACCAGATGGCATCAGAGCTGCTCTCCTTACAAGATTACAAAGTGCCACTGTTCACAATTTCAGCAGCTGAGAGATTCCAAATTGCTGGCACAACTGGGCATGGCTTTTGCAAGCTCCTTTTCTTGATGCATGGGGCAGGCTTCAGGATTCTCATAATAATATCTTCCAAAAAATACGTGGTTTTTTTAGTCCCCTGGTTTAGCTCTTTGCTTTGAAATTAGCATGATGCTGCAGCCTCACCTTTTTCTCTTTCTTATGCTGATTTTCTATGGGCTTTCTCCACTTCTTCTCCTTCTTTATTGACTGCAGTGTCTGCTTCTGACCCGTGTATTGACTCCCTGAGTACTTTTAGACTTTTGCTAACCATGAAACAGATTGGGATGTTCTGCTGTGACAGATGGGCCACTGAAGAGGCAGCAGTGCTTTCCTTGCTGTTTCCATAAACCACGAGGCACATGATTTCTGTTCTTTGGCCATCTTGGGTGTCCTGCCAAAGTCAGAGCAGCTTGTTCTGGAGCCACGAGGTGGGGGAGTGGGGTTGGGGATGTGTCTGAGCAGTGACTGGAAGAGATGCTCATTAATCCCCTCAGCAGTGGGGAATGAACCTGGCTGGGTGATCTTTTTCAGATCATCTTGAAGTATCAACTGTTGTTTTCCTGAGCAGTTCTATCAGTTTATCCCAAGCTGCCATTTAGGAACATGGCGAGGGTGAAAAATCTTTATCATGGATTCCTGGCTGTGTCCATTTTTTGAAAGTCACCTCCAGAAATGTTTACATGATCCCAGAGAATCAGATAAAGAAGCTCAGGGGGTGAGTGAAAGAGGATTTATGGGTGTAGCCTGTACTTTGAAGGAATGCCCACCATCCCTCTGCACTTCCAGGGGCATACCAAGTGACACTGAGATTTTCTGTGGAGGGTGACACAGTTAGTTTTTCTTCCAGGTTTAAGAGCAGCAGTGTTTTTGGAAATGCAGTGTTTGAAAATATCTGCCTCTGCTGGAATCCTCTGAAATGCAAATGAAAAATCCTGTGTTTTCTGGCCCACTAACCCTAGTTAAGTACAGAGCACTCAAGTCTTAAGCAAATGGTTTTAGAGGGCCAGAAATAGGTTTCTCATGAAGCATCCCAAAGAATGTTTTGCAGATACATATTAAAATACATTTTCTATCTATAGAGACACTTATTTATTGCCTGTAATTTTCTCTGCATCGTAACTCAGCTGGCACAGTGCAGCTGGACATAAATCTCATTTTTAGGAGCCCTGCTTGTGTTAAGTTTCTTGACTTTCTGTGATAACAAGAAATGGAATGCTCTGAGATAATCCAAAGAAGAGGGCACAAGAGGTCTCAAGTTGTGCCAGGGGAGGTTTAGGTTGGACATGAGAAAGAATTTCTTTCTGGAGAGGGTGATCAGCCATTGGAATGGGCTGCCCAGGGAAGGGGTGGATTCTCCATCCCTGGAGATATTTCCAAAGAGCCTGGATGTGGCACTCAGTGCCATGGGCTGGGAACCACGGGGGGAGTGGATCAAGGGTTGGACTTGATGAGCTCTGAGGTCCCTTCCAACCCAGCCAATTCTAGGATTCTATGACAGGAGCATGCACTGGAATGCAATCTAGAAGAGTTACAAGGGGATCATTAATGCCATAATGACTGAAGTCTGATTGTCATTGTGCAGGTGACCTGAATTGGAAATCAGCTGCAGTGTCCTAACCAAAATGCCCATTTGGACTCCAGAGCAAAAAATAAGGATCTTAATGTGAAGGAGTGTCAGCCTGGCCAGCATTCAGGAGAAGTTCCTGTCCTGTCCATGCTCTGAGGGGCATCTGGCCTATGTCCTCACCTCTGCTTTAGCCCTGTGTGTGACCAGAGGCAGATCCTAAGCAGAGGAAAGAGCAGCAACCTTTAAATTTGCAAACTGATTAATTCTGGCTGTGTTTGATCTGATTATGGGGGGGGGGGGGAAAGGAATCAAAGCTGGGATTAGAGGCTTAGCAATCCTGAGTGCATTTTTGGGCAGCCACTGCTCTCTTACAACTCTGTAGCACGTGGGTGTTGCTGGGGGTCATTATGGCATTGTCCCATGTCACCTGCAGAAGTGACAGTGCCTGGACCCAAGGAAAAAAGGATTTTGGTAGTTCTTGGCTTCCTACTGAAGACAGATATGTTTAGTTCCTAATAAGCTTCTGTGTTCCTTTTATTATCCTCTGATAATAAAAGCTGATTTCTGCCTCCTATGGAATGGGGAAGATTGCAATTTGGGGGCACATGTGAAATTTCCAGTGGCTCAAAGATTTCCTTGATATGAGAGTTCTCATTGGCTGTGCCTGGAGCTCACTGGCCTGATCTATCTTTGCAGTAGCATTTATTACTTTTATTTATTACATTTAGAGATGATCTCTGCAGCAGCAGACAAGGAAAAGTTGGTGCCTGAACTCTCACTGCCTTTTTTTGTTCAATTCCTGAACTGGCCAGGCCCAGGAGAGCACACAAGCTCCTTTTTGGGGAAGCATTGCTTTTGGAGGCAGCCTAAGTATCTCCTTATCAAAAACAATATTGAGGAAAAATTTACCAAAAGAATTCTGCTTTAGCAACAAAAGAATTCTGCTTTAGCAACTCCCTGCCAGCTGTCTTTATGCATTTTTACTTTTTGAAGAATATCAGCACTTAGCATTTCATGAGCTGTACAGGAGCTCTCTGAAGTTGGCCTGGACATTCTAAAATGTTACTTAAGTAGGATCAATAATCTTGAAAATAAGATTTGTTGTAAGCTTTGTATTGTTGCCTCTCATACCCTTGCATGTCTGTTTTTCAAGCAGCATTTTATAATCTGCAGTATGCCCTGAAGGGTGCTTAGTTGTTATGGTTTGACTTAATATGATCCAAAAATGGCTAGTAATAAATCCAATGATTTCCATGTAAATTAAACATAGGATTGGACTTCTGGAACTATTATACCTTACTCAGAGGAAGGGCCAATAAATCCAATATATTTGTTCAACTCCAAAATATCCACCTTAATTTGGTGCAAGGGGGGAATGAAAAAGCACAAGCCTGGATTTTGAAGTGTGGTAAAAGAGCAGTGGGAATCATGTATTTGTAGCTTGTATTTCAGAGAGGGGGGGGGGAAAAGGAGAGAGGATTGAGGTTTGTTGTAATTAATAATGCTGTACCAGGGACAGGGAAAGTGCCATCTCCTGAAGGCTGTTGATCTCTGCTCTGGGCTTCTGGCCAGTCTAAGTGTCCTCTGAAATGACTGTAATTTCCTGAATTATACAGAGCCAAAGTTCCATTTTTGAAAAGGACAAATTAGATCATAGGAGATTCATTTGTACAGCTCGTGACAAAGTGCTCCCAACTTAGAGGTTGTCCTCACCTTTCCTTGATTTTATAGAGCTCTTATTGGCAAGTACTAGTCTTGTTATGGTTTAATCAATATTAATCTCAGTTGGAAGGATACTTCTGGCTGCTAATTGAGATCAGGTTCAATTCCATCTCATCATATTTGCTGTATAATTATTAGATGCTTTACATCATGTCAGAAGGGTCTTGGCCAATAGCATCCCACGTGCCAGCACTATGTGTCAGAAAATATAAATAAGCAAAGTGTAAGCTGTGACTTGCTTTTGTTAAAATAGAGAGCAAATACCTTTAGGCACAGGACCTTTTCAGAGGTAAAGCAGGAAAGAAATCCACTGTGCTTAATTGCAATATCAGCCCTGGTGAGGCCACACCTCGAGTCCTGTGTCCAGTTCTGGGCCCCTCGGCTCAGGAAGGAGCTTGAGGTGCTGGAGCAGGTCCAGAGAAGAGCAAGGAGGCTGGGAAGGGATCCAGCACAAGTCCTGTGAGGAAGGGCTGAGGGAGCTGGGGGTGTTGAGGCTGGAGAAGAGGAGGCTCAGGGGAGACCTCATCACTCTCTCCAACTCCCTGAAAGGAGGTTGGAGCCAGGGGGGGGTTGGGCTCTTTTCCCAGGCAACTCTCAGCAAGACAAGAGGGCACAAGAGGTCTCAAGTTGTGCCAGGGGAGGTTTAGGTTGAATTAGAAAGAATTAGAAAGAATTTCTTTCTGGAGAGGGTGCTCAGGCATTGGAATGGGCTGCCCAGGGAAGGGGTGGATTCTCCATCCCTGGAGATATTTCCAAAGAGCCTGGATGTGGCACTCAGTGCCATGGGCTGGGAACCACGGGGGGAGTGGATCAAGGGATGGAGTTGATGATCTCTGAGGTCCCTTCCAACCCAGCCAATTCTAGGATTCTAGGATTCTATGTACAGCACAAAAAAAAAGCTTTTACAAACTTTTTCCTCTCTGTGCAGGGTATAATTCAGTGAAGTTTTCCTAACTGTTGAAAGGTTCACAGAACCTGGCAGCAGCTTTCCTGTTTATGTTCAGCACATATTGATACTCTCTCATTTATAGTTCAGGTCTTCTAAAATCTTAAACATGGTGATCTGACTGTCTGTAAGTACATTAGGCCCTGTTTGGGGGGTTCTCTTCACTTAGGGAGAGAAAATCATTGATCAATACCAGTGCTGGGAAAGACAGATATATATATATATATATATCAGAAATAATACCCACCCAAACCCATTTCATTTCCTCTTACCTTTGAAAAAGAAAAGTATTGTGCTGACCAGCTGTGTGCACACCACGTGCAGCAGAGATCATCCAGGTTATCATTACCCAGCCTTAGCTGACCCTCTGCATTCCACAGGGAATTTTAATTGGCAGAGGTGCCACTGGAGTATTCCCTGAGACCTCAGAGCTGTTCTTTCCCCAGGCTGCACATGTCTTCTGCTGTGGGTGCCTCAACACCCCCCCTGGGGGATTTCCTCCCTTGGCCCCATTCCCATCCCCATTTCTCAGGACTGCTGCCTGATCCACAGCATCTTTGCCAGGGATGGATCCAACATCCACGGAGCATCTTTGCAGGGATGGATCCAACATCCATGGGACCTGTGTGGATTCAGGGCACGCAGCCAGGTGGCTGTGCTGATGGAGCCACAAAAACAGCCAGGCTGGGAAGGTTGTCCCCAGGAGAGCTGCTCTCAGCTTTGGTTTGCTGGAAATGCTGAAGATAACCCCTGTTGAGCCCCTGTTCCTGGCACCAGTCTCCTTGGTGCCAGTGGTGCCACTGCAGCCCCAGGATATATTGGGATACAGCTGTGGGTACAAGGTGTGTGGCAGAAGGAGCAGGTATGGTGTGTTTCTGCCTTGGGTTTCATGCCCTTTCCTGAAGTGTGTCTTGTTCCCATGGGAAAAGAAATCAGGTCTGAGACAGGGGACTGTCAGAGCCAGGGGAAAATGTTCCTGTGTTCCTGTTTCCTGTGTTTTTGCTCAGTGTCCCACACTGAGTGGGAACAATGTTTCCCAGGTTAAAAAAAAAAATACTGGGCCAAACCTCAATGCAGAGATTGCTGTGGGAGTTGAAAGGTTTTGACAAGAGATTTATTCTTCCTCTTCTTTGGCACCACTGCCTAACTGGTTCTGCCAAGTCTGGCCTCTGCCTGCCAGGTTGGCTCTACCTAAAATGACTGAGATGACCCCCAAAATGGAAGTGTCACCTGTGCAAAGCTGAATACAGCCTCAGGTCTGGAATGGGTGGGTGACACAGGACAGGAGTGGCAGTGCAGGGACAGCTTTTGAGCAGGGGGCATCACCCAGGAGGTGTCATGGGCAGTGCTGGGTCTGCATCAGCCTGGGTTTGATGTTCAAACAACAGAAAAGGGGGAGCCTGGCTGCAGAGCACCCTGGCTGTGGGCCTGGGGATGCACACGTGTGGTTTTAAAGCTGTGCAAATATATTAGAGCTTGTTAATTAAAATGACTGTGGTGAGAGCTTCTCAGTAGACCTGGCCAAACCTTCCACTGATAGTTGGAAGAAAACCCACGTGAGAATAAGTGCAGGTTAGTGACTAAAATGGGTGTCTAAAAATAGGGGCACTGCAAATAAATTTAGGTATCTATGTGGCAGAATTGCTGCTTTTTTTCTCCTTTTCGTTTTATGGCTTTCTTTAAAGATTTTGTGATTTCTTTTTTGTTACATATATATTTTTATTTGTATGTCCAGAATCCCTTTTTATTTCCATGCTATTGATCCAGCTGTACAGCAGACAGCATTGATTTCTTCTTGGATGTAATACACACATATCAGCAGGGTCATCCACCCCTGGGAATAGTCAGCACTTGGCTGACCATGGTCTGCAAAGGGGTAAAAGTGATTTATTATTAGGATTAGAATTTTTTAGGATTCCTATCCCTGTGTGTAGGAAGGGATGCAGAGTGTATGGTAGGATTTTTCTCACCAATATGCATTCTTGTAAGTGGGAACATCCCAATCAATTTCTAAATAGATCTACGTGGAAAAGAAAAGAGGGGAGGAAAATTTAAGCTTAGAAGAAGGAAGACAATGCAAGTTTTACCCACACAGTTAGTAAGTACAGCTTAATCTTCTTTATCCTCTCCACACAGGCTAGCACCAGGGCTCTTTTTCTGGCAGAAAATAGAGTAGGAGGCAATTCTCTGGATTCAGTTGGTTTGACAGATTTCACAGGTAGAGTCAGAGAATGGGTTGGGTTGGAAGGGACCTTAAAGCTCATCCAGTTCCAACCCCCTGCGTGACCAGGGACACCTCCCAGGTTGCTCCAAACCCCATCCAACCTGACCTTGGACACTCCCAGGGATGGAGCATCCACAGCTTCTCAGGACAACTTCAGCCAGAGTCTCACCACCCTCCTAATGAAGAATTTCTTCCTAATGTCCAACCTCAACCAACCCTCTTCTGGTTTGAAGCCATTCCCCCTTGTCCTGTCACCACATTCCCTTCTAACACTTCTCTTCCCAGGTAATGTTATCTTCTTTCATTCCTTAGAGGCCAAACCCCAGCTCAAGCAGGGCACTGGCATCAGGATGGTGGAGCTGTGTCTGTTTTCACCTCCTTCAGCATTTGTGCAAGGTTCACAGTTTTCTTCTGGAATGTTTCCAGTTTCTATGGATTACTAAAAGTAACTATAAAAGCTGCAGCAGTTCTGACACTCATAGATAGAAAGTAACTAAATATTTTGAGGTTTTGAAATGTGTTATTTCAGTTGTTACTGGTTTACTTTAGCTGCTGGAATGAGAAATATTTGGTCATCACCTTGTGATAGCACTGCATTCATCTAAATTTTTTTCTAAATAGTGAGGAAGTATAATTACACCCTTTCTTGAGTTATTCTTGGCAGATCTGCCAATTCTCTATAGAAATAGCTCCAGGTGATTATGAATTTTCTTTTTCAGCATCCTTAATTTTTTTCTTAGAAACCTTCTCCGTGTCCTTTTTGCTGCTTCTCCTCACTTTCCTCTCTGCTGTAGTGTGGAAATGTCTGGGCTATGAAGGGTGCATCATATATCCTTCAGAAGGTCTGTAGGAAGGGCACCTTGGGAGACCTGTTTTACTCAGGTCATGCTCTCCTTCATCTACAGGCAGTCCATGATAATTAATATTGTTAGTAAGCATCAGCACAGAAGAGACAAAGAAGGAAATTTCTCACTGCCAGCTTCTAGGAGGAGGTGTTTTTCTAAGGTCTCTCCTACCCTGAGGTAGCCTTGCATTTTGACACTAACTTTGGAGTCTATTTCTGTCAGGTTTTCAGCTCCAAAGTGCAGAAACGTGGTGCTGACAGAGTGCATGACACACCTTGGATGCTCCTCCAGAAATCTAATTCCCTGAACCATCCTTCATGCCCACCTTGAAACCTTTTCCAGAAGCCCAAGTCCCTGAACCATCCTTCATGACCAGAGGTGAGGGCTGCCTGTGCCCTGTGGAAAGCCTTAAGCAGGAAGGAGGGAGCTGCCCCTTGGTTTTTAAAGCACACATTAAATAATAAACAAGGTTTTCTTGTTCTTGTGGTGTCAGAAATCAAGACCAAGCCTTCACTGAAGCCTTCAGGAGCAACTGACAGCAGAACTTGAGAGAAATATGGCTACAAATAGCAATTGTGTGGTGCAGCTCAGCATTGCTTCTGTGAGATGTTGGGCTGGTTGGGGTGGGGGAAGGCAGGTGGGCCCCCCTTGGCCCCTCACAGGGTTGTAGGACCTTCTAAGTGAGAATATGAGAGGGGTTGGTGACTGTGTTTGAAAGGATGGAGGGCTCTAACCTTCTCCTGCAGCTATGGAGTGTACAAAGCAAATGTGCCAGGCATTTCCCAGCATAGAGGTAATGCTGTACAGTTTTCCCTGGAAGGACATGGCCCAGGAAGGCAGGGTGGATGCAAGACATACAATAGGAGAGCATCTCCCAGATAATATGGACATGCAGACAGCAGGGAGGATGGTTTTGAAGAACTGAAATTAATTGCAGAGCATTGGGAGAGGGAGGAGGAAGGGGAAAGAAAGTACAACACAACTGGGAGGGGAACAATCATCAGTTCTGGGCCCCTCAGCTCAGGAAGGAGATTGAGGTGCTGGAGCAGGTCCAGAGAAGAGCAAGGAGGCTGGGAAGGGATCCAGCACAAGTCCTGTGAGGAGAGGGTGAGGGAGCTGGGGGTGTTGAGGCTGGAGAAGAGGAGGCTCAGGGGAGACCTCATCACTCTCTCCAACTCCCTGAAAGGAGGTTGGAGCCAGGGGGGGGTTGGGCTCTTTTCCCAGGCAACTCTCAGCAAGACAAGAGGGCACAAGAGGTCTCAAGTTGTGCCAGGGGAGGTTTAGGTTGGACATGAGAAAGAATTTCTTTCTGGAGAGGGTGCTCAGCCATTGGAATGGGCTGCCCAGGGAAGGGGTGGATTCTCCATCCCTGGAGATATTTCAAAAGAGCCTGGATGTGGCACTCAGTGCCATGGGCTGGGAACCACGGGGGGAGTGGATCAAGGGTTGGACTTGATGATCTCTGAGGTCCCTTCCAACCCAGCCAGTTCTATGATTCTATGATCACTTCCAGGCTGATGTGACTAATGCCTTCTGAGGGGTCTGTAAGTTACCTTCAGGCAGCTCAGGCTGTGCAGGAGAGGTAGGGAGATCAGAAGTGGTTGGATAAAAGTCTGTGCTTGGCCTCCTTCATCACTAAGCTCTCCTGGTTTGAGAGAAAAACCAAACACTGAGTGCTCAGCCTCTGCTTACAGGTCTGGTGGGGCTGTTCACACGGGGTTCTTCTTGCAGCCAAGGAGAAGGCTGGTTTGGGGGGGCTCCTTTTAAGGTTTTTGTGTGGATAAATGTGCAATCTAAGTGGGACTGAGCAAATGCCTTGGGATCCTGGATCTGAAAAGGTTGGATCTCTGGGGTGGCAGCTGTCTGCTATGGCAGCACTGGGGTTTTTGTGGCAAATGCAGCCCAGGGTGCTTGCAGGAGAGCCTGGGACACTGGATGCATCACTTGGGCCATGCACTGAGCTGTCCTGGGGTGCAGCACCCTGCTCCCCAGTGAGGCTCTGCTGGGTGCAGTGCTGGGCCCTGCAGCAATGCATCTCCAGGATGGCAGAAGAGCAGTGTGCATCCTGCCCTCCCAGGGATGTGCTGTTTCAAAGCAAGCAGGTGTGGTGTCATGATACAGCCAGTGGGCTTCAGAAGTCCAAAAAAACTTTCTTGCTGGGGGATTTCAAAGCATGGGCTTGATCCCTGTATTGTGGTGTGCATGGCAGGCACATTGCCTTTGTTTTCTCAGGTGTCCTCTGTGTGCTCTGTCAGTTGGTACGAGTTCTTCTGGAGGTGTGTGCTATAAATACACCCAAAAAATTTAGAGCTACTTATCAAAAATAATTGAGAAAGAAGGAAGTTGAAATGTAGGCAGTGCTCACTTTGGCAGTGGCATCCTTGTTTCAACACTCCAAGGACCAGGAAGCATTATTAGTGTATTAGTGTTTCATAGCAGCCTTTCATTTCTATTGGATTTTTTTAGTCTCTATTCACTCTTCTGATGACATTCCCTGTTCATCTCGTTCCTCCTCTGCAGAAGAAATCCCAATGTCACAAGTATTCTCCAAGCTGAAAAATATTACTAATAGCTGAAAATGAGATGCTGATTTCAGTTTCTAGTCTTTCTTTCAGGCATAGAATCATGGAATCACAGGTTTGGGATGGAAGGAACTTAAAGCTCATCCAGCTCCAGCCCCTCTTCATGGGCAGGGACACCTCCCACCAGCCCAGGTTGCTCCAAGCACCATCCACCCTGGACCTGAACACTTCCAGGGATGGAACATCCACAGCTCCTTGGGCCAACCTGTGCCAGTCTCTCACCTCCCTCAGACTGAATATTTGTAATATCTAAATCTCCCCTCTTGTAGTTTAAAGCCATTCCCCCTTGTCCTAGCACTCCGTGCCCTTGTAAAAAATCCCTCAGCACCTTTCTTGTATCCCCTTCAGGCACTGGAAGGTGCTCTAAGGTCTCCCTGGAGCCTTTTCTTCTCCAGTCTGAAAAACCCCAACTCTCAGCCTGTCCCTAGCAGGGGTTCTTCAGCCTTCTGATCATTCTCAAGCTCCTTGGGTGACAGCTCCACATCCTTCTTGTCTCAGAGCCCCCAGAGCTGGACACAGTACTCCAGGTGGAGTCTCAGGAGCAGAGGGACAGAATTACCTCCCTCATCCTCCTTGGCCATGTTTCTTTGGATTCAGCCCAGGATTCACTGGATCAACAGGTCTGAGGGACCTTTCTTTGCAGGACAAGCCTGGTGCAAGTGGCCTGCAGCCCCGTGATGTTCAGAAGGTGCTCAGCAGAGGGTTTGGTTTGTCACAAGTCTTTGCAGGGGAAGGAGCTGCCCACTCGTGAAGCACTCAGGTTGATGCCAAACGAGCACTGCTTTTTGGTGGTCACGAATTTGTGGAATATTTCAGGGAACACAGCACTGAAAACTGCATCAAGAGTTTTCTGTAAACAAATTTGTCTTTTCAGCTGCAAGTTGAACATTACGAATGTAATTGCAAATCAAACATTTGGGCCCAACCCAGGAATGTTTTTATTTGGAAGTGGTGCCAAGAGCTGTGGGTTGTTTCCATTCTTGCTGCCTGCCAGGGCTGTGAGGCTCTGCTGCTCCATCCCAGGAGGAAGGAGCATCCCCAGGGATGAGCTTTGACTCCACAGACAGGATGGTGGGCATGGGGGAAATGAGCTATGGGGTCCCTCTGACAGGGTGTCCAAACTGGAAGAGCTCGGGGCCAGCCCTTCCTTGGGGAATGACACTTTTGGTAAAAGGTTTTTATCAAAAGCATTTTCCCAGCAATACATTTTCTGAAGAAAATGCTTAATATCCTCTCCTATTTCAAAACAATTTCCCAATTAAAGTAATCCATATTTTTTATTTAATGGAGGGCAATTGTCTAGCCAGCCCCAGGCAATGTACCCACAGACTGTTTTTAATAGCTATAATTAGTTGTGTTCTCTTAGTTATAAGTAAGTAATTTTTCTTCATTATGATAATGATTAACAATAGGACAAATCTCTATTATGACAGCAAATCATTACAGAATATTAAGATAAAATCAAGCTAAAATGTGTTGTAAATGACTTCTCAGAATTGTGAGGATAATACATTATTGGATTTTTCCCTTAGTCCCATGGTGGAGAGAGAGAAATTTTATTAAATGTCTTTTTGCTTTTGAAAACCTAAAGTTCCCATTGGTTTCATCACTAATAAATTCAAGATGTCCATATTAGTTTAACTTGAAATGAATTTGGTTTATTGCTGAAACTGAAATTCCCCCCTGAGTGTCTCAGAGGATTAGATATATGTTGGTCATATTCTTCTGTGATTAAGTTTTTATTGATTTTTTTTTTTAAAGTCACTTTATGTATGTTACTCTTCATTGCCCACTTATATTCTGCTGTTCTGCCCTTGACATATCAAAAAGGATGATATGTATTTAATTTACCTGCTCTCTCAAGGAGTTATTCATCTTTGCTCAACACTCTTGAAAGTGCCCTAATTTGGGATCTGAACTAGATGTTGGTTTATACATCAGAATTCACCTGAAATTGCTGTTCTGCAGCAGACAGATGCTGGAGCCTCTTCTTTTCCTCTGTCCTTTCTGAAGTGCAACAAAGACCCAGCCAGCACAGGGTTAGGAAGGGCAGGTCCTGTCTGACCAACCTGAGCTCCTTTTATCATCAGGTGACTGCCTGGGGATGAGGGGAAGGCTGTGGATGTGCTCTACCTGGACTTCAGCAAGGCCTTTGGCACCGTCTCCCACAGCATTCTCCTGAAAAAGCTGTCAGGCCACAGCTTGGACAGGGGCATCTGTGCTGGGTTAGGAACTGGCTGGAGGGCCGGGCCCAGAGAGTGGTGCTGAACGGGGCTGCATCAAAATGGCGGCCGTGGTGTCCCCCAGGGATCAGTGTTGGGCCCGGTTCTGTTTAATATCTCTAGTGAGGATTGAGATGAGGGGATTGAGTCCATCATCAGCAAATCTGCAGATGACACTAAGCTGGGGGGGAGTGTGGATCAGCTGGAAGGCAGGAGGGCTCTGCAGAGGGACCTGGACAGACCAGAGAGTTGGGCTGATCCCAACGGGATGAGGTTCAAGAAGGCCAAGTGCCGGGTCCTGCACTTTGGCCACAAGAACCCCATGGGGAGCTCCAGGCTGGGCACAGAGTGGCAGAAAGGGAGCTGGGAGTCTGGATTGCCAGGAAGCTGAAGAGGAGGCAGCAGTGTGCCCAGGTGGCCAAGAAGGCCAGTGGCATCCTGGGCTGGCTCAGGAACAGCGTGGCCAGCAGGTCCAGGGAAGGGATTCTGCCCCTGTGCTCAGCCCTGGGGAGGCCACAGCTTGAGTCCTGTGTCCAGTTCTGGGCCCCTCAGCTCAGGAAGGAGCTTGAGGTGCTGGAGCAGGTCCAGAGAAGAGCAAGGAGGCTGGGAAGGGATCCAGCACAAGTCCTGTGAGGTGAGGCTGAGGGAGCTGGGGGTGTTGAGGCTGGAGAAGAGGAGGCTCAGGGGAGACCTCATCACTCTCTCCAACTCCCTGAAAGGAGGTTGGAGCCAGGGGGGGGTTGGGCTCTTTTCCCAGGCAACTCTCAGCAAGACAAGAGGGCACAAGAGGTCTCAAGTTGTGCCAGGGGAGGTTTAGGTTGGACATTAGAAAGAATTTCTTTCTGGAGAGGGTGATCAGACATTGGAATGGGCTGCCCAGGGAAGGGGTGGATTCTCCATCCCTGGAGATATTTCAAAAGAGCCTGGATGTGGCACTCAGTGCCATGGGCTGGGAACCACGGGGGGAGTGGATCAAGGGTTGGACTTGATGAGCTCTGAGGTCCCCTCCAACCCAGCCAATTCTAGGATTCTATGATTCTATGAAAGTTATCGGGTTTTTGGGTTTTTTTCTTGGTTTTTTGTGCTGGTGCCGTGGTCTCTGTGGTGGTGCCACCCCATGGGAGGCCAGGGCTGGCAGTGGGTGGCTCTCGGTGTGTGTCCTGCAGTAAGATTGGGTCCATGCTAGGGAGGGATTTTAAACACTGGCCAGCATTCATTTCTGTGGGAAGAGCAGCTCTTTGGTAAAGAGTTATTAAAGTAAGCTGATGGTTCAAGATGGTTAAGCTTTGTGGAGGGGGAAAAGAACTCTTAGTGTTACAAACATCTTGGAAATCCAAACCCACAGAAGCTGGATCAAGCAGAGAACATTTTGCAGGAGTGACCCAGCTCCATGTTGTGTACTTGAATGCAAGAAACACCAAAGGGAGTCAGCTGTTTCTCTGTTTGATTTAGATAATCCCTGTCTCCACAGTCTGAAATAATTTTCTTCCCAAACATGTGAAATAGCAGCTAAATGATTTTCTTCCATTAGGTCGTGACTCTGTAGCAAAAAAATTCTCATTTCTTTTTTTCATCCCCACCCAGCAAAACCCCCTGCTTTGCTTCAGCACAGAGACAAACAAAAAGGCTTTCATTTTCCTAGGGTCACACCTTGCATTTTGCAAAAATCAAACAGCTGCACATCTGCTTTGGACGTGGGGTGAGTCCAGGCCCTTCAAACATTCAGTCTGCTTTTGGGTTGGGTTGGGGATTTTTCTTGGTGGTGATGGTTTGGATTTTTTTCCCTGGAGGATGATGTCAGAAAAATTCAGAGCTTTTTGAGGAGATCAGTGATCATCTCCATCACATTCCATGAGTTAGAGAGAGGGGTACTGGGAAGAGATCTGCCCAAAAGTCCACCAAAGACCATTTTGCTAGAAAGATTGAGTGCTGGAAATGCAGGTGTAGTTTTTATACCACATGAAGGTCAGTTTCATGCTGCATTTTTTTGAAGATGCATCCATGGCTAAGGAGAAGGAGAAGGAGAGAAGAAGGAGAGAAGGAGAAAGACGGAGAAGGAGAAGGAGAAAGAAGGAGCCCCCAGGTGGGACTGAGCATTGGCCAAAGGAATCTGGCTCTGCTGGGAGAGCTGGGGGAAGCTCCTGTTCTAAGAAGCCCTTTGGCAAACTTTCCCATAATTTGGCCCTTTCAAAGCCCTGAGAAATGTGCACAGATGTGTCTCAGTCCACCAGGAATATTGCTAGGTAATACCCTGCAGGGACTGTGTTTGGAAATCACTCTCTTTCAGCCATTTTCTCTTCTGGAAGTCCTTTGCACAGCTGGGAAAGAGGGGCTTGGGTTTATTTTCAAGGGGGCAATATGAAAGGGATTTTTACAGGTACCCACTTCTGCATTTGGGTTAGCATTAGCATTTCTCTCCAAATCAAGAGGTGTTACTTCACAAAAAAAAAAAAAAAAAATGCTGTAATGAGGCAGTTGAATGGTTGGAAGAAGCACCCAACAGTCCTGTGCACAGGCAGTGCCACCCATGCTGCACTGTGACAGCCAGGAAACAGGGCAGTGGTGGCATATTTGTATTGGACAGTGTCAGGTGCTCTCTATTAACAATAACAGATGCTCTCTATTAATCCTGCTCCCCTCCCTGATAAAGGAAGGAGAGAGAATAAGGGAGAGAGACTGATGGGTTGGGAACTGAACTACACAGCTTGAATGAAAAAATAATAATAAATAGGAAAAATGACTCAATCTATACAAATAGACAGGAAAATTGATCCCATGTTCCTCCCCCTCTCCCCCAGTAACTCTCACATCACCACAGAGGCTGCAGGGCAGCCCTGGGAAAGTCCAGGCTGGAATCCTGGAGTCAGCAGCAGTTGGGAGCTGGAGGCAGGAACACACAGATTCAGGCTGGGATGGATCAGGAGCAGAGGCAGAGGAAGGGATGGAATCCTCCCAGGATGCTGAAGCAAAGAGGGAGAGGAGAAGCAGGGGAAGCAGGAAGGGCTTTGAGCCTGGGGATCCCTCCCATTTCTCCTGAGGATGAGGTGGATGGGATGGAATCCTCTGTTTGGTCAGTTCTGGCATCTCTCTTGTCCCTTCCTCCCCAAAGGAGGGTTCCAGGTGGGACCTCTTGACTCCTTTTCTCCTTCTGGAGGGAAAATGTTCCTCAGAGCTGAGCAGTGTCCTTGGTTCTGCTGTAACTATAACCATGGAGTGGGATCAGTCCCAGCAGCAGCCACTGCCTGAGAAACTTGCTGTTCATTTCAGCAGTGCAGCTGCTTCCAAGAGACTGAGCTGAGAGCAAAAGCACAAGACAGAAAATCCCCTTTATCCTGGCCCAACCCAGGACACCAGGACACTGCCTGCCAGCAGCACAGAACCTGCATTCCCTGTGCTCTCCCAGCTCAGTCTGTGGCTGTCAATGCAGCAGCCTGACCCAGTTGAAATCCAGGGACCTGGCACCCCTTTTTCCTCGGAAAGGAGCCTGTGCCTCTGCAGCTGGCCCTGGAAGGAGAGCAGTTCCATAGGGCTGCTCTTCCACCACCTTCTTTTGAGGCTCCAAAAGCTCCAAAACTTTTGTACACCCTTTCATCCAGCTGGGGAACTGGAGCTCCCTCCTGGGGCTGGAGAGACTGGAACTGCTCAGAGCATAGGACAGAAAGCAACAGTTATTATTTGCAGCAGTTTATAGTAAAGCTCATAAAGTGAAAATAGGCTGTGAAAATCATTAGGGATCTTGAAATAAAAGAGTGGTACTTGAGAAGGATCATTAATGAAGTAATCTGCCAGTGTTTTCTTGGCTGTAATGTGTGTATCTGTCTCATATCTCAAGTTATTAACTTAAACCAGACTTAGGAAAGGAGTAAAATCCATTGGTTTGTTTCCATATGAATTAGGCTCCTGTTCTGGGGAGGTGATGTATGAGCACAACGTGCCTTTTTTTGTATGTTTGCTTCAAGTGGAGAGACTGCATTTGCTGCTGAAGATATGCTTTATCCTTTTAGCTCTGTCCTCTGGGAGGATTTCCCGTTGTAAGGGGGAAATACTGCATTTCATGTTGGAGAAAGCACCATCAGCAGGTCCAACAGCTGCAGGGAACTGCTCACCAAATGGATTCTAGAGGCTTTCCCACCACAGCTGTATTGAGAAGAAATGAAGTTCAGGCTTAAACAACACTGTTCTGTGTTCAAGGGATGATATATAGTCACTGGTGCAATAACAGAATGATATCAGGTTGTCCAGCAAGAATCCCCTAGCAACTGATTCAATATTTACAGAAAAATAGTTGGGATGGTGGAAGCCAGAGCTGTGGGCTGAGTGACAGTGTCCCAGCTCCAGCTTCCAAAGCTTTGCCCTGTTTTGCACGTTGCTTCTGGGAAAGCTTTCAGAAAACCTTCTGAATTATGATTTGGTGATATCTGCAGATAACAAAATTATTATTAGTTTGGGGGTTTTACCTCCCTTTCTTTAATGCTTGAAGCTGGCAGCTGCTCCAGGGAGCTCCCTGGAGCTCAGGTTTCACTGCCATGATAGGGGCAGAGCTGAACATGGAGCAGCTCAGGTCTGAGGGAAGTGTTTGGTGTCTGACATTTTCCCTAACAAAGGAGCCCTGTTCCATCCTAACAACCCAGAAGACCCTAATAATGCTTCTCTAGTGTTTGAGGCTGCTGTTGCTGCCTTTCTCTCGGGGTAGTCTTGATGCCTGACGTGGTTTTTGTAATTTTAAGGTTGGTTTTTTTTTGCCTGCAGTGAGGGTTAGAAGCAGGGGTCCAAATTTCCCAGGAATCTACTGGGACCTCAGCAACTGGTCATGTTTTAGGAGGCTGGTAAGATTTATTGCATGGAGCATTCTGGAAGCTATCAAGAGATTATTTGGTGTGCTTTTCAGTGTCAGAGGAGCTGTGGGAACAGCAAGGTTAGCAGTCAGTGCTAAATGCCTCCCAGAAGAAATTGTCACCTGTTTCTCTAAATAGCTGAGAGCTTCTGTGCTGGCTGAAGGCATTCAGAGTGTTCAACATCTGCTGCTGTAAGCAGTCAGCCTCTTAATCTGGGAGGAGAGCCCTGGTAGGGCCCAACACAAACAGGAGAGCTGAGCTGGGGAAGCAGCAGCCTTGGAGGCAGCAGCTGAGGCAGGTAGAGGGCCCCAGGTATTCTTCAATATACTTTACATTAAATTTAATTCTTTTTGGAGGTTGTGCCCTCAGAAGTGGTGCCAGAAATGTGATCCAGAAATCCTACCTTTCACCAAGAGCTGTCCTTCTTGTCTTCCCTGTCATCTGCTTCTAGATTAGTGCTGTCAGCACTTCTGCCTTCCTTCTACTTGTTTGTTTTCTTTCTGCCCTATGGTCTTCTTTATCTCTTCTCCTCTCCTAAGCTGTCTAAGTGCTTGCCACTCTTTTCCCCCCCCTCTCCTTTCAACCCCAGAACATGATACAGTTCTGCTTTATCTGATTTCTCTTTGGTGATATCTGGCTGGGGGAGCTGTCAATAATCCACTTCCATCACAGTGTTCAAACAACCAGACTGAAGTTTTCTATTTCTAAGTCTATATTCTGTCATATAGACTTGGAGCTCTTTCCTATACACTCTTCCCAAAAATGCATATTCACAGTTATTACAGGTTTACTTGCAGTGTCATAATAAGGAATCCAGAAGAAAAAAAAAAGTTGAACAGGAATATTTAACAATAAAACTAAGAGTAGAAAATATATATAAGGGTTTTAAACTGTCTTTTTTGTGGGCTTATCTAGTTCATTTATAAGAGGCTGTAATTTGGTTCAGATGTGCCTGTTTTGGTACTGGGATTTGACTGGGTTTTGAACAGCATGACCCTGTGTAGGCTTGAACTTTGACAGAAAGGTTGTGATCTTATCATGAGGCTTCTCAGGAAACAGAGAAGTTCTCTTTCCCACTCAGCTCTTGCCAGTCAACAGCCTGTGGGCACAGTCAGCATTCAGACTTTTTAATCATTGTCCTTGACTGCAACCCCTGGAAAAATGCTCATCTGGAGAAGTTACTGCTTTATTTTCAATGCACACTGAAGGACAAACCAACCAGTGGGGAACATTTTCATTAGATATGTTTATTTCTTTTGGTGGATCTGCTTTTGATTTCACAGGATGGTGTTGAACAGTTGTGCCATGCATTCTGACAGGGTTCCTACCCACTCTGCCCAAGGTATTGGGACATCAGCAAAGCTGAGCTGAAGCTTGGCCTCTTCTTCTAAGCAGTTCCATACAGCTGCAAAATTCCCAGCTCCACACCTATGGAAAGAGGGCATATTTTTAGGCTTGTCCAGCTGAATGAATCCCAGCTGCTTTGGTTTTCCACAAAACCAGAGGAGATGGAATGATGAAGCAAAAAGAAAGCAAGGCAGGATGCTTTGTGAAGCAGAAGTACCTCAGGCATAATTCTGGGTTTGACTTTGCTCTTGCCTGGATGTTCAGAGAGGGGAATTAACCTGTGCTGCCCTTGTCAAAAAAAGCTGTGCCTGTGTCATCTGCCTTTGTCATGCTGCCCCAAGCAGCAGCCACCTCCCTCCTGCTGCTGGGAATGCCCAGAGCAATGGGAAGCTGGCACGACACAAGTCTTCTGAGGTCTCTTTTCACTGAGATCCCATTTGCTTGGAAAGTCTCTCAGAGGATCAGTGGGAAATTGGGACCATTCCTCTTGTGGCCAGTGATGTCAGCTTGGTCTTAGCAAGCTGGGGCAACTGCCAGGCAGTTTAAGGAGCCCAGAATGGGCTTGTGGATGCTTATGTGTACTAGCCAAGGTCCTTGCTCGTTCTCTCTGCTCCTAAATTTTTATGGGCATGTTGTAAACTATTGGAATATAAGCATTTGGTTTGGGAAACTGTAGTTCCAGGGTTCCAAGTTTACCAAGGCATTTGTACCTGTAACCTTTTCTATTCAAAGCCCTGCTTTGATTTACATTTTCAGGGCTTAAGTTTGCCAACCAGCACCAGTATTAACGAGTGCTTCTGCCAAGCCTCAGATGCTCTGGGAAGTCTCCATTTTCCCTCTCTCTTTGGTGGGCTTTTGGCATCTTCTCCCCCCTGTGGCTGTTCTTCAGCTCCCATCAGAGCCAATGTTGAAGTCCTCATTTCTCCTGCTGGCACCAGTTCCTTTCAGAAACCTCATCACTGAAGTCACACTGGGGTTTTGTGCAGGGTGTGGAGGCTTTTCAGGTTGCTGCTTCATTACTAATGTGCCTGAAGCTGAGCAGATGGAGCAGGGATGTTTGTACAAATCAAATCAACCTGTCCAGAAAACAACAGTTTGCAAGAGCTTGCCCTGAGTCTCCCTTTGACAGAAGGAGAACTTTACTGCTGGAGCAACATTCCCATTGGGAAGGTGAAGGGGATTCCTACAGTGTGGTCACCAGGTAGGTTCCCCATTCAGAGCTTGTGTGGTTGAGGTGTGATCACCATGGGATTCCCCTGGGATTTTTAAGGCAGGAGGCTTGGAGGAGAAAAGGATCTGTCTGGAAACAGGTACAGTGTGTGAGGACAGAAGGATCAGAAATGAAAAGCATCACCCCAAATGCTGTGTGCAGCCAGCAGTGAATCTCCTCATTTGGTAGCATCTGCACAGGAAAAACACTGAGAGAGTTTGGACAGAAATCTGAGTGCTTTGCTAGCCCTGTTTTCATTGTAAGCTGGTGCTGTGGGGAGAAGAGCAGAAATGTGTTTGAGAGACCATGGAAATGCTCCCCCACCATGCAGCCTGCATCTGGAAAGCTCAGTCCATCATGGGAAGAGCTTCCAAGAGATTTTCCTTCTCTCTCCTCCCCATGCAGAGTGGGTCAGTGCTCCAACACATTAATCCTCTGCTGGAAGCTGTATTTTTAAATTGTTTTGTGTTTTTAAATACAGCATTTCTACATGAAATCCCCACTTTAAATCAATTCCCTTGCTCGAGTGTCTTGTGAGGTCCAAGAGAGATGGAGAGGTGTTGCTCACACAGGGTGTCTCCCTAGTTTCAGCTGGCAGGACACTTTCCCATCTCTGCAGGGGGGTCAGAAGCAGCTGACACACCCCAGGGCACCCAGCAGCAGGGTGCAGGGCACCCAGTAGCTCCCCAGGGGGGTTTGGAGGGGCTGCACACTTCTGGGGTTGTGTAAGTTAGCCAGGTCTTTCTTTGCTGCTTCCATTCCTTAGAGGGTTTTTTTTTGTTGTTGGTTTTTTTGGTTTGGTTTGGTTTTTTTTTTTTGTTTTTTTTTTTTTTTGTCACTTTTCTCCATCCCTCTCTCTCTTATTTGGTCATTTTCAGGAAAATCTTCAGTTTCAAAATCCCAGCCCTATGAAGGCAACTGTTCTTGGCTGTTTGAGAAATAACATAGGTTTTGGTTATAGGCACTGTTCCCTGGAGCTTTTTTCCTGAAAGTAAAAATAATAGCATTTTGCTAAAGATAACAATGCACATTTCCAGGAGAAATAGAGGGCTGGTGGGTTTCTTCATTTTCTAGAGAGTAAGCCACATATTTAAAAGTCTGATCAAATCCCCAAAGGAGCCTTAACTTCAGTGAGCTTTTATCCAGCTTTTGAAGGACAGGGCAGAGAACAGGTCTTGTCAGCCCTGTGGCCAAACCCCTGCTTATTTTGGGTGGCTGGCTCTTCCTTTCCACCATGGAGGGTGGTTTGGGATATATTGGATGTACTGCCTCAGTTTGCTGTAGGGGATGGGTCAGACCTTCCCTCTAGCTCAGGAAAAGCTGGTTGGGGCACGTTGCCTGGGCTTATAGCCAGCCAGGTTGGGCTACCCTGAGGCTGGGGTCCCCGGGGCCACCCCTGCAGCTGGGAGAGCTGCAAAGCACAGGGAGCAAATGGGTGGCAGGAACTAAAGCCCCAAAGACACTGGGTCCCCAAAAACCCTTCTGCCACACACAGGGTGCTTGTAGTGAAAATAGAAGAGGTTGTTAAAAAGGTGGTCAGAGGGGCAAAGTAAGTGCTCAGAGAGTGAAGGAAAGTTACTGTAATTGGGTGGAGAAGGGAGGGGAATGTGAAAACCACACAGACATTCCTTTCTGTACAGGGCTGCTGTTTTTTGGGGGGAAAAAGCTCCATCTTTGAAAATGGATTTGAATAATTCAATTACTAGTTAGAGGAAACCTTATAGGGTTTGGGCCAGTAACGATTCCCAGGATAAAAATTGTCTTTTTTAAGAGATTTTTATTTCTGCCCCACTGGAATGTTTTTCCTCTGGCATGCCATGTCCAGCTGCTTCTCCAGATGGAGGCAAGGGAGCAGTCAGTGACCCCCTCTGGGACCAGGAGAAGGATTGGCAGTGTTTATCCATCCAGGAGCTGCCATCCTGCAGCTGTTCAGCTGCAGACATGGGAGGTGCTTGGGGTTCCCAGAGCTTCCCACAGCCATTGTCCCCAAAACTTTAGGGTCTCCACTGGCTGCTGGACCCTCAAAAGAAGCCTTCTGTCTGATCAGCCCCAGCTGGCAGGGTAGTTTTGGAGTCATGGTATTGTTGCTGGGTCTGCTGGGTTATTCTGTATTCTAGCTGCTCTTAGGGGAAAAAAAAAAAAAAAAAAAAAAAATCAAAAAAAATCTGTGATCTGGAGAAGCCAGCAGGCTACAGTCTGGGGTGTAGGGAGGGGTTTTATCCTGAGGAATTCCTGTTATTTTAGCTCCCCATCAGAGACCTGGGGTGGCACATGGGGCCGTTTGCAAGCCTCACCCAAAGCAATTTGGTGATGTTTGCTTTGCCAGTATAATACAGGGCACATCAAACCCATCTGTGCTCTCTTCCAGGCTGCCACCTTTCCAGTGCATTTCCTCTTCCCTTACTGGAAAAGATTCCTGATGGATAGGAACGAGATCCTCTGAGCTGGGGCACCTGGGCTCTGAGGCTGGAAGTGCACAAGCAGGGCTGAACGTAGTGAGTGTGTGTGGTACAGACACAGATGGCACAAGAAGCTCCAAATTTGCTTTAGCCAAAGGCACTTGACAAACAGGACAGCTTTTCTCAGCCTGCCTGGTAATATTTATGCCTTCTACATGTGTGAGATGTTCCAAACTTTCATCTCCAGAATAGCAGGAACAGAATGAGTAGCACTGCCAGCCAAAGGGAAATTAAAGTAAATCCCCAAAGAAGTGATTTATAGGATGTAAATCACTTAGAGTAATGAATGTAATCCCATGGAACAAGTCTTCATTATAATAATTTAATCTGTTGATTTTTACATCAGATCACAAATGCAGTCCTTGCAGTTTTCTAAAAGCTTTTATTTGCAAATTATGCTGAAAACTCTCTGACAGCCTCATCCACGAAAGGGCAAAGCTCTGCATTCTTTTTCATTTGGGAAGTGAGAGGAGCCTGTGAATCAATCCTTTTCCTCCTGCTGGCTCTGGAAACAGCAGCCCCCCAGCAGGGCTGTAATCAGCAGACATGGAACAAGATTGTAGGATTTCATGTGCAACAAGTGGGGCAGCACAGACCCACCCTGCAGTCCTCAGCAGAAGGGGGAATGTGTGTGTGGTGGGCTAATAAGTCATTAGAATGCTCTCAGCTACCATTAGAAGTTAAGATATTTATTTTGCAGGCTTTGCTGTGATGTGCTAATCCCTTTCTTAGTACAGAAGAATATTTGTTTTCTTCTGTACTTAGTGTTCAACTTTGAAGTTGTGCAGGAACATCTGCTGGTGACCACAAATGATGTTACAATTCTGGTACATCACTTGCAACCCAGACTTCTTTTGAGACTCTGTTAGAGGCCCTGGTTTGCTGTCAGTTCTCTGGTTCAAATCAGCTTTTTCCCCTCCCTTAAGGCACTGGATAATAATCTCATATTTTTAGGGCTAAGCTAATTCATTATTTTAATGAACATTTAATTACTTGCCTGCCTAAAAACACTGTTTACAAAGTCAAGAGAAAAATTGGAAGTAAGAAGAAGGAGAAACAATTTAAAGAAAATAAGAATCCATCCCAAGTTTCTAATTGGGCTAAACACAAGCAAGTTTGGGGAGTTGGAAATGGGATGATGCTGATGTGGCTCTTGTCTTGCTGCACTTCAGCTGGATGCAGAAACCCAGAGCTCTCAGAAGAGCAAGTAGGAAGGGCAAATCCAAACAACACAAGGAAAGCCATGTGGATCTGTTGGGATAAATGGGCAACAAGCAGCAATTTTTCTGACTATTTCTCCGCACACAAACTTTGTCAGGGTTTCAGTGCAAAGCAAGAAGCCAGTGATGGAATTTTAGTGTCTGAGGGCGTGGGAACCTGAAGCCAAAGCTCTGGGATGAGTTCCCCATCACCACATTTCATAATCAGCCCTAAGGGCATCAATGATTCATTTGTTTGCCTTTTCCTTTTATCCCTGATTTTTTTCTTCACCGTTACCTCTTGCCATATCTCTTCCTTTTTTCCTCAATCTCCTGTGTTTGTCTCTTTATAAAGTTTTTAAGAGGTGACATTTTTAGTCTCAACGTTGGGATATCACCTCCCCCATGTGAAAACAGCATTTGGGATCTGCTGGGTGGGATCCAAGACCCCACAGAAGTCAGCAGGAGCATCTCTTTTAGAGGGCTTTCTGGTAGACCCTGGTCAGAAGTGCTGAGAAGCTGACTGAGGCTTAATTTATTCAGCATATTAAACTTTCTTCTCTATCTATTGCATTTCTTTTCTTTCTTGAAATGCATAAAAGATCTCCACTGTGACTGGGGTCATATTTCCTTCTGTTGCAAATACAATTAGAGTTTATTCAGCAGGGTACATGTGCCCAGCAATGTTGGGCTTTACATATGGGGTTTGTTCGTTTCTAGAGGCAGGTTGAACATTTTCCCTTTATTTTTCTTTTTTTTTTTTTTTCTGTACAGCAGTTACAGATTTTGCTGAGCAAAATAACCTTATCTTGTGGGTGAGCATCATTCTGAGGGAAGTATCCACTATCCCCTGCTAACTTACATGGCTTCTGCTATGATTTATTTTATGAGTTATTATGATTTATTTTATGAGTTGATTTTTCCGAGCTGATATATAACAAGCTGATTTGTTATTTGGCTCATCAGCCAAGTGGCTCCCACTGTAGCATCACTTGGGTTTAAATATAAAAAACTTTTCAGTGGTTGAGAATGGAGAATTGGCTAAGTAAAGGCTCAAACCCCAGAGCATCTCTGCAAAAATTCAAATATCTAGGGTGACATGGGCAAACTCTCATGCATGGAAGTGTTCCTGAGGTTGAGATCTTACTGATAGTTTGTTACACTCCCAGACAGCTTTTTAAAAGGTTTCTATACAATTAGTTTTCTCAGCTGGATGGTTCTGAAGAGAAGTGGGATGCACAAGCTGAATTATATTAAACACTTTGAAAAGCAAGTCATTTTCATGAAAGCAACCAAAGCCTCTGATTCCTTACTATGAAGTCCCTCCTGCCCTTGGCTTTCAGTGTGGACAGTGTTCATCTGGCAAGGGAGCAAATTCCCTGCTTCCTGCTGACAGAACAAAAAATACAAAATGTTGCTGTAGGCACCTTGCCACCAGACATGATTTCTTATGAAACATGTTTTTGTGGTTTGATTTTTTAAGGACCATTTGTAAGGAATGTGGAGGGTGTGTCTGGGTATCAGGACTGGTCCTTTGGGTGAGGCTCACCCAAAGTCTTGACACCAGCATATTTTCTTCTTTTTTTTATCCAGCTGTCACTTTCCTATGGCTTAGGAATCACTTGCTTTAAGGGCATCTCTTAAATTCTCCACAACAGGTGCTTAATACTAGATTGAGTGTAACAGGGATTGGTTTCTTTTTCACTCTGTTTTCCTCAGGAATTTTAGACTTAGCAAGCCCCTGAATCATGGATTGTTCTAAGAGGGACTTCTGAATGCACCCCTACCTTTTAGCCATGACTTGTTTTGGTAACATATGCATGCTATAGGTAAGCAGTCCCAAATCCTGGCTCTTAATGCTTTGGTTACTTATTTCATTGCACGTAAACCAAAGAGCTTGCTGTAGATGCAGTTTAAAAAAGGTGAAACACAACCAAAAGCATATGCCACGTTATTAAAAATGCCTGAAAATTAAGTAGTGATGTGGCCAAATCTTTCTTTGCACAAACCTCATGGAGCACTCTCAGCCAGGCCAGCAGCAGGACTGGGATTTCACCACCTGGCTCAATCTACACTCACAGCTTTGTATGGAATGGATGGCTGGGGAGGGTCTCAGTTATTCCCTTTTTCCCCTTCAGCAAGCAGCTTTGATTCCTGGTTTTTAATTAGGGTAAAGCTGTAAAAACCATCCAGCTCTGCCATAGGGATGCAGGTGAAGGAGGAGTACTGGTGACACTGGCATGGGCACATCACACCTGAAGGCTCCCAAACAAGTAGGATGGAGATCTCAAGCAGGAGATAGTGGATAAATAATGGGTAAATTATTGCAGATACATAAAACAATAGCTGCAGTTAACATTTCACTATTTTCAAAGGTCAGTTGCTCTTTTTGTTGTTGTTTTAATGTTGGGTTAGAGTGTGAAAAGCAGTGTGAGTAGGTGTGACAGAGCTGTGCTTGGGAAGCCTTTGTAGCTGAGGTTTTGGGGTGGCCCCATGACAGAGTTTCTGTAATATTATGTAATATTCAATCATCTGCCTGAAGCAAAACAGATAGACAGGAAGTTTGCTGTCTGCCTTTGACTGCTGCTTTTGTTTACTGGTCCTAAAGTCAGCCCTAAAAAAGCTTTTTCTACAACTTAGCCAACTCCTTCCTTCTGAAACAGTCTTTCTGTAGTAAGAAAAAGCCCAGCCTTTGGTATTTATGAGCTGATAGTGATGCCAAATCAATAAGGTGGGAATTTGCCTGACCCTCCCAACGTGCCATGTGTCCAAATTGTAGCTGAGTGTTAAAACTGTAAAAGGAACCTTTAGAATGTAGGGACAAGGAATAAATAACTTGCAGTTCTGTTGCCCATCCTGGATGATCCAGCTCTCCATTTATAAGATGTCTAGCTGGATTATCCAGCTCTCCATTTACATTTCCCTTGGCAGAAACATGCATAGGGAACAAATGAAAATGGTTTGATTGCTGTTTTGAATTTAGTAGCAATTAGTTCCAGAGAATCCTCCTGGTTTGTTCAGAACTGCCTGTAGTGACAGGTGACAATATTTATATATTTATGTATGTATAATATATATAATATATATGTGTGTGTGTAATATATATATTATATATACTATATATATAATATATTTATAATTTTATTTTATTTTTTTCTTTTGATTTGCTGCCATTTCCAAGGTTTCAGAAGAGAAAGGCCCTTCATTTTCCATTTTCTATTCAGGGTAGTCATGGGCTGGTCCCCAAGCTGCTGATCCTGGAGTGTACAAGTGTTATCTAGAAGCTCATTTTCTTCCTAACCATGAAGTGGAAACTCACCAGTTTGCAATGATGATCATCATGAAAATCACATCCAGGTCTGGCACCCTCCATCTCCCAGGCTCGTGGTGCTCTTGTGCCTTCTGAAAGTGGAAGGCCCAGCCCCACTCCTTTCAAAAAATCTTTTTATCCTTTGGAGTGCTCTGGAACCTGTGCAGTGGGGAGAAGGCAAAGTGGGAGCTTCTCTCTGTGCCCCCTGACAGAATTCCATTGAAAATCCAGCATTGCCAGAGAAAAACTGGAGCTTGGCAGGGCAAGGACAGGATGCAGTCAGTGGCTGGAAATGGAAAAGACTGATGGTGTTTGAGGGTTTGGGGTTTCTGGAAAAGGGCAGAGGTTGATTGGAAGGGGGGTGTCCCCCCCCTGGCATCAGGAGGACTGGAAGATGCATGTCAGGCCCTGGCTCTTCTCCTGGTGGGATGTGTTGCAGCTTCCCAGAGGACTGCAAGGTGGGAAATACTCAGGAATCAACAAATGGGAGTTAATTTGTTGGAGGGACTTGGTTGGGGTTGGCAAATCTCTGTGGCTTCTGAAGGGCTGAGCCTCTTGGTTTTGAGCAGACAGGCAGCACTTTGGGTTGGGTTCAGCTGAATCCAGCTTTCTGTGGGCAAGCTCTCTGCGTGCTGCCCAGGGAAGACTTTGCTGAACTATCACTGCAGCCTGAAATAAAATATAGGTTCCTTTCACTGGGCTGCAGAAAGCCCCAAAAGCCACGTTTTTGTGCCAAAAAGCCACATTTTTCAGACAAAGCAGGGACAGTGACATCAGTTTGAAGGCACGGCACGCTGAAACCTCACACACAAACCAGCTGAGCTCAGCATGGCAACAGATCCCATTGCACCCAGACTGTGGAGCTGTCACCAGCTGTGGCAGGCTCAGCACTTGGAATATTTCTGGAATGACCAGGGGCAGCAGTGCTCTCCTGGGTTTTAGAGAAGAGGGGGCTTGTTTGAGAGTACAAGGAGCTGTTGGAGAGGTGTAGAATGAAGAAATGCATTTCTGCCATTCCTTGCTACCATTTGCTGAGGATTTGGTAGTTTGTTGTTTTTTGGGTTTTTTTCCATTCCTTGGCACCATTAGCCAAGAAACTACAAGCTTAAAAAAACCACAAAAAAATCCAGCGAAACGAAATATTCTTTCAGAGAAAATAAATGTAATTGAGTAAAAATTCACTTTGTTGCTGAGAAACTCTGTAATAGCAGCAGTGAAGAAGTGCTGTGTGTCTGAGACATGCAACACCTACTGAATCCTCAATTCAAAGTCAGTAGGTGCTGTATAAATTTGGGACAAAGGGACAGTCCTTGGCCCTGAAGCCCTATAGCTCAATGTCAGGGTTTAACACTGGCCTGGCAATTAAACCAAGTGACAGATGCTCTCTATTAATCTCTCTCTCCTCCCTGATAAAGAAAGGAGAGAGAATAAGGGAGAGAGACTGATGGGTTGGGAACTGAACTACACAGCTTGAATGAAAAAATAATAATAAATAGGAAAAATGACTCAATCTATACAAATAGACAGGAAAATTGATCCCACGTTCCTCCCCCCTCTCCCCCAGTAACTCTCACATCACCACAGAGGCTGCAGGGCAGCCCTGGGAAAGTCCAGGCTGGAATCCTGGAGTCAGCAGCAGTTGGGAGCTGGAGGCAGGAACACACAGATTCAGGCTGGAATGGATCAGGAGCAGAGGCAGAGGAAGGGATGGAATCCTCCCAGGATGCTGAAGCAAAGAGGGAGAGGAGAAGCAGGGGAAGCAGGAAGGGCTTTGAGCCTGGTGATCCCTCCCATTTCTCCTGAGGATGAGGTGTATGGGATGGAATCCTCTGTTTGGTCAGTTCTGGCATCTCTCTTGTCCCTTCCTCCCCAAAGGAGGGTTCCAGGTGGGACCTCTTGACTCCTTTTCTCCTTCTGGAGGGCAAAATGTTCCTCAGAGCTGAGCAGTGTCCTTGGTTCTGCTGTAACTATAACCATGGAGTGGGATCAGTCCCAGCAGCAGCCACTGCCTGAGAAACTTGCTGTTCATTTCAGCAGTGCAGCTGCTTCCAAGAGACTGAGCTGAAAGCAAAAGCACAAGACAGAAAATCCCCTTTATCCTGACCCAACCCAGGACAATCAATGACAGCATCACTGTTATATTTTTGTAGGATTCCTATGATTTGAAAAGGGCTCATTCCATGCATGAGAGGAACAACATGGGTGTCCCTGCAAAACATGCCTTCCATCAGTTTATCCTGGGTACCCAAATGTTCCAAGCAGGATTGTTTCACTGAAATATTCTGAAATATTCCCCTGTACCCTAAAGAGAGAGAAACTCTGCTTTCTGATGGACAAATGTTTCTCCACTAGAGCTTCTCCTTCCCAGTGTGTTTCAGGGAGCTTGGTTGAAAGGCTCAGCTCTCTAAAGCTTGTGTTACCCTCCCAGTTTGCTGGCAGACAAGCTGAGTGCTAAATTCAGTCTGATGTAAACTCAGGCACATACTGTAGCACTCAGGAAGATTGACTGTTGGAACAGATTTTTGAGAGGAGCAGTGGAGTCTTATTTTTTAGATACACTTCTGGAAGATATTTGTTACCAAAATGCATGTTAGGACACTTCTTGTGATGAAATTTCAGTGTTTTGGACAGGAAAAAATCTTGGTCAGGTGCTTTTGGCCTCAGGGATGCTGTGGAAGCATCCAGCAAGTGGGGATGTGTGTGTTGTGGGTAACAGCTTCTCCTCAGAGATCAAGAATCCTGATGGGCCATCAGGACTGGGTCTAAGGGAACCAGGATGGGGAAAATGTCATGATCTGGAAGATTTTGCTGTTCTGGCTTTGGGAGACAAATGTAGCAGCTCTTAACAGTTTCTGGTCCTTGAGCATTCAAACCCCTGGAGTCAAAACTGCAGGGAGGACTGGTGGCAAGTCTGATCCAAGAGATCCTTGCTTTTTATCAAATATGCCACAGGATCCCAAATTTTTACCACGTCAGCTTCTACCTGAACGAGATACATGGAGGCAATTCTTTTTAGCAGGAATTAAGTGCTTCTCTTTTCCAGAGCCCCGTGGTGTTTGGTTGATAGGAGCTGGTGTTCCCTGAAGCTTTTCTTCTGTGAGCAGCATTGCAGTGTTTGTGGGATGCACTGATTTCACCTCTGGAAATGCACTTTCTTACTGCCAAGAGGTTTTGAAGAAAAAAAACCAGGATTGTTCTGTGTGTGGGCCCATAGACAGGTCAGTCAGGGAATGCAGAAAATGTCTCCTGAGGTTTACCAGGAAAATTGAGTAGAGCCATTAAGTGGGTGAGCAATCTACTCCACCAAAGTTATGGAAATTCTTGGGGTCAGCTCCTGTACGAGGCTGCAGCTCTAAGGAGAATGAGTGCATTGAGTGGACCCCATCACAACCCCAGGAAGGCAATTCCCATTTTTTTTCTGGCTCAACAACCACTTGTGCTGCACCACAAAGCATTTAGCAGAGCATGCCTTAGCATGCACTCCTGGTTTTTAGCAGGAAGCTGCAGGGAAGGGGAGCTGATAAAGCAGAGCTGAACCCCAGGAGGCAGACTGAGACAGACATTTTTCTCTAGGTGCCTGGCAGATTGCATTTCCATGGAAGAGGAGCTCCCTGGTTTTGTTTGCAAGTCTTGGCCACTTGTATCAGATGTGACTCAATTGGCACCTCTTGAATTTGAGGTGGGACCAAAGTTCCCAATGGGTGGTGGGTGGTTAAAAACACAATGGAGTGGACTGTGCTAAAGTTTTCTTGAGTATTTGCAGCAAAGCAGCTTGTTGAATGCTGCTAACCATGCTTTTCTGGTTCTGGTGCAGAGGAGGAAACCCCAAAGTGTTGCTTTGTTGGGCCATGATTCTTGGGTTTTGGGTTCTCCCAAGGAAGACTGGCAGCAGATTGAGTAGGGGACAAGGAGTGTCAAGGATAGGAAAACCTGTCAGTTTTCATGTGAAAGTCAGAGATTTTTAACTCCATCAGTTCATGCAAAGTCTGAGAAATGGAGGAACTGGTTGGGTTTGGTGAAAGAGTAAAAGCTCATTTGAATTTCAGCTTTTGACAAATTCTTTCTCCTTTACTGAACTGCCTGCTGGCTTTTGGCATCGTGCCCTCAAGGACCTCTGAGTGTGTTTATTTGATTTATATTTGAAGTTGACTCTAGGTATTGCTGAGTTGAAGCACGGTAACACAAAAAATAAAACCAGTAAAGTTAATGTCAAGCTGCTTTAAAAATCATCTAGGTGGGTCTCAGGTGTACAATCACTTTCCCCAAGACAGAGGTGTATGGATGGCAGTTGTCTCTCTTGATGTTTTCATGTGGTTTGGGCAAAACCTTGGCTCAGAAGTAAAGTGTCTCAGTAAGGCTGGAGATTGTGTGGCAGCTGCACACTTTCTAACATGTTCACACTGGTCAGATTTCAAGTTTCCAGCTCATTTCTTCAGGGTTAAGTTTCTTGAAGTGTTCTCCTCTTTCCCAGAGTTCCCTCGGGGCAAGTGATACTTTGCAGTATGTGGGAAGTGAGAGGTTCTTTTTTGGGTGTTTTGTTAGTGCCATTGTTTGTATGCATTGGATTGCCTAGGAGACCATCCTGATCTTGTTAAAATAAAGATTTAATCTTTCTGCTGCGTTGGGGCTGGTTCAAAAAGCCAAGCTAATCCTGGCTGCTCATCACAGTTTTAGAGCACATTAATTTAGACAGGTTCACTTTCTGGGTGGTTTGTGCTGCTCCCAGGGATGTAGCCAGAAGCAGGAGTCACCACCTGGTGATAGCCACCTCTCCCAAGCCCTTCTGCTCCCAGAAGAACTGGAATTGGAACAAGCTGCAGTTCCTGATGTTTCCTGGGCAGCTCATTTGGTATCTGGGTGGGCAAGGCACTGCCACTTTTAAAAGCTCTGTGTAGTGTTTCCTTACTTGCATGGACTGATAGGAATTTTAGCAATAAATAACAGGCTGGTGTCTCCTCTCACTCCCTGGGAGATCCCACTGGTGTGGGTTTATCATCAGGTGACTGCCCAGGGGATGAGGGGAAGGCTGTGGATGTGCTCTACCTGGACTTCAGCAAGGCCTTTGGCACTGTCTCCCACAGGATTCTCCTGAAAAAGCTGTCAGGCCACAGCTTGGACAGGGGCATCTGTGCTGGGTTAGGAACTGGCTGGAGGGCCGGGCCCAGAGAGTGGTGCTGAACGGGGCTGCATCAAAATGGCGGCCGTGGTGTCCCCCAGGGATCAGTGTTGGGCCCGGTTCTGTTTAATATCTTTAGTGAGGATTGAGATGAGGGGATTGAGTCCATCATCAGCAAATCTGCAGATGACACCAAGCTGGGGGGGAGTGTGGATCAGCTGGAAGGCAGGAGGGCTCTGCAGAGGGACCTGGACAGACCGGAGAGTTGGGCTGATCCCAACGGGATGAGGTTCAAGAAGGCCAAGTGCCGGGTCCTGCACTTTGGCCACAACAACCCCATGGGGAGCTCCAGGCTGGGCACAGAGTGGCAGAAAGGCACCTGGGAGTCTGGATTGCCAGGAAGCTGAAGAGGAGCCAGCAGTGTGCCCAGGTGGCCAAGAAGGCCAATGGCATCCTGGGCTGGCTCAGGAACAGCGTGGCCAGCAGGTCCAGGGAAGGGATTCTGCCCCTGTGCTCAGCCCTGGGGAGGCCACAGCTTGAGTCCTGTGTCCAGTTCTGGGCCCCTCAGCTCAGGAAGGAGCTTGAGGTGCTGGAGCAGGTCCAGAGAAGAGCAAGGAGGCTGGGAAGGGATCCAGCACAAGTCCTGTGAGGAAGGGCTGAGGGAGCTGGGGGTGTTGAGGCTGGAGAAGAGGAGGCTCAGGGGAGACCTCATCACTCTCTCCAACTCCCTGAAAGGAGGTTGGAGCCAGGGGGGGGTTGGGCTCTTTTCCCAGGCAACTCTCAGCAAGACAAGAGGGCACAAGAGGTCTCAAGTTGTGCCAGGGGAGGTTTAGGTTGGACATGAGAAAGAATTTCTTTCTGGAGAGGGTGCTCAGCCATTGGAATGGGCTGCCCAGGGAAGGGGTGGATTCTCCATCCCTGGAGCTATTTCAAAAGAGCCTGGATGTGGCACTCAGTGCCATGGGCTGGGAACCACGGGGGGAGTGGATCAAGGGTTGGACTTGATGAGCTCTGAGGTCCCTTCCAACCCAGCCAGTTCTATGGTTCTATGATTCTATGGCCTCCCCAAACCTGTCCCAGTGGCTGGGGCTGCAGATCCATCATCTGCTGCTCAGGATGCTGAGAACACTGGAGTTGGCTCTGCCTCCTCTTTCTCATAGCTTTTAATTGTGCGTAGCATTAGGTCATTTGTACATATGTAGTTAAGAAATAAAAAGCAGTGCTGAGCTCTGTTGCCACCCAATAGCTCCTTCAAACAGCTCTGTCCTTTTTTCCCTTCCATGGTTCTTAATTTGCACTTTAAAGAACAGTCTGTTTCTTGGAAGGCAACTGAGTTGCTGATGGAATAAAACCTGTCACAGCTTGAAGATAATCAACAGAGTTAGTCCCTGAAACAATTTCTAAGATTCAAGATCAAAGCACTTTCAGATATGGACACCAACAGACCAGTCTTTGATAATTTAATCTACCTAATTACCAATTTGAAGGCATTTGATTTGTTATTTCTGCAAATCAGGGTCTAGACACCACTGTACTTTCTCAGTTTTTAATCCATTTAAAAATAGAAGAGATTCCTGAGGGAGAAGTGTGCTGCTTGGACTCAATCATGCTGGTCAACCCTTTCTTTAAGTATTTTAAATTGCCCTTTGTTGTTTCCTTCTGTAATAATATAGCCATGTGCTGAGTTTGATTGTTTTGCATAGGGGAGCACAGGGTACATGTGCTCAGTAGAAGAGATTTCTCCTGGTTTTGGCAACTTCCTCCTTTGGTTTCTGGTTTTCTGCCTCCTATTTTTTCTTCTCTTACTGCTGCTTTCAACCCTACTGGGGACCTCCTGCTTTTTCACAGTCTTTTATCTACATCCTCTCTGTGTTGCCTTCAGTGCATCTCCTCATTCTGCTTTCTGCCTCTCCCTTCCTTCTCCCACCATCCTCCTGCTCTCAGTTTCCACCTCCAAGAAAATCTCCTTCCCTTGCCTCATTTTCTTCTCTGGGTGGAGGAGGCTGCATTCTGTGATGGACAAACTCTTTGTCTGTATTTCTGATGGGACTAAAGAACTGGTGTTTGCCCTGGATGCTTCCCATCTTTTAGGCTGTTTGAAAAACCACCCCAGGGGGAGAGAGGCATTTTCAAGTGGCAAAGAGGTCTTTTTTTATAAAATTATACAGAATAAGTTCTGTCATGTTGTTAAGTCCGTTTTATTGTCTATATTTGCTTGGCCCAAATTAATTCAGTGTGTTTCCAAGCCAAGAGAGGGTAGCTGAGCCCCACCAGAAGTCAACAGCAAATTTGGTAGTCAATACATTCTTTTCTTTCAGCAATGGAAACACATTAAAGAGCAGGAGGAACAGCCTGGGGCAAATTTTATCCTGGAAGGGAGGCTTGGAAGAATTTCTAAGCTCAGGGCAGAGAGCCTGGGAGGAACAATGAGATGACACTGCTGCTGCTCTGCTCCCTTCCCATTCTCCTGAAACCTGGGCTTGAAACCCTTTTTCTTCTGCTGCTGGCAGGTGCTGATTGTGGCTTGATTTTTGGTGAGTGAAGGTTTGGAAGGCAGCATTTTTGTTTCTCATTATCAGTGCAGGCCTTTTCCCAACAGCTGCCATCCAGCACTCTCCTAGCAATCAATCTGCTTGGTATTTTCATCCAAATGCTGCCAGAAGGTGGTGAGGTGCCAGTACCTTTGTCACCACACAGCTGTGGCCTAGCAGAAGGACCAGCACCTTTCTTCAGCAGCTCACAAAGAAAGAGGGAGTTATTTTATTAAGTTATAACCTTTTATTAAAGTTATTAAGGAAGGGATTCTGCCCCTGGACTCAGCCCTGTGGTGGCCACACCTCGAGTCCTGTGTCCAGTTCTGGGCCCCTCAGCTCAGGAAGGAGATTGAGGTGCTGGAGCAGGTCCAGAGAAGAGCAAGGAGGCTGGGAAGGGATCCAGCACAAGTGCTGTGAGGTGAGGCTGAGGGAGCTGGGGGTGTTGAGGCTGGAGAAGAGGAGGCTCAGGGGAGACCTCATCACTCTCTCCAACTCCCTGAAAGGAGGTTGGAGCCAGGGGGGGTTGGGCTCTTTTCCCAGGCAACTCTCAGCAAGACAAGAGGGCACAAGAGGTCTCAAGTTGTGCCAGGGGAGGTTTAGGTTGGACATTAGAAAGAATTTCTTTCTGGAGAGGGTGATCAGACACTGGAATGGGCTGCCCAGGGAAGGGGTGGATTCTCCATCCCTGGAGCTATTTCAAAAGAGCCTGGATGTGGCACTCAGTGCCATGGGCTGGGAACCACGGGGGGAGTGGATCAAGGGTTGGACTTGATGAGCTCTGAGGTCCCTTCCAACCCAGCCAGTTCTATGATTCTTGGATTCTATGATTTCATTCTGCAGTTTTGCAAAGGACACTGACCTTTCAACAGCACTGTTTAAACCAGGGATGTGCCCTAACATGCAGCCCCCTGCCCCAAAACCAAGGCCAGGGCTTTGGTGCAGCAGTGGGGATTATCTGCTCCTTCTTTCCAATCAGCAGAACCACCAAGAGGTAACACTGGGGAAATGTGGTCCACTTTCCTCTTAGCAGAAACAGGACAAATCTGAAGCAAAAAACTTGTTCAGGACAGCACCTGTGTCCTCACATCTCTGAAGGGTGTAACTGAGCACCTTGTGTTTGTGTCCCATTCAGTTTGCCTGCCCTCCTTGTCAGCAACCTGGCCTTTATTTAGGACTTTATTTAGGACTTTATTTAACCGTGTTCCTAGAGTTGCCAGCAGGGAATTCTGGGCTTTTTTTTATTTATAAAAACCCCACAGATAGCTCACAGGCCTGTCTCACCCATTCAGCAAATACACAGAAATAGCAACCCTGCTGGTTTTTGAGATCCCAAGGGAGCTGCCTGAGCTAAAACCCAACACAGGAGTAGATAAGGTGGAGGGAAGGCATGGAAGAGTTTCAGAAGGAGATGAAATGATTAAGCCCCGTGGCTGATGGGCACTGGAATCCAGCAGCCTGGGGCTGCATGCTGAGCTGCTGAGTTTCAGATCTGAGGAACTGTGAATTGGCTTGATCATGGAGCTCCAATGCCATTCCTTGGTGTGCTGGGAAAACTTCCTCACCCTTCCTTCATGGCAGTAAGAAAAAAGGAATGCCCAGACATACCAGCTCAGCTGGCATCCAGCTTTCTGTGTCTTCGTAGCAGTAAATAAACCAGAGGTAAAAACCTGAATGCAATTAATTTTTTTTTTTATATGTGTCCTCTCTGACACATGCAGAGAGTTTCCCTTTGTGCATGCCTGAAGGGGGGGCGTGGAGCAGCCATGGGACTCCACACCCTCCATGGTTTTATGCCAGAAAATGCTGTGTTTGGCAGCATTGCAGGTAGAATGTAAATGATTCCAATTAGCTGGCACAAGGGTGATTTATAGTCCCATTAATAAGAACTGTTTATTTGTTATTGCAGTAGATCAGGAGTACTGCAGCCCATCAGATCTATCCCAAACATGGAATTCTGGATTATTGCTGCCTGCCTGGCTTAGGGGATGTGGCAGGGCATGACCTGGCCCCTGTTTTTCCACTTCTAATTCCAGCAGCTTGGAGATGTGCAAGCAAAGGCTCTGACAGCAGCATCAAGCAGTTACAGTCAATGCTACTAAAAATTAGTGCCTCTGAGGCTTTCTAAAATGATTTAGAAAATGTTTACAACTGCCTTTTATATTAAAGCCAATAGCTGAAATACAAAGGCTGGCATTTCCAATATCCCCCACAAATAACCCCTCACAGCCCAGGAGAGTCGTGTCACTGAAATATCACCAAAAAAAAAAAAAGAAAAATACATGGCAAGAAAAGAAAGAACAAAAGTAAAATACAACTGGAGGCCCCCACCCCACAGAATTCCTGTCTCACAACTATTTTAACTGGTGTGACCTCTCCCACTGACTTGTGCAAGACAACCAGTGTGCTGCATATTAGGCCCAGATGTTGCTCCTGAAAATCTCTATTTGTGGAACAAATTATTTATAATAGGAAATGGCATCTGTGTTAATTTAAGAAAATCTATTTAGGCACCCAGGGAGGATAATGGGTACTTTATAGTCTGAACTGGAGTGAGACCCAAGGTGAGCTCCTCCTGTGTGGAGCAGGGAGGAGAGGCAGGGATGGGGCACATCCTTGAGGATGCTCAGTCTGTCAATCCATTGCTGTGTCTGTCACTCTTGGAATTTTAGGAGGAGGATTTGTTGCATCACCAAGCCCCAGACTTTCCTGTTGCAGCTTACAAGAATATTTTAGAGGTAACAGTGGAAATCTGATGCTGTAGCCCCGAAGTTCCTTTAGGAATTAATGGTGCCAAATTTAGCTTTTCCAGAAGTGTGGAAAGAGTGAATCTCCAAGAGTACAGAAAGAGAAGTTTCCTATTTTCAATTTTTGAAAGATTGAAGGGCTTTAAATCCAGTGGTTTTAGTTAGAGCTCTCTGCAGGGCTTCCTAACCTCACCTGGGGACTGCTTTGTCTCCTAAAGCTGCAGAGGTCCAGGAGCCTTAATGCTCTATTTTTGAACTGCCTCTGGCTGCAAGTTTGCATTGCCAAGGAGCTGCCATGCAGCTTGTGAGCCAGAGGCCTGCAAGGCTTTTGTTACAGCCATGAATCACTATTTTTTTTCCCCTTGCAGAGAGTTTGACTGTAACTGCAGTATTTGTCAGGGGCTGTACTTGAAGCTTGTGCTTCACTTGGTTGGTTGTGGTCCACACTATGTGTGGATGCTGCCCATGCCCTTGGGACAGGGCCCTTCAAGGATGTTTTTTGACTGCTCTGCTGTTGATTTTTAATAATCAGTAGCTTACCAGAAGAGAAATCCTTTGGAAAAGTGGGAATGCCAATTGGAAAAGTCCCAGTTGTGTTTGCATGGTTTAAATCAATAGCTTTTTCGTGTTAATAGCATCACATCAGTAATTGGGAAATTTAGTATTGCAGTGAATTGATATTTTTCATATCAAAACAAATGGAAATCCTAAGGGATGATTGGATGAAATGGAAGAAGCCAATGTTGCAGAATTTTTAAGTGCTTTTTAAATGTAGAACTTCAGTGTCATCTAATTTTTGCTGCTTTTTGTGCAATTTCATGTTTGTTGACACCAACACTCTCCAATCCTTGTCCTTCCCCTGGGATAGTTCATTTCTAAAACCCTAAAACACACATAATTTTTCAGTAAAAGCAATAACTGTTTTTTCTTTGTTTATGGTCAAGATCAGCAGTACTTGAGAGCCTGCTTAAATTATCAGAGATTCGATTTTTATGTAGTGTGAAATTATTGCAGAATCAAACCCTGCACCGTGGCCAATGGCTCAAGATTGCAATAAATCCACTGCATGTTCTTCATCCCTTCCTCTTTGCCAAGGATCAGTGGAGTTTGTAGGAAAAAATGGCAGAAAATACTACAGATAATAATGATCCCTCATCCCTGCAGTGGCTGCTGCAGCAGGGGACTTGAGGATGGTGCTGGGTAATTTTGCTGGAAGTGATGAACCTCATTTCCTTCATCAGGATCTGGTAATGGGGTGGGGTAAATGTTATGCCAGACACCTTTGAGCCCACAGCTTGAGTCCTGTGTCCAGTTCTGGGCCCCTCAGCTCAGGAAGGAGATTGAGGTGCTGGAGCAGGTCCAGAGAAGAGCAAGGAGGCTGGGAAGGGATCCAGCAGAATTCCTGTGAGGTGAGGCTGAGGGAGCTGGGGGTGTTGAGGCTGGAGAAGAGGAGGCTCAGGGGAGACCTCATCACTCTCTCCAACTCCCTGAAAGGAGGTTGGAGCCAGGGGGGGGTTGGGCTCTTTTCCCAGGCAACTCTCAGCAAGACAAGAGGGCACAAGAGGTCTCAAGTTGTGCCAGGGGAGGTTTAGGTTGGACATGAGAAAGAATTTCTTTCTGGAGAGGACTGGAATGGGCTGCCCAGGGAAGGGGTGGATTCTCCATCCCTGGAGATATTTCCAAAGAGCCTGGATGTGGCACTCAGTGCCATGGGCTGGGAACCACGGGGGGAGTGGATCAAGGGTTGGACTTGGTGATCTCTGAGGTCCTTTCCCACCCAAATGATTCTGGGATTCTGTGAAACAGCACTTGCTCCTGCCAGCCTTGAAAAGGGTTTGGGTTTCTATGGTTCTGGTTGTCAAGCTCAGGTCTTGCCCAGCCCACTGCTGGTTAAAGAGGACTTGGAAGTCAGGCTGGCCCAAAGCATGGTCCCAGCAGCAAAGTCACTTCTGGGCCTGCAGGTCAGGGACTGGGAGCTGTGTGGGCAGTGGGCTGGGGCAGCATCTCCCATTCCAGTGTGCAAACTTCCCAGCTCTCCCTCCCTCCTGCTCCCACGGAGCTCCTGCAGGCAGGAGCAGCAGGTTCTGGGCTTTCCTGGCTCCTTGGGGGCAATTTCCAAGTGGGAAAAATCAGGTTTGTGTTGGAGTAAGAAACACTGAATGATCCAGCCTGTGGTGGCATGGACTCTCTATTTATGCAGTAAATGCCCAGCAGTTTTTATATTCAGTTACATACAGCTGCTTAAAGACCTTTGAATAGCTGAAGAAAGCTAATTTAATTGAAATCAAACATGAAAATACAGGGCAGAATCAAATACTACTTTAGAAAGCAATTCAGTGTATTTGGCTGATCTTATTCTAGCAGAGGGATTATTTTTAACTTCATGATTGTGGGTATTTATAGTGTCATAGCAGCATAAAGGGCTTTTCTTCACAGTTAGAGCAGAACAGAGGAAGTCCAAGCAAATGAGATCCAGTGTCCTTCTAGGAGGCAGTGGTAAACATGTTCTCAAAGATGGAAAAGTTCAAATATAAACTTAACTGGGCTCAGTGTGGGGAGAGAAAATACAGTGGTTTGATTGTATCTGGGAAGGCAGCTGGTTGAAGAGCAAACCCAGCATCTTTCTACCCAAAGTCTACCACAGTGATAGTTCAGAAAGCCATTCAGATCCCGTGGTGCAGACAGACAGAGAAAACTAAATGTCAGTCAGGCCTCTTCTGTAGTATCTTTTTCAGGGTGGGCAGCCAAAGCCCTTCAGATCCATTCAAACCCACACAGGAAAAAAAAAAACGGGTGGGGTGAGGGTTTTTTGAGTTATTTGGAAGGCAAGATTTCCATAAAAGCTACTAATGAAAATGGCTGTGGTTGGGAAAGGGGAACTCCCAGGTGGTCAGGACACTTGGGGTGTTTGGGGGGGGTGTAGGATTGATGCCTGGCTGCCAGGGGAAGCCCAAGGAGCCTCTCTCCCTCCTCCCTCAGCACTGTGGCTGTGACTTGGTGTCTGGTTCAGCTAAAATTAGTAAGGAGACATGAGCCCAGTGATTCAGGCTACTCTTGTTCTGCAGCTCCTTGTCATCCTGCTAATGAACTCTAAATAGCTTTGCTCATAATAACAATGCTTCAGCTTCATCCTCCTAGTGGCAGCTTGAGTAAACTTTTTAACTATTTTAAGAGGATTAGAAAAAGGAGTGCTGTTAGATCAAACCCAGTGATAGAAATGCCAAAGGCTAAACCCATTAATTAGACTTAGTTAAAGCTTTCAGTAATGCAGCTAAAGATAGTTCTGGAGCACACCCTCTGCTTTGGGCAGAGCCTGGATTCTCTGAGTGCTCTCACAGCCCAGGTACCTGGAGGCAGAGGAGCTGGGAGGAAGGGCATGGCTGCACACAAAAACCTTCCCAAGGGCCACCAAAGCCAGAAACTGAGCAGCTGCAAAGACCAGCAATGGTTTCTTCCCTCTTGTCAGCACAAGAAAGCAGCAGTGGTTTGTATAGCTGTAGGACACTGATTAAAGGAACTGAAGCAGGAACAAGCAGGCACATGCCAGGGCTTTCCTCACCCAGGTATTTATAATAAAGGGCTGGGAGGTGGGCCCAGGAGTGTGGCATGTTAATGGAACTGCCTCTCCAGGGGGCTGGAACTAGATTATTTTAAGGTCCCTTCCAACCCAAACCATCCCAGGAATTAATTGAATGGGAGACTGCAGACTTGGGGGGAGATTCATCTCACCACAGCTGAGAACTCCTGGTGTCTGATCTAAGCAACTGCCTCCAAGTCAGTGAAAATATTTCCCTGCATTACTGATAGAACTGCCCTGAGCTGTTAGAGGAGAACTTGAGCAGATGGAGATGATGCAGAGCAATTCCTCTGCTCCTTATGTGAGAGAACAATAATGGCAAAAGGTCAGGACAGCAATATCAGATGCTTGAAAGGCTGAAACCTTATTTATCTGTGAGTGAAATGGGGGAAGTCTCTTCTCCTTAATAGTGGGGGACAAATCCCACCCCTTCCTTACAATTCTTACACTTCTCTGTGTGCCCTGGAGCACATCAGAGAGACACAGAGGAGCTCTGAATGAAGCTTGTCCTTCACCTCATTAGCTCAGAGCTGAGCTGCTCTTCCCTCTTTAAAGAGTGGAGCAGCATAAACAGAAAGTTGCCAAGCAAGTATGTGCTTGAAATTGTGTAAGGAATCAGCTCCAGGAGTTGTTGGGTATGTGCAGCATTAAATGGAATAAACAGGGATTTTAGAAAGGAACAGTGAGATCTGGCCCATGCAGAGCACTGGTCCTGCTCCAGGGCCCCACCAGCTGGCAGCTTTCACAGCCAGGTTTTAGGATTTTTTCACATCCAGGTTTTAGGATTTTTTCACATCCAGGTTTTAGTTTTTTCACACCCATTTCAGGTTTTTAGGGCTTGGAGCAGCTCTTCAGTTCCCTCAAACATTGGGAGAGGTCTTTTGGTTTGCTCTGTCCTGTCTAAACTGCCTAGAAAAGTCCTTAATGTCCTTTTGAAAAGCTTAATCCAAAATGAGTTCCTCCAGACACAAATTAGCTTATTGAGATGAAAATTTCTGGGGAAAGCACATCACTTACCCACTTGGGTTTTTTCCCTGAGCACATCAGAAATTTATAAGACTGTTTTAGAGTTGGCAAGTTAAAAGCAGACACAAGCTGCAAGAGTTGAGTGGGGCATTGATCTGAAGCCATCCTAAGGGAATCCAAGGTGAATTGTTGAATTGCTCAGCACTGCAACAGGCAGGGAAAAGTCAATGTGTAGAAGAAGTTGGTTCCTCTTACCAAAGCCCTAATGAAGGTCCTGCCCAGGTTATCCTGGTATCTATTGCCTCTGCCCAGGACTGAGAGGATGCTGCATTTCATAGGATCATAGGATCATAGAATCATCTGGGTTGGAAGGGACCTCAGAGATCATCAAGTCCAACCCTTGCTCCACTCCCCCCGTGGTTCCCAGCCCATGGCACTGAGTGCCACATCCAGGCTCTTTTGAAATATCTCCAGGCATGGAGAATCCACCCCTTCCCTGGGCAGCCCATTCCAATGCCTGAGCACCCTCTCCAGAAAGAAATTCTTTCTAATGTCCAACCTAAACCTCCCCTGGCACAACTTGAGACCTCTTGTGCCCTCTTGTCTTGCTGAGAGTTGCCTGGGAAAAGAGCCCAACCCCCCCCCGGCTCCAACCTCCTTTCAGGGAGTTGGAGAGAGTGATGAGGTCTCCCCTGAGCCTCCTCTTCTCCAGCCTCAACACCCCCAGCTCCCTCAGCCCTTCCTCACAGGACTTGTGCTGGATCCCTTCCCAGCCTCCTTGCTCTTCTCTGGACCTGCTCCAGCACCTCAATCTCCTTCCTGAGCTGAGGGGCCCAGAACTGGACACAGGACTCAAGCTGTGGCCTCCCCAGGGCTGAGCACAGGGGCAGAATCCCTTCCCTGGACCTGCTGGCCACGCTGTTCCTGAGCCAGCCCAGGATGCCATTGGCCTTCTTGGCCACCTGGGCACACTGCTGCCTCCTCTTCAGCTTCCTGGCAATCCAGACTCCCAGGTCATTTATTATTATTATTATTATTATTATTATTATTATTATTATTATTATTATTATTATTATTATTATTATTATTATTATTATTATTATCATCATCATTGCAGTGGTTGTATAAGGCATCCTTGTAGGTTTACTTGAATTCCTGTACATGCAGAGACTTTCAGGTCTTCCAAACAGTCAAGAAAAGGCTGTGTCACCTGGATTAGCTACAAGTGAATAAGGTGGTGGTGTGATCTGCTTCACCCACTCTGAGCCTCCTGCTCAGGAAGCACATCTGCACTTCAGCATCTATCATATGGCTTTTCATGAACAGGCAATAAATACAGTCCTTGCTATCCTAATTAAGGTAATCTCTGAGCTTCTAGGCTTTGGAAGATCCCTGGGAATATATTTAGGCACAACAAGGTCACAGAAGGAGAACTGCAGCAGGGAGAAGGTTCTGCTCCAGGGGGAAAGAAGAGGCAGAAAGCAGAGCTCCTCCAGGCCCTGGGTCCCCATTTTATCTTTCTCCAGGTGCTTTGGTCCTGGTAATCCCAGCAGGACCCAGAGGTGGCTCTGGGGAGCAGCCCATGGGTAGGGCAGTGTGGGGTTGCTGTGCCTGTGTTCCCAGCTGGCTTCTTCACTTTCTTTTTTCTTTTTCACTTTCTTTTTTCTTTTTACCTCAATCTTGACAGCATCCCCAGCTAATGAAAGGGATGGCAATTAGTAAGGGGCACCCTGGCAATTAGTAAAGGGCACCCTTGCTCATGGAGGGAGCAGCCAAGTTCTCTTGGCTGCCTTCTGCCCCATTAATGTTTTGTGATCCCTCTGCCACCCTTGTTCCTTTTGTTTCATGTTTACCAAATGGACTTTCCCTTTTCTGATCATCTTTTGAGTCTATTTCAGCTTTCAGCATCCGTGACATTTGGTCACAGGGGTGGGGGTTTCCAGAACTTGTCTGTCTGAAATAGTCTTTCCTTCTCCCTGTTCTAAATCTGCTGCTAGATCTGGAATTTCTCTGATTGTCCCCAAACACTTTGTGATAAGAGCAAAAGATGAATGACAGCTGCTTGTCAGCATCTTTGTTCATCCTTATAAATGCATAAAAAATGCATTAATTTATGTAGCTGTTTATTGAGAGTAATCTAAATTTATGCTTGGACTTTTAAAAGAGGTCAGAATTTATTACTCCTGTCTGTTCAGTGGTGCAATGTACTAAGGATAAAATCTGGCAGAAAAAAAAAAAAAAAAGGAAACTTTCAAGTTGGTAAAGTGTTGGTAAAGTGGAATATAAAGTGGAATAAGCACTTTAAGCACTTGCTTTTAACTGGTATCCATTTCTGCCATCCTTCAGACTTGGACCTAAGCCAGAGGTGCTTCAAAAGCAGCAGAAACCCCAACTCAGGCAGGAAAAGAAGGGCAGCATCTCAGGGTAACCAAAGTCTTTTTTTAGTTGCTTGAAATGAATTTTTAAAAAGGAGGAGCACGTGTAGTTTCCTCTCTTTTTTTTTTTTTTTTTTTTTTTTTCCCTAAGCATAGCTGTAGCCAGAGTGTGGTGAGCATTCCACTTCTCAGCTAATATTTTCTTTAAGATGCATTTTTGATCTCTGTTCTGTGAAGATGATGACAGCCCTTGGTGGATGCAGATGTTTTCAGTCATTGATGTATCCAGCTAATAGTCCTGAGAGGCACAAGGCACTCAAGCAGGTTGTCTTCTAAGGTTTTGTACTGCTTACAGATTCCAAGGTGATTTATGTTCAATTCAGAGAAAATATAAATACGTCTATTATGCAGCTCAAATATAAATGGAATTAGAGAAGATGGGAGACAAGAGACATTTCTCAACTTCTTGCAGACTTTTTTCCAAGCCTTCAAAATCGTATTTCTTCCAGATGAGGTACTGAGGAAGTTTAAGTACCTTCAAATGCTGTGAAAGTGACTGGTGAGCTGGAAGGCAGCCCTGGCTGAGGAAGGCACTCTGGATTGGGAGGGGGGAACATCCCAAGCAGAAAACAGCTCCTGCTTTGCTTTATTTGGCACCTGGATAAGAACTAAATCATGTTCATGGTTTGCTTCCCATGCACAGAGTGGAGATGCTGCATGGGGCAGTGACCTCCTCTGGGTGTCTGTTCCTAGAGGGTGAAGGGAGAGGGTGCAGAGGTGACCACTAGCCACAGATTTATAGGTTGCTGCTGCATTATCCAGAGCCTTTGGGACTGTCCCCAGGGATGCAGCAAATTGTTGGGCTGGGAACATTGACTCAGTTACTGCATCTCCTCTGAAAACAGCTGAGGGACAGGGATATTTTCCAGCCATACTTTGGATTTAACAGCACTTTCCTCAGCACACAATTTTCCAAAGCAAATAAACTTTGTTGCAGATTTTCCATGGTGGTCACAGTCATGGCACAATTTTCCTTTAAAGACTTAATACTGAAGCAATAAATTAACCCAGTAACATATAATGTGCATAGTCCACCAACAAGCAGCAAAACATTTATGCCCATTAGAAAACATATCCAGACATCACTGAAAAAGGTCTAAATACTGAAATTCACTGTTGTGAATCTCAGTGAAATGAGGTGAAACCAGCCAGTGTTAATTCAGTAGCACTCCAGGTGTCCTGAGCTTGTGGTATCCCAGTGTTTTGTCTCATTCTGCTCTTGAACTGAAACATCACTCAGGGCTTAAGACACTTGGTGCCACATTTTCACCACCCATTCAGCAGAGATGACAGGGCTGAAGGAAGTTTTCCTACTTGTTTGCTTTTCTGTGATGTACAATGCACTGAGTGATCAACCTCAGCTCCTTGACCAGAGCCAGCAGTAACTCACTGTCACCACTGGGCTCCAGCCAAGCAAGATTCCCTGGCTCAGACAGGGAATTCAGTGGGTTTATCCCAGCATGGCCAATATGCATTTTTTTTTGAAAAAAAAAAAAAAGAGTAGCTAAGCTGAGCTTAGATCTTTGTTTGGTTTGGTTTTGGTTTTTTTTTTTTTTTTTGGACTGCTTTGTATGTGACTTTGTATTTTAAAATAGTTGGATGATTCTCAGGATTTTTGCAAATGAAGCTGTAAGCATAATGTAAATGAAATGGAAGTTTTTATCACTGGGGAAGTAAAAAGTTAGCAGTGTTTAATGAAACAGTTGCCACCAGATAGGAGAGGGACTAAAATTTGCTTCTGGCTCTACCTGCCAGGGAATATGAATTCCTTTTCCTTAGCAGTTGTTAAAATTTGCTTCTTCTGAAGCAGGTGCCTAAAATTTAGGAAAAGGACAGAGTTTTCTGTCCTCTGGAGAAAGAAGTACCACGTGGTTATAGGAAACATAATCCCCATGCATTGAAGGTCTGAGGGAGGCTGTGCTACCCATCCTCCTTCTGACCTGGCCTAATTCCTGATGTGAGAGTGTGTTGTAATGTCTTAATATATAGAATATATCCATATTTCAGCTACTGGTATTAATCTGCCTATTATTCACACAACAGACATGCACACTGTTGTCTGGGTGTACATTCTTTCCACTTCCAGCTGGAATTAGTTTTACAAAGAGACAGGTTCTTTTCTGATAGCATTGAAAGAGAGAAAACTGGAGATTAGGAGCTTTATAAAGACTTAGATATAAACTCCTGCAATAATAACATCAGAACTTCACCTCTCTAGAATGTTATCCCCACAGCTGATGATTTCTGTCCTCCTTGTTCTGCTGGGATGTGTCAGCTGCTCAGGATTCTTGGATGTCCCAGGACCATGTGTCTCAGATACTTTATACTGCAAAAATGCAGTGGCAAGCAGAGATTCAAATGATCTCATTAACCTAGCAATAAATAATTGGGTTATTTTGATAAATAGAGGCCATTTTCACCAAGCTGAAAAGCCAGAGCCAGTTCTGTCACCCTGCCCCAGCACAAAACCTCCAGCTTTTGAAAACTTGAGGAGTTTTGAACTTGAAAAATCTGCAGTGAGCATGCTGGAGTGCTCCAGTCCCTCTTAGAATGGGTTTTTTTTCCCTCTGCTTTTTCTAAGAGACAATAAACTGCATTTCACCTTAAAGACTTATAATTCACTGATGTTTTCCTCAATTAAAATATTGCTGCCAAGAACCTGGCTTGCTGACAAATTGCTTCATGAGAAAGATGCATTTGATAAGAAGTTGGAATATGTGTATTAAGAATTGGAAAGGCTTCATTACTTCTGACCTTTCAGCAGCATTTCTTCAAGGTGAAGGAAGGAGGCTGAGATGGGAAGTGGGAGCTGTCTGGTGCTTGCTGAGAGGGGCAGAAAGTCAACCTCAGCCTCAGGGAGGTGGTGGTGGGAAGATGACAACCAGAACAGCACAGAATCATAGAATCATAGGATCATAGAATCATCTGGGTTGGAAGGAACCTCAGAGATCACCAAGTGCAACCCTTGATCCACTCCCCCCGTGGTTCCCAGCCCATGGCACTGAGTGCCACATCCAGGCTCTTTGGAAATATCTCCAGGGATGGAGAATCCACCCCTTCCCTGGGCAGCCCATTCCAATGGCTGATCACCCTCTCCAGAAAGAAATTCTTTCTAATGTCCAACCTAAACCTCCCCTGGCACAACTTGAGACCTCTTGTGCCCTCTTGTCTTGCTGAGAGTTGCCTGGGAAAGGAGCCCAACCCCCCCCTGGCTCCAACCTCCTTTCAGGGAGTTGGAGAGAGTGATGAGGTCTCCCCTGAGCCTCCTCTTCTCCAGCCTCAACACCCCCAGCTCCCTCAGCCCTTCCTCACAGGACTTGTGCTGGATCCCTTCCCAGCCTCCTTGCTCTTCTCTGGACCTGCTCCAGCACCTCAATCTCCTTCCTGAGCTGAGGGGCCCAGAACTGGACACAGGACTCAAGCTGTGGCCTCCCCAGGGCTGAGCACAGGGGCAGAATCCCTTCCCTGGACCTGCTGGCCACGCTGTTCCTCAGCCAGCCCAGGATGCCATTGGCCTTCTTGGCCACCTGGATGGCATCTCCTGGATGCTTCTCTCATGCAATGCCATCTTCCTGCAGTTTGTCACCAGGCTGCTGTGTGGCCATGCAGCTGGGGCTTTGGGATGTTCCCTTGGCCTTTGTATCTGCAGCAGAGGGGACACATTTCTCCATAGCCAGTTGGGGTTTTTAGCAGGAGGAAAGGAAAACTTATCTTTCTGGAGGGAAAAACACCTCTGCTGTATAGGTACATCCTGTGCATTTATCCAGGGTGTATATCACACCTTTTAAAATGCCAGCAACCCTCAATATTGCAAGATACTTCTGAGTTTATTTTACTGTTGAAAGGCCTTTGGGTCTCACTGAATAAACCTGGAAAAGAAGGGGAAGTATTAGCTATTTCTTTTACCACCTTTCATGTTCCTGTTACAGTGATAGCTGTGATGCTTCTTGGTTTGCCTTTAAATGGAAGCTTTCTTAGAGGAACAAAATAAGAATGGAAATAATCTTGTAATTTTTCATTTACCCAAAAGTTCAGCTTAATTATCCCAGCTGCTACTACAGTCCAGAAGAAAAGATGAGCAGTTCTAACAACTCATGCTAAAGGGAGCACCTCAGTAAGTGGGAAGAGCCTTCTTCTCCTGAACTGGGGACTAAGCCATCAGATCAGGCTTGACTCCTGTTTGATGAATCCCTCCCACGTGCCTCCCCTCCCTCCCAGAAAGGTTGCTCTGCAATCTGCTTGAAAAGATCCTTCTGGGGCAATATTGCCATTAATCATTTGCTGCAAGTCTGTGGTTGTAGCTGAGTTATATTTAGAAGGAGCTGTGATTAAAATCTCCAATCTCAGGAGCACACGTGGGGAAAATAAAGATTCACATCTTTTGTGTTTGCTCATCCCACCCCAGGGGCAAACAGACCCGATCCCTCTGGAGCTGCTCTCAGCCTCCAGAGGTTTTCCTTGCAGCAGGATCCACCAGGCAGGCTGGAGCAGCACCAAGCTTCTCAGCAGGGAGACTGGGGCCTCACAAAGACTTTTCTGAGCTTGATACACGGGCAAAAAAGAGGCTGTGCTGAGGAGGAGAAGGGTAATGGCAAAGAAAAGGAAAGGAGGAGGTTACTTTTGATGTGTGATTGAGGTCAATGAAAAACACAGGTGGCAAATCCTGAGTGAATCCACTGCATTTCTGACACCAGGAAGGTTTATGGTTTGCCTGGTAGAGTGCAGAGATTTAAAACCAGTAGAGGGAAGTACTTTTCCCCTTAAAATGGAACTAAATGTGGGGCTCATGGCAGTGAGGAGGAGGCTACTCAGCTGTGATGGGGTCTGCCAGGCCCAGGTAAGATGGTGCCCAACACAGGGGCTTGGCCAGGGAAGCTTTGAATGGGTGGATTTGGGGAGTTCAGATCACTCCTTGTCTGGTTGTTGGTGCCTTTCCTAAGTCAGCAGTACCCCTTGAGTCAGGCTGTCACCTCTCCCCCCAGCCTGTAGCTTTGGTGGGATCCAGTGTAGCTTCCTTTGGGAATATTCAGAGTATCCAGACGAGAGATGTTGTTGTGACATGTTGGATTATAGGCTTTAATCCAAAGGTTTTGAGACACAGATGCATGGAACAGGGTTGAAATGAGGTGGATGCCCAGGTTAGAAGAAACAATGTGAAAAATCCAGGGTACAGTCTCACAGGCAGACCCAGAGCTACAGTCACACACAACTTCTGAGTGTTTCCAGCCATGCACGTGCAAGTTTCCATCTGCCTGCATTCACCCTGGAGCCTGTTTGACCTTGTAGCTGCACACACAGACCTTGGCACACCACAGGACCTGACTGCTGCTCGATTATTTCACCTTTCAGAGCATGGCCACCCTCCTCCTGAGCACCCTTCCTCCTGCCCTGCCTCTTGTGCTGCAGCAGCCTTCCCAGGATGGACTTTTGAAGCCTTAACAGTAGAGGAGCTACCCAGGCACGTGGCTTGGATGGCAGCTGCGTTCCATTTTTTTGTGGCATTTAATATCCTGGGGTCTGGGAGGGGGTTTTGTGGCATCTGGAATCACTTTGCAAGCAGGTGTGTGCCACTTGCTCCTGCTCCTTCCTTGCTCAGAAGGGAATAACACAGCAGGCTCAGGCACTGCAGGATGGGGATGCTGGATGTACAGATTTACATGTGCCTTGCCAGTTATGTCACTTAGTTGTCTTTGCCCCCCATCTCCAAGTGGCTTTTCTCTGCAAAGTCCTTAAATGAGGTTTATAGAAATTCAGGGCTGTCTGAAGGTTTGCACAGAGCTGTTCCTGAGGGATACTAGGAAGGTAATGCTGGATCTTTAAAGCTGAAAGTGATTTCTTCACAGGGGTGTTTTGGAGAAAGCTGCTGCTGGGGCTGGACAGGGTCTTGTGGCTTTCCCCGTGACGTGATGTCACCTTGGGTGGCTTTCCTTGGCCATCCCATAGTTGTATGGGGCTCATCAGGAGGACAAGCAGAATATCTGTTTTCTCACTGTTCCCTGAGGGAGGGTTATCTTGTTCTTTTGGGGGACTTCCCTGCCAGAGAGTATTCTTTACTCCCTTCATTCCATAGCTGGATCCAGTCCTGCTTGCCTTAGATAAAAGCAAACTTATTTTGGCAAATTGTAGAAACAGAGGAGGGGAAGATGCAGAGTAAACACTAGGTGCAAATAATTATATTTGTACCTGTTTGTAATTTGTTATGTAGTTACATTACATCTCTGCCCACCATCCAGAACACTCTCAGCTGGGCACAAAGGTAATGCACCCAGAAATAACAGAAATAGAGTGGAATTCAGTATTCCAGAGGGAAGCATACAGCTGGGGGCTAATTCTGGTTGGCAGTAGCAAAGGGGACACACCAGGTAACTGTTTTACACACCAGGTGATTGTTTTCTACAGACACTGCTCCTTCCAGTGGAGAAAAGGAGATGGTTTTTGTAGTTCTGACCACCCACAGGTAAGAAAACCAGAAGAGGTGAAGAGTTGGTGGAATCATCAGAGGACCTGGGGATCTGTTAAGTGGGAAGAAGGGAAATGACCTTCTCTTGTGGAGCTAAGCAGCATGGATGCTGAGAAAATAGGGGACTTTGTGTCCAGACATATCTGAGAATGAACACCAGGAAACAGAAATAATTCCTGGAACTAAAGGATCACAGTGGCAAAGACCAAGAGCATAAATTCAGACCAGAAATTTGGAAAAGTAGTCCAGCCAGCTGAGATGTTCTGGAGCTGCCTTCTAGCAGGAGCAGGAAGGGTGAAATCTCTCAGTGTTCTTGTTTAGGTGAGCACTAAATCAGAGGATTCCATTGCAGGGCGGGCACTTGTGTCACTGACTCAAAACTTCTCTTCACTCCAGTGTTCCTCAGCCCCCTCCCAGGACACACTATGCAGAGAAGAAATCAGATAAAGGTATTTGGCTCCCCAAATATCCAGAGTGGCTCTTTGGGGAGCATCCTAACATTTGGAAGTAAAGCATCCCAATTCTTCCATCCTGGCACATGTGTTCTCACTGTTCATCCTCTGGCTTTGAGGTAGAAATTAATTTTTTTTTGCATGTGTTTGAGCTTTTTTTGCAACCTGACTCTTGGTTTCTCATGATGCCTCTTAAGTCACAGCCACCACATGGGGACAATGTGGGACAGACAACATCCAGGAGAGGGATCCAGGGAGAGACCACGTTCTCCAGGGTGGATGGGGACTGAGAACCAGCTATGCAAGGATGGATGGTTCACAGGAGTGGGAAGCTGTGAGGAGGATTGAGCTGTGTGGGGATTGAGTCCATCATCAGCAAATCTGCAGATGACACTAAGCTGGGGGGAGTGTGGATCAGCTGGAAGGCAGGAGGGCTCTGCAGAGGGACCTGGAGAGACCGGAGAGTTGGGCTGATCCCAAGGGGATGAGGTTCAAGAAGGCCAAGTGCCGGGTCCTGCACTTTGGCCACAACAACCCCATGGGGAGCTCCAGGCTGGGCACAGAGTGGCAGAAAGGGAGCTGGGAGTCTGGATTGCCAGGAAGCTGAAGAGGAGCCAGCAGTGTGCCCAGGTGGCCAAGAAGGCCAATGGCATCCTGGGCTGGCTCAGGACCAGCGTGGCCAGCAGGTCCAGGGAAGGGATTCTGCCCCTGTGCTCAGCCCTGGGGAGGCCACAGCTTGAGTCCTGTGTCCAGTTCTGGGCCCCTCAGCTCAGGGAGGAGATTGAGGTGCTGGAGCAGGTCCAGAGAAGAGCAAGGAGGCTGGGAAGGGATCCAGCACAAGTCCTGTGAGGAAGGGCTGAGGGAGCTGGGGGTGTTGAGGCTGGAGAAGAGGAGGCTCAGGGGAGACCTCATCACTCTCTCCAACTCCCTGAAAGGAGGTTGGAGCCAGGGGGGGTTGGTCTCTTTTCCCAGGCAACTCTCAGCAAGACAAGAGGGCACAAGAGGTCTCAAGTTGTGCCAGGGGAGGTTTAGGTTGGACATGAGAAAGAATTTCTTTCTGGAGAGGGTGCTCAGGCATTGGAATGGGCTGCCCAGGGAAGGGGTGGATTCTCCATCCCTGGAGCTATTTCAAAAGAGCCTGGATGTGGCACTCAGTGCCATGGGCTGGGAACCACGGGGGGAGTGGATCAAGGGTTGGACTTGATGATCTCTGAGGTCCCTTCCAGCCCAGCCAGTTCTATGATTTTAGGAGAGAGGGATCTCAAGGGAAAATGCCATCAGGATTTGCACATGCGGGGCTGTTTGCACGTGCACAGTGGTCTCAGTGGGGTTATTCCCTTTGGCCCCAGCCAAGGTACAGCTGGGAGCACATCACTGCTGTTGTATTGATACCAACTCTTCAGCAGAGGCATGGGTAGAGCTTAAATTAATAATGAGTAATAATAATTTTATAAATAAAATATGACTGTACTTGCTGAAGTGAATAAGAGACATGAATGCATTAGGTTCGGATTTTAATGGCTTAAATCTGGTGCTGAATTATTCTCTTCTAACAGTTTGACTGCAAGGACAGCATTAAACCCAGCTGAAGAAGCAAACTGGTGTTGGGCTGAGCAGCAGTGGCTGAAATGGGCACTCAGCAGGGCTGGTGCTCTGGTACACATCCCCATGCAATCTCATTCTCTGCTTCTCCTCCTGCACAGGACACCACAGAGTCCCTGTATTTTTCTCTCCCTTTCATAGTCCCATCTTCTTGCCCCACTGCAGCAGTGTTATTGGTGAGCATCTTCCCTTCAGAGCTGCAGAGGTGCTTCATGCCTTTTCTCTTTGTGAATTCCTTATCCATCTACTTGCTCAGACTTGAAAAATGACAATACAGTGTTTGAAACTTCTTTATCCTCATATTTTTTACTGCCTTCCCCCCCTGGCTGCTCTGCCCTGCCAGCAGCAGAGTTTTCCTCTCCCCACTGCTGAAAACATTTGGTAGCATTTGCAGAAGAGCAGCACTTCTGTAGGTGTAATGCAGGAGTCATTAGGAGTTCCTGCAATGAGACCACTCAGGGCTTTTCAGAAGCATAGGAAAAAGGGAATCTTGCTGTCCCAAGGATGGAGAAGTCTGTCCTTGGATTAGTAGGAGAGAGCTTGGTGCTGGAGACAGGGCAGAGCTCTGGGTGCTGCTCCAGGAAACAGTGGAAGGTTGGGGATGTTGCCTGCTGGGAGCTTCCTTTCCCTGCACCCTGATACCTTGCTTTCTCCTCCCCTAATGTCTGACTTCCAGAGATAGGGAGAGGTGGTTGCCCAGAGTCTTCACCAAATCCAATCATCCAGTGCTAAACCTGCCTTTAAGGATGGATTTCTTCTTAAAATCTGATTTTGGAACTAATGGCATCATCTGAGCAAATGTGCTCTCTCCTCCCTCACCTCTCCCAGTCTGGTACTACCCTTTTTCCAGTTGTTCTTAAAACTTTTTCTACTGCAGTTTTCTGCTTAAGGCTTTAATAATATTCAGATCAAAGATATCTCTGTCACCTTTCTCCAATTCTTGTGTTTCTTCTAATCTGCCTCTATAATTTGGTGGCTTTTAAAGCAAGCCAGATGTGCTGTGTGCCCAGAGAGCCTTTGGATGCTCTTCCTTCAGTGACCCCTTCTCCACCCCTTCATCCAGTCCCACTCCAGCATTATATTAATTGAGGAAACCTCATGTGTTCCAGATGTTGTGTGATGAAATGGTATCAAAGAGCTTGGATAGAGGGGGGTGAGGAAGGGGAAACTCAACACTTTACATCTTGAGACAGAAACTGTTCATCCCTGCCTTGCTGTTCACAGCTTCCCAATTTCAATCCAGAGTTGTGAAAATGTGGAAACTGTGAAAATTCAGGCTGTGAACACTGGGAAGCTGGGAAGCAGGGGAATGGGTGGGTATTTAGGATATTTCTTGAAGGTTGAAAACTTAATTAGCTGATAAGTAACTTTTTGTCACTACAGCAGCAAAAGAAACAGCAGCCAGGGTTGCAGAATTATTTCAGTTGTAAAAACCTTTAATTTCCTTGCTCATAATTTTCTGGCATTTTTGTATTCGAGGCAGAATTTGTCCAAAAGGCAAATTTCATTTCAGCAAAGCTGGTTATTTTGTTTCTGAGTCTGGAAGTGAGAGGTAATAATAATAATAACAATAATAATAATAATAATAATAATAATTTTTAAAAAACAAAATACTCCTATTTCAGTTTTTTTAATGTTTGTTTTGCATCATTTTGCAGCAAGAGTATGAAAGGTGATGTTTCATGTGGGAACTGCCTTGAGTGAAGAGCTTTGCCTTTCACTGGCCCAGGGAAAAATGAGTTGGATTTGACTGAGTTACTGGCATCAGAAAATCACCTGCTGGGCTTTGCAGTGTTGTGGAGCCCTGAGCCAGCAGCAGTGAGCAAGGATGTGGATGTTGGATGGCTCTTCCCTAAGTTTTTGCAGGAGCCCAGCCATGGAATTAGGAGGTAGTGGCAGGAAGCTGAACACCTCCATTGGTCACATCCCAAGGCTGTCAGACAAGGAGAATATTTGTGGTTTTCCAGCATAGAAAATACCTATATTTCCATATAGAAAATATCTATATTTCCATATAGAAAATATCTATATGTTCTCAGAGTGGAAACATGCATTTTTTCAGAGGGAAGCTGACTCTATGCATGGCCACCCCAGGTGTTGTGTGCCTGCTCCCAGGGATGGGATTCCAGTGATTCCTGGAGTAAGCCAGGCCCTTAGAGCTCCAGCACTGGCTCCTTATGGGCCTTTTCCCTCCATCCCTGCTCTTCCCAAGGCTGTGGTCCATGAATGCAGACCTAGGCTGAGGCATCCTGGACTGTCTACCTGGACTTCAGCGAGGCCTTTGACACCGTCTCCCACAGCATTCTCCTGAAAAAGCTGTCAGGCCACAGCTTGGACAGGGGCATCTGTGCTGGGTTAGGAACTGGCTGGAGGGCCGGGCCCAGAGAGTGGTGCTGAACGGGGCTGCATCAAAATGGCGGCCGTGGTGTCCCCCAGGGATCAGTGTTGGGCCCGGTTCTGTTTAATATCTTGAGTGAGGATTGAGATGAGGGGATTGAGTCCATCATCAGCAAATCTGCAGATGACACTGAGCTGGGGGGGAGTGTGGATCAGCTGGAAGGCAGGAGGGCTCTGCAGAGGGACCTGGAGAGACCGGAGAGTTGGGCTGATCCCAACGGGATGAGGTTCAAGAAGGCCAAGTGCCGGGTCCTGCACTTTGGCCACAAGAACCCCATGGGGAGCTCCAGGCTGGGCACAGAGTGGCAGAAAGGGAGCTGGGAGTCTGGATTGCCAGGAAGCTGAAGAGGAGCCAGCAGTGTGCCCAGGTGGCCAAGAAGGCCAATGGCATCCTGGGCTGGCTGAGGACCAGCGTGGCCAGCAGGTCCAGGGAAGGGATTCTGCCCCTGTGCTCAGCCCTGGGGAGGCCACACCTCGAGTCCTGTGTCCAGTTCTGGGCCCCTCAGCTCAGCTCAGGGAGGAGATTGAGGTGCTGGAGCAGGTCCAGAGAAGAGCAAGGAGGCTGTGAAGGGATCCAGCACAAGTCCTGTGAGGTGAGGCTGAGGGAGCTGGGGGTGTTGAGGCTGGAGAAGAGGAGGCTCAGGGGAGACCTCATCACTCTCTCCAACTCCCTGAAAGGAGGTTGGAGCCAGGGGGGGGTTGGTCTCTTTTCCCAGGCAACTCTCAGCAAGACAAGAGGGCACAAGAGGTCTCAAGTTGTGCCAGGGGAGGTTTAGGTTGGACATTAGAAAGAATTTCTTTCTGGAGAGGGTGATCAGAGATTGGAATGGGCTGCCCAGGGAAGGGGTGGATTCTCCATCCCTGGAGATATTTCAAAAGAGCCTGGATGTGGCACTCAGTGCCATGGGCTGGGAACCACGGGGGGAGTGGATCAAGGGTTGGACATGATGAGCTCTGAGGTCCCTTCCAACCCAGCCAGTTCTAGGATTCTATGATCCTGAAGGACATGGGGTTGGTGGGGCTCAGGGGCTTTGTTGTGTGTTTGGGAAATGACCTGGATGGAGCTGCCTCCATTTCCTCCAACCTGCCTGAGCTAATGCTTGGCCTTTGGGAGCTGGGGCAGACCCAGCAGTGGTGGTTCAAGGTAGAGTTAATAAATCCAGAATGGCCCCACTGCCTGTTTTATTTTAATTTCTTATTAGGACAGGTTTATTGTTAGAGGGTTCCAGCCACACAGGTTACCTCAGAGTCCCCACCAGAGCTACAGATACCAAAGTGCTTACCCTAGAATAAATAATTCCCTCTCCCTCATTTAAGGACAGGTGCCTGAACTGTGGATGAGCAAATTATTTAATCCCAAAGCCCTGCAGATCCTTAATCTAAAACCGTTAAATGGTTGGATAGTAGAAGGCAGCATCAAGAAAATTCAGTGTGAACTGGAGGTACCTGTGCTGAGGGGATGGGTGATGCAGGATGAGCCCATGGTGACCAGGACAGTCCCAAGCTTCTGTGCATCCTTCTTGGCCAGCAGCACTTCTTAGCTCCTTCTAATGCTGCAAAATGGCCATTTAATTCTTTGCCAGGTCAGCTTTTAATCACAAACACATTTAGGCTTAATTGTTAATTTATTTCCCCTCAATAATGCAGATTTTTTTTTTTTCCTCAGTGTATGAAATCAGAAGCAGTCACAAATGAGTTGGCTGTAATTGGTGTTCTCTCACTTAGGTGAAAAGTACCAGTTCATCAACTCTTAATTAGCTGGGCTTTTTCAAGAGTAGTTTTCAGTGTTTTGACAGAAAGATATGCATCTTATTTCTCCTATAGAGCTACAGAGAATGGGATTTTAACTTGAATTGACAAAATGGGCTCTGTGTGTGTGTCTGTTTTCTTCATCCTGATACTGGGTGCCAAGCTGTGTCCTTACCTGGATTGCTGAGCAATTTTGTCACTTTGTGTTGCCTGTCACAGAGAAAACAGCACTGATTGTACAGGAAAAAAACTTTTAGGCTCAGTTTCATTGAATTGTGGAGTGATAGATTTAAGATACTGAGCAGCTTTTAGATATCTCACCAGAAGCAGAGACACTTTGTGGTGTGTATCTGTTGTAGGTGGATGTAATTTCTGTTCAGTATTGTGGCTGTTGCCACAGAGAAATGAAGTCAGACCCCAAAAAAAGTGTCCTGCCAGGACAAATCAGCTCCCCTCTGGCAGCCAGGGAATAGGAGTTGGGATTGGGACAGTGGGGCCAGGGGACAGTAGTCAGTCACCCTTTCTTTGGAGATTCAAGAGGAAAGGCTTGGGGAACTCTATTAGCACATGCTGCAGGGGTTTGTTCTTATTAAACTGAGGTCCTTTAGAAAAGTACTTTTAGTGGGATCATCTTAAGATCTTTTACATATTGGAAAGCCCTCATTAGGTCATTTTATAGGTGGCTTTGGTGCTCCCAGCACCTCACTGGACACAGATGGGTGTCTGTAGGTTTCACAAGGGAAGATGAACAAAATGGACATTTGAGAGATGTGGGATCCCAGGACAATTGTTTGAAGATACAAACTAGCTGAGGCTGAAAAAGAATACATTTCTTCCAAAAGTACACTTGAAGTCCACAATTTTTATTCCACAGTTTAGATAACATTTTATTTTCTGTGTAAGTAATTAAACCAAAGTTCTGCTTAGATCTGGTTTGCTCACAGCATTTTTAAAAGCACTGAAATCAAATCCTAAGCTATTAAGTTGTGGCTGGGGGAAGGCAGGCTAATGCTTGGGATCAGTTTGTTAAAATACTACCAGAAGTTTCAGTATTAGCAGCCTGGGGTGCAGATGCAGAGGGTGTTTTCAGTTGCTCAATTCTACTTTTTAACTTTTAGCCTTATTCAGAGCTGAGAAACCAATGGAAGGGAAGTTTGCATGGTCCTAGCTTTACTAGTTCTAAAATTCTAGAGATGTTTAATTGCAGTCAGTGCTGTTCCTTCAAAAAACACTTTGTTAATAAAGTGTTGTACATGCAATATGCATTTTTCATGAGCTTTTCATTCCTATATGCCTGGCACAGTGTAGTTAATTTATAGACCTAAATACGTGCTGTTTGATTTTAATTGAATAACTGTTTCCCTCCAACAGTTCATGCATCACCAAAAAAAAAAAATAATAATAATAATGGTCATTTAGATTTAAAGACTGGTATAATCAGGTTTGCTTCAAAAATGCCTAAAAGGTACAAATGTAATTGAAATGAAAATGATTATTTAAATAATTTTTCCTCTCACTGACTTAAATGATGATTAAGTTTGCCTCTGTGAATCACTACATTGAATCAGGCTGGTCCTGCTATGAGTTCTGCAGGCTCTCAAGAGAGCCTGAATGTCATGGAAATACCTAAAGCTGTTGGTAAGGGAGGGGTGAAATCTGCCATCTCTACCCTGCCTTCTGTAGCAAGAGAGCTGCATTTCTGTCTTGTCTCTGACCTCATCACCTGGAGTGTAAAACCACTGAGGTGTTTACACCTAAACAAATCCAAGTAGCTAAATGGGATGAGAATCTCAGCCACAATAATGTTGGCATCAGTTTGAAACCACTCGAGCACAACCCCATCTTTAAATAGACACTAAGATGTGCCTGTTCCTGTGGCAGCCTCTGGGACCTTGGCAGAGGCTTTATGGGGGTCCCTGCTCCCCTTCACCAGGGCTTTGGAAATCACACCTTGGAAAAGAAGCATTGAGGCAGGAAAGAAGGGCAGCTCAAACAAGTTAATCTCATTTCTGTAAAACCAACTTCAAGTCGTGCAGGGGGTCGTGGTGGGTTTGGGTTGGTGACAGCTGATCAAGGGAAAGCCTTCAAGTAAATGTGCTGCCCCAAAAAAAGAGCTCATTCCTGCATGGACCTTGTCTGAAACCACTCTGCTTTGTGCTTCAGACATGTAGATGTTTGCTGTGGCTTCCCCAAATCTTCAGTGCCTCAGCCAGGAGTGGTAGCCTTCCAAGGAGAAGCAAAATCTTATGGGGAAGGGGGAAGTTCTGTTATAAAATGGGAGATGTTGCAGTCTGCTCCAGAAGAACCCTCCCTCTTGTGACTGTAAGAGCAGGCAATGCTGGAGACATTCCAACCCTTTAGGTGATGAAATGGAAGATTTTGGGTTTCCTTCTTTATGATGAAATCTTATCCTAATTTCATCTTATCCTAAAGATGAAATCTTTATCCTAATTTATTCTGGGGTGGCTACTAATACTGGTAGCAGTCACTGCAGGACAGACTTCCCTTGCCTGAGCAGCAGCCAGGCATCCTTGTGTGTTTACAGCATTTTCTGGTGATGTTCAACAAGTGCCAGAAGCAGTTGGTTCCTGGTTCTAGGTTGAGTGTCTCATAAGAAGCTGGCTGACAATTGTGGGAAGTTGTGGTGTCTGTCAGCACTGCCAGCTGCAACATCCTGTAAAGAAAATGTGTGAGTAACACCAGGGAACCTTCCACACTCAGAGAAGAAGCCTCCATTTTAGTTCCAGGTGAGGCTGCCAGAAGAGGCCCACAGTGTTCTGGCACTGGAGGGTTCCTCCTTGAGTTTTCCCAGCTAAAGCTCAGGATTGAGAGAGATGGGCAAGAAGGGCTGGAGGAAAAGCTCTTGGGGCCCTCATCTTTTCTCAGTGATTCCGTTGTGTTGCCAGGCAGCACAGCCCATCGGATGTCTGCCTGATGCCACACTCCATCCTTACTTAACTGCTGCTTCACCATCTCCTTTTTCTCCTCCAGGTTATTTCCAGGATTTGTTGAACAAGTCAGAAAAGGCCCTTTATGATGCTTTTCCAAGCATGTATGGAGAATTTTACACTCAAAACATGAAGGTCTTCAAGGACTTGTACAGCGAGCTGCGCCGCTATTACCGGGGCTCCAACATCAACTTGGAAGAGGCCCTCAATGAGTTCTGGACACGTTTGCTGGAGAGGCTCTTCAAGCAGATGAATCCCCAGTACCATATCACAGATGAGTACCTGGACTGCATGGTGAAACACGCAGAGCAGCACAAACCCTTTGGGGAAGTCCCCAGAGAGCTGAAGGTGAAGGCCACCAGAGCCTTCATCGCGGCGCGCTCCTACGCTCAGGGCTTCCTGGTGGGCAGCGACGTGGTCAGGAAGGTGTCTCAGGTATGGTGGGGTCCTCCCTACTTCTCCATCCTCAGAGGGACAGGAGACAGTCAAGTGGGGTTGTTGAGGAGTGGGGGGGTTGTTTCCCCTCGTGTTTTCATCACAAGGTATTTTTCAGTTTTTACAAAGCAAACTCTGTGAGGGTCACACATCAGTGGGAGGGAGCAGCAAGCCTGGACTTGTGCAGGCACTGCTAACACAGAAGCACAAGGTGTTATCTCTCTCTAATTCTGTCTTTACTTCATTTTAACCTGGGGAGCAGTGCAAGGAGGTGTTCTTTGCCAGCCTGGAAAGCCATTTTGGTGCTTGCCTCCATCCCTGAGGCTGCCCTGGCAGGGAAATGGTGTGCCTCTAAATCCCACTGCCTGATTTTCCTGATTTTTGCCATGAGTGTGCTGGGAACAGATGCAGAGAGATGCATTTCAGCAGTTGGTGATGGGATTGCTGTGTCTTGTTTATGGATTTGTGTATATTTGTACAGAGAAGGGTGAGTTTGTAAAGTGCACTGAGATCTTCAGGGATGAAAAGTGCTATATAAATGTAAATTAACATGACTGAACCCAGGGCTTCAGGAGGGAGGAAATTGTCTCTATTCTTTACTGCAGAAGTAGTTTTTCTGAGCCAGGAGAAAGTGATTGCCTTGAAACAAGATATTCAGGCTTCTCACACAGGTACTGAGGAGGAAATCCATACTGGAAAAAACTGGGTTGCATTGTGGAGATGGCAATCAGCAGGTCTGAGATTCAGGGTGTGATTAAACTGTGAGTATAAAAATACTCACAGAATCCCAATTAATTTGCTTGGCAGGTAATGTGTGGTAATTCAGAGCAGGGGGCACTACTACTTGATGCCTCAAATCCAGACTTGGATTTTGGGAGGAAACCTTAGTGTGCTAAGAGTGACAAATGCTTTCATTTATCAATGTGGGACTATAAAAGTCTTCAGTTACCCAAAAGCCTTTGTTAATCTCATTAGCTCATTAACTGATTAGTTAATCACACTCTCCTGACACTTAAATAGAGGAGAAAAGGGTGATTTCAGAGTGACCAGAGTCAAGTATTTCTCATAAATCCTGGGAATGGCAGAGATTTCCAGCTCAATGTGTGTGATTCTGCCTGTAGCCACGTTGGGTGAGTAAAGTCTGTCAAGAGAAAGGAAGAACCTGAGATACCAACAGGCAGCTTATTATTCCCCCACCTTCCTGTAGGCTTCTGAACCTCTGAATTTTGATTCCAGTCCCCCCTTTCTGAACTCTCCTCCTTCTCTTAGCATCGTTTACTGAATGGGATGGTGGGTACAAGACCAGTCACAGATCCTCCTCTTCCCTCTGCCTTCCCCCATCTTATTCCTTCAGGACAGAGGGTCTTCCAGGAGGTTCCCAAAAACCTCCTCAAAAAGCTCCCAGGAGCTCTTCCTGGGACTGCAGTTACCTCTGCACCTTGCTTTGTAGCACAGTTTGCTTGAACTGAGCTGGAAAACTTCAGCAGAGCCTCCCTGAGAACTGGTTTTGTTACAGATGCCAAAACTGGCCCATTTCCTCTCTCTTCAGGAGTGAGTTTAGTAGGCAAGAAGGGGGGAGAATGCTGAGGTGGGAAATCCATTTTATGGATGGCCTAAAATTACCTGTTTACCCACTTTCCATTCCCAGCTGTGGATTTACACCAATGCCAAATGCTGAGTGCAATCAGCAACTGTTGCTTTGGTTTTAGTCATTTTTCATGTTGCTTTAGACTTGTGACACAAGGAGAAAATATATTAGACTTTTATTGAGATTAGAGACTGGGATTTCCTGTCAGCTGGTAGCAGTGATCTTTAAAATAACCCTTTGAGATGAAATTTCCTAGGAAATAGGATTAGAAAGTCTGGGAAAAGCCCATGGAAATGGACACAGAAATAAATTACCTAGCTTTGCCCTTCTGAAAAATGACATAACTTTGGCCCAGAGGTTATTGATGTGCCACCCATGCCTGGGGCAGTGGGGCAGCATCTCTGTGCTGACATTCAAGTTGTGTTTTTGTAGACAGCTGCAAATTTCAGCACAAATTGCAGGTTCTCTGTCAGGTTGCACAATGCTCACTGCATTTTTTCATCATCTGCAGGGAGATGCAGGCACCAAAAGAGCAGCCACCAGAAAATCCCTCCTGCAGAGCATGCTGAGAAGGGTTCCCCAGGGCTGCATCCCAGGGCAAGAGAGGAAGAAAACCATAAAACCATGGCTTTTGTGTAGGATTCTTTCCTTGCACTGTGAGATTGGCAGCTGCCCCAAAACAGCGTTCAGTGCAACTCCAAGCTTGATGTGAAGAGGTGAAGAAGGCAGGGAGGGAAAACAGAACTGAGATGGCACAAAGGGCAAGGGCTGCCCCTTGTAAAACAAACCCAAAAAGTCCTCTGAGAGAAGCAGCGTGATAAACAGGAATATCCTGGCTGGGTTTGTTATTTATTACTCACCTCAGAGTACTGCTCAGGCATCTAAGTCAGGGCAGGACTATTGCACAACTTGGAACAGGTAGCAGAGGTGACCCTGTCTTCACCAGGGTATCCAAAAAGGACAAAAAACTGGGCACGGGTCCTTGCTGGCCTCCTGCATCTCAGCACCAGGCCCCTTGTGTGTCAAAAAATCTCCTCAAATTCCCCTCAGAGGCCTGGACAGCCTCTGAATGTTGTGTGAGGATGTGGCAAAAGGAAAGGAATAATGTTCTATTTTCAAAAGCAAGGGGAGGAGGTGTTTTTAAAAGGAATTTTGCTCATCAGACAGAAAGTGTGTTGTTAGGACAGTCTTTCCTTTGCTGGAACTTTGTTGCTTCTTGCCCCTGAATTTAGGTTTCCCTGTGGTAATGGGGATAGATGTGAAGCAACACAGTCTACATAAGCAAGAAACACTTAAATAATTTATTTTAATATTTGTTTGAATTTCCCTTTCTTAGCAGATATTCTTAAGGCTGATTCTGATTAGTTTGAAGCAAAATATAATGATTTTCTTTACTAATTTTAGGCTTTCTCACTAAATCCTGTATTTCATTTTACTGATGAAGCTCACCTATCAGTAAATTTTTATTTAAGCATTTAATACTGTATCTCACAATACATTTCAGCCTTCTTTTTTAAACTTTTATGTTAGTATGAGGTAAATGGCAGCTTTCTTATTTACCATGTGAGTAATTTTTAAACACATGGTGGGTCAAGATGCATTTGGATGGCAACTGCATTCCAATTAAAAAGGCTTCAAAATAGAATTTTTATAAGTGATTTTAACAGTTAAATGAGTGTGCTAAATGCATATGGAAAAGATGTTTATCTAAACATGCTTTACATTTCAGACAAATCAATACTATAACAAAGAGACTGGTCATTCAGGGTCCTTGTGGCATTTAAAACTCCAGCCATCTCTCACACCCTGCTCTTTCCCATGGCTTGGAAGGAGATACTTGACTCCTGTCTCTCAGCTTCCAGTTGCTTTTTTTGGGTCAACTAGGCATAAAATTGATCTGACTGAATAAAATGAGGTGAAGAATAAAGCTACTTTTCACATCCTGATGAAAGCTTTGCTAGAGCAGCTCCAGTGCAGTGAATTCCTGTGCCATGTGCTCAGTGACACATCCCCATCCTGTCAGTGGCTTCATCTTCATTCAGAGCATCAGCACATGCAGCCATAAATAACATTTCATTTCATTTCAAGGATTTCACAAGTGGCCTCCTCTTGATCCCAAAAAGACAATATTAGAGTCTGTAAGTAAAACTTAGACATGCTATTGGCACGTGGCAATCTCCTTATATCACCACATTTATTTCCCTCTCACTGGCTGTTATCCCACCCCTCACTTTGGTGCTGTTCAGTTTTTGGACACCAGAGGTGTTTGCTGCTGGCTTAGGGCAATGAGTTGAAGGCAGGATGGTGCTGTGCAGTGATCAGCTTTGCCCCAAGGAATACCACAGGGAATTCCCTCTCCATCTTGGAGAAGCTCTGAGCTGGGACCTGCCTGGACTTACCCAGGGCTGCCCTGCAGCCTCTGTGGTGATGTGAGAGTTCTTGGGGGAGAGGGGGGAGGAACGTGGGATCTATTTCCCCGTCTATTTGTATAGATTTAGTAATTTTGTTTCCTATTTATCATTATTTTTTCATTCAATCTGTGTAGTTCAGTTTCCAACCCATCAGTCTCTCTCTCCCTTATTCTCTCTCCTTCCTTTATCAGGGAGGGGGATTAATAAATAGCATCTGTTAATCAGTTTAATTGCCAGGACAGTGTTAAACCCTGGAGCCACCAGCAGGGATGAGGGTGGGATGCAGCTCACCACAGCCAGGTACAAACTGTGGCTGTCAGATCTTACTGGTTGGGGTTTTTTTTCTCTGCTGTTTTGCAAATCACTGATAGAGCTCTCTGCAAACGAGCTGCTCAGTGCCTATGGAAAAGTTCCCTCTGCTCCCAATCCAGCAGCAATTCCTGGGGTGGAAGATGTACCACAAGCACCCCTCACAGGTCAGGCTGTGTTCAGGAGCTGGAAGAGTGAAATCCCAGGAGCTGAGAAGCTTGTGGCACTTCAGACACCCCTGCCTGTGAACATTGTCTTAGACCATGGGCTGTAAGAAGCTCTTACAGCCTCAGGGACAAGCTTCTGACCAAGCCCAACTTCACCAGGACCAACCCCACCACAGGGTATGGGGTTCAGGGGGTTTATAGCACTGCCCACATAAAGGTAGGGAGGGACTTCTGCACTAAAGTTGGAATTTGTTTGGGCAGATTCAGACTGAGCTGGATGCTGAGCATGAAGTGTTGGACACATCCTCACCTATTTCAGGTATTACTTTCCAGTGTTGTGTTTAAATCACAGCCCTTTAGGGGTAAATGCCCATAGGTGCTTGAATCCCTCTGCTTGCCTGCATTATTTTTATTATATGACCCTTGCATTTAGGGGGTGGTTAAAAGCCAACTGAATCAAGTTTTCAAAGGATTGGAAGTTGTAGCAACTGGAAATAACTGCATTAGATGGACTGATCAGGGTGTGTTGATTAGGCAGGTGGTGGCTTGCCAGATTTTCCTCTGAAGGGAGAAGAGCATGAGAGCAGCTTCTCTCCACGTGAATTATCCTCATTTTAATATGGAATTATCCTCATTTTAATATTGGGAAGGCAGTTAGGCAGCAGGCAGGAATCCAGAGACACAGATCCTCCTGTGGTCCTGCCTGTAGTCCCTGGCAGGCTGTGCTGCTGGCTGCAGAGGGAGCCAGGGTCAGCTCCTCTCTGGGTTTCACTGCCTCAGTTTGCCTGGGTTGCCCTAACTTTCTTTTTTATTCCTTTTTATTTCTTTTTCTGAGCCTGCAAAATGGCCATTGGGGCTGGCATTGGACCCAGGCAGGCTGGTGGGTAAACCCAACACAAAGCTTTGGTTTCCTGGAGCATGAAAGGCATGGATTTGGCATCAGCTTCCATCCTTAGTGTCCCTAAACAGGAACATACAGCAGGTTTGGGTCACTTGTGCCCTACCCCTGGCACCAGAACCCAGCACAGCCACCACCCTGCACGCTGTGCCTGCACCCTGCTCCCTCTCTGGTCTCTTGGCAGAGGCTTTGGAAACAATTTTTGATGCCTCTTGAGTGATGGGCTTGGGGAGGTTTAAAACTCACTGTGCTCTGAGGACTCGTGGCTGTGGATCTGTGGAAGGAAGATGCAAAATAGTGACTGAGGTGATGATGTAATTCATTAGACTTTGAGAGAATCATATTTCTGTCAGCTCTGCAGCTGTTTTAGAGTTTTATTCTGAAAGATTGGAACACTTGGTTCATTTAACACACATCAAGGTGCTAATGACATCAAGGCTGGCAGAAACATGCACAAGGCAGCTGCTGACCATGTGGTGGGGAGAGCAGGGTCTGATCCCCACCCCAGTGGAGGGCTGGGAACACCTGCAGCTCCTGCTCCTTTCACTGGGAAAATTGGGTGCTCACAGCCTGGCACACAGAGCAGCCATGGCTCTGGTTTCCAGCTTGCACATGAGAGATGTGTCAGGGTTTAACACTGTCCTGGCAATTAAACTGATTAACAGATGCTCTCTATTAATCCTGCTCCCCTCCCTGATAAAGAAAGGAGAGGGAATAAGGGAGAGAGACTGATGGGTTGGGAACTGAACTACACAGCTTGAATGAAAAAATAATGATAAATAGGAAAAATGACTCAATCTATACAAATAGACAGGAAAATTGATCCCACATTCCTCCCCCCTCTCCCCCAATAACTCTCACATCACCACAGAGGCTGCAGGGCAGCCCTGGGAAAGTCCAGGCTGGACTCCTGGAGTCAGCAGCAGTTGGGAGCTGGAGGCAGGAACACACAGATTGAGGCTGGAATGGATCAGGAGCAGAGGCAGAGGAAGGGATGGAATCCTCCCAGGATGCTGAAGCAAAGAGGGAGAGGAGAAGCAGGGGAAGCAGGAAGGGCTTTGAGCCTGGTGATCCCTCCCATTTCTCCTGAGGATGAGGTGTATGGGATGGAATCCTCTGTTTGGTCAGTTCTGGCATCTCTCTTGTCCCTTCCTCCCCAAAGGAGGGTTCCAGGTGGGACCTCTTGACTCCTTTTCTCCTTCTGGAGGGCAAAATGTTCCTCAGAGCTGAGCAGTGTCCTTGGTTCTGCTGTAACTATAACCATGGAGTGGGATCAGTCCCAGCAGCAGCCACTGCCTGAGAAACTTGCTGTTCATTTCAGCAGTGCAGCTGCTTCCAAGAGACTGAGCTGAAAGCAAAAGCACAAGACAGAAAATCCCCTTCATCCTGGCCCAACCCAGGACAAGATGTAAAGAAAAGCATGTCCTGGTTTGTTTTGTTTTGGGTTTGTTTTTTTTTTTTTTCGGTCGTAATATTTGAGAGTCCTTCTGTGGGAAGAGTGTAAAAATGAAATGTTTCCCAGCATGAAATTGCCACGTTGCAGGCAGACCCAGTCGTGGAGGCAGACAGCTCCCTGGTGCAACACAAACCTGTCCTCCCAACACCAGTCTTGTGATAACAGCCAGGGCAGTGCTGGCTTTCTGAGCCACTTCCTAGGGTGGCCTTCACCCCCCAGGCAGCTTAGCAGAGCTCCTCACTCCCAGCCTGGCAGGACCCATTCCCCTGCTCAGTTTTCTTTTTGTAGCTGCTGTTCTTTCTCGTGACAACCTGATCCCAAAGGTGTGATCCCAGCTGAGGGATTTGGGGTGGCTCTGAACACCTGGCTGCATTTCCCAGCATTCAGCCTGAGCTGTGAATTGCAGAGCTGACCTCTTCTCTCTTAAGCACCATCCCGGAGTGGCCTTTTCACAGCTGGCAGGAAAAAACTTCCCTTCTACTACCTGTCTACAAAACATCCATGAGAAGGTAAGGAAGGTGCTGGAATGCTTCAGCTGCAGCCATCTGGGTAACTGTGTTCAGCCCCCAAACCTGGGGATGTCCCCAGCCCCTAGGACACCTTCCTGCCTCTAGAAACCTTCCTGATGCCTCTTGGCTTGCAAGCACCCATTAGTTTGGAAGTCCAGGGTGCTTGATGTTGCTGCTGGGTTTAACTATTTCTCTGGAGGTTGAGAGTGCCCTTTCAGGAACTAAGCCCTTCTCCCTGGAAAACCACACCTGAGAGTTAGTGCACTCCCATTTTGACATATCTCTAACTTGGCTGGGGATATTTTTTGTTCACCCCCACCATCCCCACATCATGCCAAACCCACAGCCAGGTGCTGCTGGTCCTGAGCAGGGGGGACAGAGCCAGGGAGGGGACAGAGCCCACAGGGACACCTCCACTGACAGCCTTCTCTCTCCATCAGTCAACCTCCCCGGGTTCCCATGACAAGCCAGGGGTGTTGCCAGTGCTTCCAGCAGCCTGGATCTTTCCTGCAGGTCTCTTTTCTCCATTCCCAACTCTCTCCCTAACCCTGGTTCCTCTGGGAAGCGAGGCACAGATGGCTCACAGCAGCCTGGGTGTCAGTGTGCAAGAGGAAGAGGGGGCAGAAAAAAATGCCAGCAAGAGCTCATCTTATTTTATTGGTGTTAAATGCCTTTCAGATGTACTTAAAGGCCCCTGATGGCTGAGGAGTCCCATCATGTTCAGGTTCTCATTTGCTTTTAAGCCAGGCTTCAAAAGGAGAAAGGAATTGGAGTTGGGGGGGTTGGTTGGGTTTTTTTTTTCCCTTTTCCTTATTTGAAGCCAGCACTTCAAAGCAGCATCTGCAGCTTGGCTGCAGGTTGTGGGTGCCAAAGGACCTGCCTGGTGGGCACAGGGGGACCACACACCTTGGTACTGCCACTCTCCAAATGGGTTCCCATATGCCTGGGGCTTCCTAAAGCTCAACCAGAGCTGACACAGGTGACAATGACACAGGTGACAAATGGTCACTCTGCCCTGGGGCCTTTCTCTCTGCATCCCACACTTCATTCTGTGGGCTGTCCAGCTACCTTTGCAGGAAATACTGAGTTGGGATAAAGAAATGGGGTTTTGCAGGGAGGAGGGTGTAGCAGCTTTTTGCTAAAAGAGCACTTGGAAGCCCCATATCACTTCCATGGATTTTACTCAGGGTGCTTGGGAGGCTCTTGGATATTTTCCAGGCAGTAGGCATTAGGCTAATGGCTACAGCTTTGATTTTCACTTCTCTCTCCTTCTGTGCCAATGAGGTCCCAATTCAAAGGGGGACCCCCAAATTCTCCCACTGTTAGAGATTCAGAGAGGTCAGTGCTCAGGCCAGGAGGAACTGCACCCCTCTTTTCTGTCCCTGGTGGCTTGCACCAAACCTGCTGCTTAAAAGAGGTGCACTAACCAGTTTTGTTGGGAAGATCAGTATATAGCCAGGGTACTTTGTCTGAGGGGAGAAAGAACAGAAAACTGTGGGGCTGAGAGAGAAGTGCCCCATGGCCCTATAGAGCATCCTTTGGTTCTCTGTGAGCATGTGTGTCTGTGCAAGGCCAGGGAACTTGGGCTGAACATGCAGATCACAAGCTTGGTTTGTTCTTTAAAGGCACAGAAGAAGGAAAAGGAGGATTTTTTCCATGTTCTGGAATAATCTTGCTGATTTGGACCAGGGTGCTGCCCTGCAGAGACTAAAGCCATGGCCACCCCAAGGGGTGTCTGCACTCCCTGAGGTGTCTGTGCAGGGCTGTGTCCCCTCTTTGACCTCAGTGCTTTTACCTACAAGCAGATTCACCTCCCTGTGTCTTCAGGAAGTGAGTAACTGCTCTGAGGTTATGTTTTGGGCAACATGACAGCTCTCCTCAAATCTCTCTCAATGTAGGAAGACAGAGGAGGTGACTGCTTGTTATCCCTGAACCTCTTGTGTGTCTGTGGTTCTCTGCTTTCAAAGCACATTTATATAATACATGGCAGGATCTTTTTTTTTTTTTTCTTTTTTATTGTTAGAAGCCTTTCATACTGAATGTTTTCTAAATTGGCTGAGGGGTGGCAAGGCACCCAGCTAGAGACTAATCCCCGAGCCCATACTCTCAGCAAATTGCTTGAGAAAGTCATTAATTTTACTGTAATTGATTTAAACATTGCTCAGAAGGAGGGAAAATGATGGAATGAAATGCTGTTCTGAATGCTGAGAGTTGTTTTCTCAGTTTTCTGTCATGTTATCCCCACACATGCCCATTTCTTTGCTGGCAGCTGTGCAGTTGAGCCCCAGCTCCCCAGTCCCATTGGGCATCTCTGCAAACCTTCCAGACCCATCACACGACAAGAATTGATTTCTCCCAAGTACCATCAACCTGTCCCAGCCTTGTTCTAATTCTTCTTATTTTAATTCTTCTTTAAGGAAACGTGGTTCTCCTTTAACTTTAGTGGCACCCATAGTCTTTTCTTAGCTCAGTATCCCAGAAACTGCCTTAAGATGTCAGACCCAGCTCCAGACCCATCACAGACAAAACTCAAGAGACTCTGCAAACATCTTTTGCTCTGGCAAAGAAAGGACTTGGCCTCCAGCAATTCCCAGCTGGTTGGGTGGCAAAGCTTGGGCTTTGGAAAATAGCTGTGGAAAAGCACAGAGCTCAGCTCTTGCTACAAAGCCACAGTCAGGGAATAATACCTGATGACAGCCTCCTAGAAATGTCAGCACTTAGGGTAGAAAGGTGCTTTTTATGAGGCAACCACCTGTTCCCCCTGCATTACCTCATTGCTGCTCAAATCAGCTGCTGTATCCCCAGCTGTAAAATAGTTTAAATTCAAGTGATTTATTGCTTGACACCAATTTGTCCCCTATTTGGGGTGGATCTCAGAAGGCAGTATTCTTTCCTTATCCCTCCATCACTGGGCTCACACTCTGAAGGACTCTACCCACTGATGTCACTGGGATCAGAATAGAGTATGTGGATTTTAACTGAGCCATGACACAGGAACAATGTATTTTTAAACAGGGCTTAGCATAATTTGGCATATTTATTTATATCTCTGACAACTGAATGAGGAGTGCCCTGGCTCCAAGCCATTTCTCTTAGCAATTTTTTTTTTTTTTGGATCACTGAGAAATGGTTTCTCCAATGCATTGTGCAGTTCCTCTTGACATCTTAATGCAGTTTCTAGGTTACTGAGCTAAGAAAAGACTATGGGTGCCACTAAAGTTAAAGGAGAACCATGTTTCCTTAAAGAAGAATTAGGATTAGAAGGATTAGAACGAGGCTGGGACAGGTTGATGGTACTTTGGAGAAATCAATTCTTGTCATTTACTGTCCTCATGCTGTGCCAGATCATTTAAAGATGAAGGAATTCTGTGAGGTTTTTCTGGCCACCTGTGATGAAGGGAGGAGGTTGCTACTGATGGATCAGTTACAGCAAATCTGTGCTGGGAAGCCAGAGGGGCTCTCCAGCAGGTCTTAGCTGTTGGGAAAAAAGGGTAGGACCATCATGTTTAAGGCTGCAGACAGAATCAGGAGGAAGGAAAGAAGCCTCAGTGTCCAGGTGGAGGTCAGTCCTGACTTTTCCAGCCTGGAAAAACTGCTTCAGTCTCACTGAGGGGGTGTTCATCTGGAACAAGCTGCCAGGGAGTGTGTGTCATCCCTCTGCTCCAGCCCAAGGAGCAATTCTTCCCAGCTGGAGCTCCCTCCATACAGGGGAGGAAATCTCAGCCCCTCCAAGCTGGGGCTGGGATTCCTCATGGTGGAGACAGAATACCTGAAAAAAAACCCAAAAAACCCCAACCTAGCAGTTTACCTCAGCTTATTATTAATTCATGAGGTGTTTGAAGGGCTCCACTTCTTACCAGGCTGCTGTTCCCTGCAGGGGTGGTGCAGGAACAGGGCTTGGAAAGCTCTTTTGGCCTCTGTGTGGAGCAGAAAGAAGTGCATGGACTGGGTGGGATGACCAGGAACTGAGCTCTGGCCAAGCACAACATGCAGAAAGCACTCTCTGAAATCCATCTTCCTGCCCTCACATCTGTTCTTGGTTCACCTCTGCAGCTTCCCTGTGGAAAAGGGTTCCTGCTTCCAACAGGAGAGCTTTGAGTCGTTCTTTGAGGGGAGGGAGTGGAGCCTTGGCCTCCTCCACGTGCAAAAATTAATATTTATGCTTCCTGCTTGACACTGAACGTTTGGCACCTGCCATATCCAGTGGAGCAGCAGCTGATGGGGTTTGTGTCACTTGCTCAACTCCAGAGGAGAGCCTGGGGGGGCAGAGGAGCTGCTGCTTCACCTGGGGCACCGTCCTCCAGGAGCCAAAGCCATTTGGTGAGTGCCAGGCTGGCAGCACACACACAGCTCCTCTCTGACATCTGGGAATGGTCCTTGCTGAGGGGCAGAAGCAGCTTTTTCCCTCCCAGACTCCCAGCAGCTGAGCCTGAGCCTCAGGCACCGTTGTCACCCACTGTCCCCAGGCAGGTGGCAGCTGCTCCGTGGGCACTGCCGGGGGACAGGCAGTTTCTTGGCTGGCTGGAAGCCACCAAGAGGCCAGAGGGAGGTGGGTTGCAGGATGTCAGGCAGCTGGTGGCATCCTGGAGAGCCTTGGCAGCTGCCTCTGCTTGCCAGTCAGGCAGAGGGAGCAGGTGGGCACCGAGGAGCCAGGCAGGACCCCTCTTGCTGCTCCCCCTCTGCAGCTCTCAGGAGTGACCCCACGCTCTCCAGTGGGGAGGATTGCTGTGCTCAGGGTGTGAAGGTCCTTTCTGTCTTGTCAGGGAAAAAAAAAAAAAACAAAAAAACCAAAAAACCCAAAACAAAACAAAAAAGACACAGAAAATTAATGTGAAGACCAGGATAAATTCTGCAAGCGGTCACCTGGGTACCTCCTGTTGCTGGGTTTGTGCCATCCTTTAAAGCTCAGAGTGTTGGAGATGCTTTTCTGAGCCAAGACTGTCACTTGCCTCCCTTCTAGTCCACCACAATCTCTGGCAGGGTACCAAACAGCTTTGTTTTGTGGCTGCCTTCTCTGCCAGGGGGGTGGCTGCCCTGCTTTCCAGCCAGAGCACTTCAGCTCCCTCCACTCTAAAGGGCTGCTCCCAGCAGCCACGGGTGGAGGTGGGTGCAGGCAAACCATCCAGCTGTTCCCCAGTTCCCATCAGTACTGTGGAAATTCCCACATTTCAGGGAATTTCAGCCATCCCAGCTCTGGGGCTCCGTGGGATGCTGCAGCCTGGTTTGTGCCGTGCGAGGCTCCTGTGCTCCAGAGCCAGAGTTGGAGGAGCTGGGACCAGCAGCTCTGGGGCATGGCAGTAAAACACAAAGTTTCTGAACACTTTTACTGTGTTCAGAACCTGCTTGCCTGGACAGGTGACATCCTCTGGTTGGAGTTTCATGTGCATGGATGCTCTGTCTGGGGAAGGAGAGGTTGCAACTCCCTCTGTGAATGCTTTGGTTTGCAGATGCAGTCTGCGTGTTGGTGTTCAACATCTTATCTTTTCTGTCACCGTTCAGTCAGGGTTATTTAAACCCTGAGATGAAAAAGAAGCTGTTCCTTTGTCTGCCAGCCCCTCTGCTTTGTCCTGTCCCCTCTCAGACCCCGAGGCAGGAGGCAGCGGTGCCTTCCCTGGCTTCTCCCAGGGGTGATCCCGCATTGTGCAGTGGGACAAAGGCCCCATCTCCTGGCAGCAGAGCCACACAGCAGCCGGGTGCTGGCTCCTGCCTGCGGGATTTCCCACTAAAAAAAAAAAACAGCAGAAAGCTCGCCGAGCATCAGGGAGAATCCTTGGTGGGTGTTGTGTTCCCTGCAGGGCTCAGCCCCTCCAGCCACCTCCTCCCCAGGCACCTCAGGGCTTGTTCTGGCTGCAGGGAAGTCATCTCTGGCTGCATTCTCTCTCTCTCTCTGAGACCCAGAAATTTTTCTTCTGGTCCTGGAGAAGGTGCTCACGAGGTTATTTGAATCCATCCATGTCTGATGAAGGCCCAGCACCACTCAAAGTCTCTTTTCCAAGGTGCTACCCCACAGGCAATTTCCACAGGGATTTGGGATTCTCTTTCAACCTCTGTTCTCACTCCTCTAAGGGTACCTCAGAACTGAACCTTTCTGGAGTCCCGCAGAAGAAAATGAAAAGGCTGTGTTCAAAGTAGTTTTCACAAGCAATACAGAAGTCAGGGCAATTCTCAGCATTGCAGCTGCATCTCAAAGCCCAGGGATTTTTTTTCCAGGTGGAGATTTACCCCTTCCATCATTTTTTCCCCTTTATGGGTGCCAAGTACCTGGTACTTAGAGAAACTTGCATGCAGACACTTCTGTTTATTTTTCCAAATGGTTCTAAAAGAACTGCAAGGGAATTTTCAAATGGATCTGAGCAAAGATGGGAAAAGACCACAAAGGAGAAAACCCTTTAGCACTAAGACAGGGGAGCTCTGAGCTCTGCAAGCATCTCTGTAGGGTCTGCCAGGTTGTTCTTCATCCCTCAGCTTACCCAGACAGCCCCTTGGCAGTCAGAGAGTGACACTGTTTGTCACTCATGGTCTGGAGGGACTTTGGTGTGCTCTGCACCTGCACTGCCTCTCTGCTTATGGGACCAGAGTGGTTCAATTAAAGGTGGCAAAGCCACCTCCAGTTACATCTGCAAAGCATCTTTTGCACGTGCAGCTGGCGTGGTGTGTGCTGGCCCAGTGCTCCACTGCCTGCAGCTCCAGGAGTGCTCCCGGGGAGCAATCACTCCCTGATGGCAAGGGCTCTCAAGTGCCCATATTTCTGGGATTGCTCAAGTCTTGCCCTAACAGCCTTCTTCTTTCCAAAGGTGCCAGCTGAGAACTTCATGTGTCCAGGCCCTTGCTGTGCATCCCCCCAGGTAGCCAGAATGCAGTTTGTGGCAGGACATCTGTGTCTGCTGGGCAGTGCCAACAAACCTGCTGCAGGAAGGGCACGGTGGTGGCACTGACTGCAGAGGCTCCAGGGGCCCTCCCTGTCCTCGTGGCCACCAGACCTGGCTGTAAGGGGTGTGATGTTCACATATGGGTTTCTCCCAGCATCCTGGGTTCAAACACATCCTGAGGAAAAAGCACCTACCTTGATGGAGGTGCCAGCCCTCTGACTGGGGTGGCACCCAAGGAGAGCAGAGGTGTGGAGGAGAGGCAGCGGCTTTCCCGGGGCGACACAGCTGGGGACCCACACTGCCCTTCAGATCACACCAAGCTCCTTCACCCCAGGGCAGAAGGGACTCCCCTGCCCACCAGCCCTTGATCCTGACTCCCTTCTCTCTCCCCCAGGTATCTCTCAGCCAGGAGTGCACTCGTGCCATCATGAAGCTGATGTACTGCCCGCACTGCCGGGGCATGGCCAGCGTGAAGCCCTGCACCAACTACTGCCTGAACGTGGTGAAGGGCTGCCTGGCCAACCAAGCTGACCTCAACACTGAGTGGAAGTACCTGATGGGTAAGCTGACCTTCCCCTGCTGCAGCACACCTGCCTCCCGTGCCACCTTTTCAACTCTCTGAGGCAGTGTTTGACAAGGAAAGTGAGGGACTGTTCTTTTACACTGCTTCTTTTCTGCCACTTGACACCCAGAAGCCATTGCAGGACATTTTGCTGGGCTTTAAGACCTTTAGAAAGAGCACTGCTGGTCTGGTAAAGAGCTTTCACCTTGCCTGTGGTTGCCCACACTTTGCATGCAAGTAATTCTTCTTTCCCTCCCAGTTGCTGAAATGGAGGGGCTTATCCTGTCCCCTGCAGACTGTCAGAGCTGCCTCCTCATCTGCACCAGGGCACTGGTGAGAGCACAAGAGAAGTAACAGTTTTACAGCCAGGAGCTGTTTCCATGGCTAGAGAGCAAATGGATTAAAATCTACTGATCTTTCCACTTCTATGTAGAAGGTGTCTTAAACAAGTACACGGAGAGGGAGAAGTGAGGGGCAATGCCAGGAATAGGAAAATAAGACTTGTATTTTAAATAAGAGTTCATTTTTGTTTGATTTTGTCACTCAGCTAAGACAATGGATGTTTTATTGTCAGTCAGATAAGATGTTGGATATATAAAGGGGGGATTTATGTGTATACAGGTGCCCATTTCACTGAGTTTAAAGCCAGAAACATCACTGTGGTGGTATGGGCTGGTCTCCTGTGCAGCACAGGCTGGAGAACTTCAAGCAGCTGATTCTGCAGGAAATTCTGCATTGCCTAATCAGATCTGGGCACCTCTTTTAGAAGACCATAGGTGTCACTCAGCTGTTTTTCCAAAGCCTGTGGCTCGAGTGTGAACTGCTTGGCTTATAGCACTGATGGGTATGGGCTAAGGCTGGTGAGGGTCTGCATTACAGTGCATATCCTCATGGATGGTTTGGCAGGAGATGTTGTTTGTCATGGTAAAGCTTTCACTCCTCCTCATGGCCACAGAGAATCACCCAGCAAGCTCTTCTTTCTCTCCCAGGTTGTACATTTAGATCTGGGGTGATCTGAGACCCAGAGAAGCCCTAATATTTGTCTGTTCCCGGGGAAGGCAGGCACCAGAGGCTTCAGGCTTTGCCTTGGCACTTGCTGCCTGGCCAGCAAGACTGTCAGCTCAGTAGCCAGCTGCAGCCTGACGAGCTGGCTCAGGATTGACACCTGGTGGTGTTAACAATCCAAATCCTGAGGAAGTTCAGGGGGTGTCACCTGCTCCTCAAGGGACGTGGTAAAACTGCCCCACGAAGAGGCCGCTGCCCTTGGGGGGTGAGGTGTGTTGGCCAGCTGCCCCCCTCACTCTGGGGCTAACCAACCAAGTTGCAACTTCCTCTCCCTAATTAGAAGTTTTCCCCTGGAGAGTGGATTGGGAATCTGCTGCAAAGGAGGGAGAGGAATAATCCCTTCCCCAGGGGTTTACGGCGGGACTTTGATGGCGCTTCGGTCCTCCTGGCCAGAGCCAGCCAACTGTTCCCTGTCACTGCTCTCCTGGCTCCTGAAAGGTCAGTGTTGATTGTCATGGAGGCAATTCTGGGTGCATTTTGCATTCCTCTTCCTCAAGAGACCCAATCTTGTCAAGGCTAGGAGGAGGAAATTGGAGCATCTTTCAAGTGGCAGTTGTATATTTTAGTGTCAGAAGTCACAGGTTGATAAAGGACTGGAGCAAAGGTTTGAGGACTGTCTGCTCTTCACCCTTCTCTAGGCCCTTCTGTGTTGCTGAAGAGGATTTTGTAACACTAAACACAGAGTTGGCTTTTTCAATTTTACAAATTAGGTCATTTTAAAGGAGATTTTTTTAGTAAGTGGTTCAAACATAATTCGACACTAATTTGGGGGTGATTTAAATGTCTCTATCTTACCATTAGTGCCTCTGCAAACTAAAATTGTCTGAAAAATACAGTCTCAAAGATGACACCACAACCCCTGAGTGGCAGCATAATTAAACTCCAAGCTTTTTAATGTTGCAGGAGATGGTCACCCCCAGTATAGCACGTTTAGCTTTAGAAATTGGCACTGCTGTAGGACTGTGTGGCAGGAACAGAGAATACATTAACCTGGAAACTCTGGCCCTTGTTTCCATTCTTGCTTAATCTAACCAGCAAACCCCTTTTTTTCTTTTGGAGTGCTGAAAATAAATACATCATGTTTCCAAGCCATGGCTTTGCATCTTGTTAAATGCTATATTATAGACCTGAGCAAAGAGTATTTTGTCATCTGTGCTCCAGAGTGGCTGTGGTTTGAGCCCTCCCAGTTGTTAGATTCCACAGATTGCATCTGCTTTAGGACTGTGAGCTCTGCTGGAATGATCTGGTACCTCCTGTGGGTTTGTGCTGTCCCTCCTCTTCCCCTGGCTTGGTTGTTCTTTGAGAGCTGTCAGGGTCTGAACATCAGTCATGGAACAGCAAACAGAACACACTTGCAAGGCTTTTGACAGTAGTAGGCTTGGGATCAAACCTTTGTTATTAAGACACTGTAGACCTGGTGTTTCTGCACAAATCTCACCCAGACCTCACTGAACTCCTTTGGGGTCTTTCTGAGCAGTCCTGCTGGCTTGCCCATGCAAGGGGCTGAGCACTTTCCTAGCAAGTGTGAGATGTCAGTGGTCCATGGTCCATTTGAAGAAAATTTGCTGTGTGGCTCAAGGGTCAGTCATTTAAAGTGAAATCACAGGTGACACGTGCAGACTGTGGGATGGTGTGGGGTGAAGGACATGTTTTAGTGAGACTCTGTTGAACTGCCAGGTGTAATTCACCTGGTGGTTTCACTGCTCATTAATAATGTCTGCACCATCTGCTGTGACAGCCTCCTGCCAGGCTGGTGGGTGATTTAGGGGGTATCCTGGTGATAAGAGGATTTAGGACAGAAGAATTAATCACTTCTAATTAATAACTCCATTTAATGTGGTACAGAGTTCCAACCTAGACCCTGAAATTTGACCCTCTTTGTTCAGACAATAACCAACATGAAGGCATTGCACTTGTTTTTCTTTCATGTGGCAAGGCCACAGGAACACAAAGGATTCTCTGTTCCAGATGAGTGTGGGCAGCTCCAGTGCTCTGACAGATCCCTTGTCCTGCCAGAAGGTTTCTGGGGTCCCCTGGACAGTGGGCAGACCCCACTGGTGGCATCTGAGGTCACACATAACTGGGTGCAAAGTCCCTAAATGCAGATGAAGCTCATGCATGGCCTGGCCTCCAGGCTGATAAAGCTCAAGTGGGAGGCCACGGAGGGACCAGCAATGTAAGCAGTGATTTCCAGAGCTGCCCTTTGTGACTGGCAGAGCCAGACCTGGTCAAGATTCCATTTTAGATGTCCAAACCCAGCAGTGCTTGGACATCAGAGCTTTCCAGAAGAAGAGGAACTGAGAACAAGAGGCTCAGTCACTCCCTGGCCCTTTTACCAGTTTAGCTGTGGGCATTTTGGGCTGCTTCTCTGCCTTTTATAGCCTTTTATTTCCCTCACTTTTCTTCCAGAGGTGATGGTGAGAAGGATTTCTCCTTTCCTCAGTGCCACAGAAGCCATTGCCCACATCTGGTACCTTCAGCACTTTATTGATCACAGTCCCCTCACTTAGAATCATAGAATAGAATCATAGAATTAGCCGGGTTGGAAGGGACCTCAGAGATCATCAAGTCCAACCCTTGACCCACTGGAGCAGTTGCTAGACCATGGCACTGAGTGCCACATCCAGTCTTTTTTTAAATGTCTCCAGGGACGGAGAATCTACCACCTCACCGGGCAGTCCATTCCATAGCCTAATCACCCTCTCCGTGAAGAAATTCTTTCTAATATCTAATCTAAACCTCCCCTGGCACAACTTAAGACTGTGTCCTCTTGTCTTGTTGGAGGTCATCTGTGAAAAGAGTCCAGCTCCCACCTCGCTACAGCCTCCTTTCAGGTAGTTGTAGACAGCAATGAGGTCTCCCCTGAGCCTCCTCTTCTTCAGGCTGAACAGCCCCAGCTCTCTCAGCCTCTCCCCATAGGGCCTGTGCTCGAGTCCCTTCACCAGCCTGGTTGCCCTCCTTTGGACCTGTTCCAGGACCTCTACATCCTTCTTAAACTGAGGGGCCCAGAACTGGACACAGTACTCGAGGTGTGGCCTCACCAGCGCTGAGTACAGGGGAAGAATCACCTCCCTGGACCTGCTGGTGACGCTGTTTCTGATACAGGCCAGGATGCCATTGGCCTTCTTGGCCACCTGGGCACACTGCTGGCTCATGTTCAGTTTCTTGTTAATGCAGACTCCCAGGTCCCTTTCTGCCTGGCTGCTCTCCAGCCACTCTGTGCCCAGCCTGTAGCGCTGCATGGGGTTGTTGTGGCCAAAGTGCAGGACCCGGCACTTGGCCTTCTTGAACCTCATCCCGTTGGAATCGGCCCAGCTCTCCAGTCTGTCCAGGTCCCTCTGCAGAGCCCTCCTGCCTTCGAGTTGTTCTACACTTCCCCCCAGCTTGGTGTCATCTGCGAACTTGCTGATGATGGACTCAATCCCTTCGTCTAAGTCATCGATAAAGATATTAAACAGAACTGGGCCCAACACTGATCCCTGGGGGACACCACTGGTGACCGGCTGCCAACTGGATGCAGCTTTCTGCTTTGCTGAAGACATGCAATAATTCAGGAGGGTCAGGACCACATATTGCCAGGCATTACTTAATATTTCTGCACCAATTTTCCATTTTTCCTTTCTGTAGCACCCTGGGAAATGTCAGTCACTTTATGTGAACTTTATGTTACCATTTGCAGGAGATGACTTCTGCTCCTCTGCCACCAAGGGTGACTTTCCTGTCTGCTGTCCCATGCCAGAGGAAAATGAGCATGGAAAGGTGTCTCCCAACAAGTCAGCAAGTTTACCACACCCAGCAGGAGCACGATCTTCAGTTTGGGTTGTACAGAGTCTGATGAGAGCTCCCTCTGGTTTGTTTTGCTGCAGATTCCCTGATGGTGGTAGCTGACAGGATTGATGGACCTTACAACGTGGACACTGTCATAGGGACCATTCACATGAGAATCTCTGAAGCTATTTCCAACCTGCAGGAAAACAAGGATTCAGTCACAGCCAAGGTAAGAGGATGTGCCTGGGCCTGGCTGAGGACACACCATGGGTACTGCCAGGATCAAATACATTTTTGTTTGCTCACCGTTGAACGGAACTAAAGGGAATGAAGGATGAAAGTTATCAAATGCTCACTCTTCTAATAAGAGGAAACCACCCATCTTAGACAGGAAAAAAGACCTTTTCAAGTGTTTCCAAGTGTTCCTCCCTGCCACAGCCAGCCAGACCTCCCAAGAGGTGACTGGGGAGGGAGACTTGGTGCCATTTTCTGTCTGCACAGTGCCTCTGTGTCTTAAGAGCCCTGAGATATTTTGGCTGAGTTGAGGCATTTACAGACAGTTCAGAGTCTCTAGAGACAGAAGGCAGCTACTTGAACCTGCCTTGGGTTATGCTCTGCAGTGGAAACACTGACCTGTCAGGTTGTGTCTCTGAGACAGTTGCAATCTGGCAGTCCACCTGGAGAGTATCAGATGGGCTTTCCTGATGCTCACCTGTCTTCCAAGAAGTCTATCATGCAGCTCTCTTCTATTTGTCATCTATTTTTAGTATATTTATCTACTTAACCACAATCATCTCTGTAGCTGCAGGTAAGAGGAGCTTTGGGAACAAAACCAGCCCCCCCAGGGCTTCTGCTTTTGCCCAGACATTCCCCAAGTCCTGCAGCTATCCCACAGTTAGGGTAGAGATGGAGATGAAAGGAACAGAGCAGGTCTGAACTGGATCTGGGAGGTATCCTTTAGCCACAGAGGAATTCAGTGGCACACATCAGAGCACTAAGAGCTGCATGCAGCAAAACACCCCTTTAGCTTTCTTTTCTGACATGAAAGGCCATGTTCTTTCTTCCCTTGTGAGGTGAGGCTGAGGTTGTCCACATAAAACCGTGGCATTGTCTGCAAAGAAGGGTGTTTCCAGGGGGCATGTAGTAAATCTGATCAAATGAGAAGGGTTAAATTGTTAAATAGGCTAATTAATGTGTGATTGGAGCTGCCAAATGTGTGTGGTGAGCTGCTCAGGGTGACCCAGTGACCAGGGGGATGTGGCAGTCTTTGCTGGTGGCACTGGTAGCAGAGGGCAGGAGCTGCAGATGGCTGCAGCTTTAAGCTCTGGTTTGGAGCATGGCAAAGGGATCAGGTGAAGGATGAGCTTGGGACTGGCCCAGGTCAGTCCTGGGAGTCTTCTGTTTCAGGGCTAAAGGCTCAGGCTCCAACTTGAGGCTTCAAACATTCTCAGCTGTCACAGTTTAACGCTGGGCTGGCAATTAACTGAGTAGCAGATGTTCCCTGTTAATCCCCCTCCCCTCCTGATAAAGAAAGGAGAGAGGATAAGGGAGAGAGACTGAGGGGTTGGGAACTGAACTACACAGCTTGAATGAAAAAATAATAATAAATAGGAAAAATGACTCAATCTATACAAATAGACAGGAAAATTGATCCCACGTTCCTCCCCCTCTCCCCCAATAACTCTCACATCACCACAGAGGCTGCAGGGCAGCCCTGGGAAAGTCCAGGCTGGAATCCTGGAGTCAGCAGCAGTTGGGAGCTGGAGGCAGGAACACACAGATTCAGGCTGGAATGGATCAGGAGCAGAGGCAGAGGAAGGGATGGAATCCTCCCAGGATGCTGAAGCAAAGAGGGAGAGGAGAAGCAGGGGAAGCAGGAAGGGCTTTGAGCCTGGTGATCCCTCCCATTTCTCCTGAGGATGAGGTGGATGGGATGGAATCCTCTGTTTGGTCAGTTCTGGCATCTCTCTTGTCCCTTCCTCCCCAAAGGAGGGTTCCAGGTGGGACCTCTTGACTCCTTTTCTCCTTCTGGAGGGCAAAATGTTCCTCAGAGCTGAGCAGTGTCCTTGGTTCTGCTGTAACTATAACCATGGAGTGGGATCAGTCCCAGCAGCAGCCACTGCCTGAGAAACTTGCTGTTCATTTCAGCAGTGCAGCTGCTTCCAAGAGACTGAGCTGAAAGCAAAAGCACAAGGCAGAAAATCCCCTTTATCCTGCCCCAACCCAGGACATCAGCCCACAGCCCACAGCCAGGGCCCTCTCAGGCATTTGTTGAGGAGAGCCAGGAGCCCCCTTGACCCAGTGAAACCATGCATCATGGGTTCTCCTGGGATCTGGGGAAAAACTGATAAGTTTTGGTATTGAGCCCTTTGTTCACTGTACCATGGAGCACTCTCCCTGCTTCCTCCCAGCTCCCTGGTGCTTTCTGATGGATTTCAGTCTGCAGGGCCTGTGTTCTCTCCATCAGTCATGGGCATTGCTCACCCAAAGGCCTTGGGGTGGCAAGAGGATCTCTTTGATACCACACTGTGCTGGAGATGCCACAGGAACCACTGTGCTGGAGACCTGGCAGAGTTGTCTCCTAACAACAGGAACAGGCCAGATCCAGCAGTGAAACCAAGTTGCTTTTATTGTGGTAGAACCAAGGTGAAAATTCTCCACATGCAGTTTTCAGTGTGGGATTTCTTGCCTGGAGCAAAGGAGGCAGATCAACAAACTGGCTCAGTGCTGAACTCCCATGGGTGCATCAGCTCAGCAGGAGAGTGCACCCCAGGAGGGGGCTTTGTCCTTGAGACACAGAGGTGAGACCTGCTGTCACCAAAGGGACTCTTGGCTGGATCAGGACTTTCCCTGTCAGAACCCAGTGACACTGAGCACTCAGCTGGCACGAGCTGTCTCAGCAGTGCTGCTCTCTGAGGGCTTCATTCCTGTGCTTTCAGAGGACACTCTGCACAGTCAGACTTATCAATAGCTTCTGAAAGCATCCAAGTGACAACCTTGAGACCATCTTTTCCAGCCTGATGGCTTTCTTTGTCAAGGCTGGGGTTTCCCACCTCAAACTGACAGTGCCAAAGCCCTTCTGGCCTCTGACACTTCAGGCTGGCTCTCTGAGCAGAGTGCTCCTTCCAGCAGCCTGGATATTCAGTTGCCTGTGTGGATCATGCAGAGACTGGGAGAAACAGGAGCTTCCAGGGCACCCTTTGCTCCTCCTAAAGACAAAGTCTGAGGATTTGTTCCTTCAAAGTGCCAGAGAGCACCTGGGCAAGGTAGTTAGGAGGATGGGAGGTACCCAAAGTTAGGGGGTGAATCAGTTGGGCTTCCTCACTTGCCTCTAAAACATCTGACATGCAGATTGTGACACACCCTCCTGTCCCAGCACCCCCTTTTCTGAGGTAAAAAGCACCCAGCTTTTGTTGTTGGGGTACTCACACCTTGCTCTGTTGTTCAAGTCAAGGAAGCTCACGTGCTCTCCAGTCTTGGAGCCCACACCACTGGTGGAGTGAGTGGGAGCAACTCTCATCTTGGTTTTCCCATAATTTTATTTTTCAGTCATAAAAGGAACGGATAAAATTGCTAAAAATAGTTTAATATCAACATTGGTAACTCATCCAAAAACATGTGCTAATTTTGTGTTAGTGCTGAACTTGTGCTTGATGGTGGTGCTGAAAACACATCCTGACAGAGGAGTAACCTGATCAGAAACTAAGCCTGAATCAGAGATCTTGCAGATAGGCAAGATAAACATAGTTAAGAAGAAAAAAAAAAAAAACCAAAAACCATAACTGTGGAGTACTACTTAAGTAAAGAGACAATATCAAAGCATGGAGGAAAAAGTTTTGTTTGTTTTTCAGGTTTTCCAAGGCTGTGGAAATCCCAAAATCAGCACAAAAGGCTCCAGCAGTGAGGACAAGAAGAGGAGAGGGAAGGTCACCTTGGAAGCAAAATCCTCTGCACAAGCCCTGGAGATGTTGGTGGGTTTGCATCCAAGGCTCCCCCCTCACCAATGTGCCAGGGCCAGTGTGCTGGCACTCTGGTGGCCCAGGGAGCAGCCCTTGGGCACTCCAGAGCTCTCCTTGCCCTGAGGATCCTCTTGTTTTACAGGTTTTAGATGCCAAAGGGAATCTGACAGCTCTGAAGACCTACTGGATCGCTTTGCCTGGCAGCCTGTGCAGCAAAAAAGTGATGGCCAGCTCAGGAATGGATGACAAATGTTGGAATGGGATGACCAAGGGCAGGTATGGAGAGGGTCAGGGTGCCTGGAGAGCACCCTGGGGTGAGAGAGGGAAGGTTTGATAAAAGGCATTTACCTGTCATCTCAGCCAGCCCCATTTGGCACTTGTTCAGACTGAGCCAGAAGGTCTGTCCCAGTCCACAGAAACGCTGGGATTCCTGAAAAACTGCTCTCTGGGAATGTCCTGCCTGTTGTCATTCTGCTGAGTTTTGGAGGGTTAAGCAGTCAAAATGTATTTGCCACGAAACAAATAAATGTTGTTGGACTTTGGGGGCACTCAGATGGCAGAAGGGCTGGGTTTGCCTCACAGACCTCAGAGCTGTTGCTGGGAGTGGAATTTGTGTCTTTCCAGCTGTTGATGGACACTCTGAGATGCTGTTGCACAGAGGTGACATCCCTGGAAGGGGAGGGGGGCAGCTGCTGGCCTTGCACCTTCCTCTGCTCTTTTCCATGAGCCTGCTGGGCTGATCTCTGCCAGCCAGAGCTGCTGCCTTCAGTTCTTACACCTTTCATATCATTGCTGGCAGTGCCTCAGATCTGCAGGAGCAGATGGGCTGGGGCAGGGGGAGCAGGAACTGCTCTGTTTGCCAGTTGACAGCTCCCTGGAGGTTCCCCGGGCACCTCTCTGGTTGTCCCAGGCTAAGAACATTCAGCCATCTGAGTGTCAGTCCCCAGGGGGTTTATCTGGGGCAGGGAGGATGGTTCTCCACAGCCTCTGATGTGGGCAGAGCTTTCCCACAGGAGGTAAATTGCCACTTTGGCTCCAGAGGATCAGCCTGAGAGCAGCCCCCAGCCCCTCACACAGCTTCTCCTGCAGGAAACCTCTCCCCATGCCAGGAGAGTCATGCTGCCAGAGCACCTTCTGCAAGCTGAGGGGATGTCAGGGTGAGCCCCAGGGTCTGGCCACGACATCCTGGAGCTGTCTGCTTCCCAGCAGACACCAGGACATGGAAGCTGTTCAGCAAACCCTTGCCAACACCTTCTCTAGGGTTGAAAGAGGCTGTGTTATCCCTGGTGTCTGTAACGGGGACAGGCGAGCTCAGGTGGGGGGCAGACCCCTAAATCCTGTGCCTTCCTTCCTTCACAGCTACCTGCCTGAAGTGATGGGGGATGGCTTAGCTAACCAGATTAACAACCCAGAGGTGGAAGTGGACATCACCAAGCCAGACATGATCATTCGCCAGCAGATCATGCAGCTGAAGATCATGACAAACCGCCTGGGCAACGCCAACATCGGGAACGACGTGGATTTCCAGGATGCAAGTGAGTTTGCTGGAACTGGAAAAACCCGTGGCAGGCAGAGAGGGGCTGGGGGGGGGATCTGTGCAAACCCACAGCTGGGTTTGAATGCACCCAGCAGGGTGGCTGGAGCATTTTGGGTGCTCTTTCAGGTCACAGCTCCCATCTGCTCGGGAGGTTTCTTGGCTTGAGTCACCCAGAGATCATCCCATGGGATTGCATCCCAAGGTGGGGGATGCAGGGAGGAGGAGGAGGTGGCTGGGGTAGGGCTGGTGGCCAGAGCTCCCCAGGGTTGCAGCAAGGACGTGGCTCACCCTAAGGACAGATGGTGGGTTTAAAAACTTGGGAGGTCCCTTTGGCCTTTGGAGTATCATGAAAAAGAATTAAGAACATTGCATTTACCTTCCTGTGGTGATTCAGTGTATTACTGTCAGTCTGCTGCTTTTTTCTCTCCTCTCTGAACTAAGCAGTCCTTCTCTTGTTTCCTCTCAGATGGCAAGGCTTCTCTGGCCTCTGATAACACTCACTGTCACTCTTCTCTGGACCTTTCCTATTTCTACATTCAGTTTTTAGTGACCCAAGGCACGCAGGGCCGGGAGCAGAACCGATGATCGTATTTTGGGGGTGAATTTTCCAGCTTCCACAAGCAGCTGCACCCGATCCCTCTTGTTCTCTGCCCTCCAGCCTAACGTTTGGGGTTTTGCAGATCTCACTTGTGTGTGATGACTGAGATGACCTCACCTTTGTCTCTGTGCAGGTGATGACATGAGTGGCTCGGGGAGTGGTGACAGCTGTCCTGACGACGTCTGTGGCAAAAGACTTTCTAAGAGCCCCAGCACCAGGCAGCCAGAAACACATGCTATTCCCAAGCAGTCTGGACACGGCATCAATGGGGCCAGCAGCACACCTCTGCCTTCTGCCTTCCTCCTCCTCCTCCTCCTCCTCCTTTCAGGGGCTCTCCTTGCTGGGCGGTAACTCCCAGAGCTGAGCCAGGAAAGAGACTGCGGCCGAGAGGGCTTCACTTTGCCAAAACCAACCAACCAACAAAAGGACATATTTAATTCACCTTGGCAAAAAAAAAAAAAAAAAAAGGAAAAAAAGGAAAAAAAAAAAAGAAAATAAAAAAATTAGGGGGAGGGGGGAGAAAAAAGGTTTCAGTTCTTTGCTATTTCTGGCAGTGCTCGAGCTGTTTTCTTCTTTCTTGGTCTCTTCCCCAGTGCTGGGCTCTTCTTTCTGTACCTCATTGGTTTACTTTTGTTATTGCCACAGACTGGCTCTCGGGGCTGCAACAAGGCTTTGCAGTGAGGCCTCTAGGGGGGGGGACCTGGCCAGCCCCTCCTGTGAAATATGCAATTGGCCCCATCTCCTCCCCAGCCCCTGCTTTGCCACACGGTGCCCTGAGCAACGCCGAACACAGAGACTGAAATCCTCAGCGCTGCTCGAGTGCTGCATTCAGGGGCTCTTTGGGGTTTTTTTCCTCTGTGCTTCCTAAGCAGGCAGAGATGGCCCTTCAGGTCCAGCATGAGCAGGTTTGGGGGGGTTCAACCAGAAGAGTTTGGCTGTCGGACCCGAAAAATGTGGAACTCCCTTTTTCTTCGGGAAGGTCACGAGTGGGTTTCTTGGCTAGAGCTGATAGCTGGCAACAGTTTGAAATGTAGGTGTCCCACATCTAAGTGACTGGGAATGAGTGTTAGGGGTTGGGGTTTGGGGTATTTTTTCTTTGCATGCTAGTTGGAAAGCCATTTTTTACCCAAGTAATAATGGTCCAGTTTCTACCTGCAGTGCAGTACCGTCACAGGTAACAGAGAGATGAAAAGAGCCCCAGTGGGATTCCCTGCCTGACACATCCGTGCTGCCTCCTCCTCCTCCTCCTCCTGCAGCCCCAGCCGTGGATGAATATCCTTTTTTAATTTTTTTTTCACTAGTCAGAAAGACCAAGGGTGTTTTATGAGCTGGGGCAGGGACGGATGAGCCCCGGGCCAGTGTCCCTGCCCAGGGGACAGACTCATGGCAGCACCTGTGAGGATGAGACATCTTTTGTTTGGGATGCTTTTCTTCATTTGGTGTTTGTTCTCCTTGCATTGTAGGGTTTTAAGTGAATACCCTCTTTCCCTGCCCTTTCCCAATGCTTCCATGCACCTTCCCTCACTCCATCAGGGGGAGGGGGTGGGACAGGGGGTCAGACACTCACCAGCAGCTCTGGTTTGGCTCAGGGGGAAGGGCCAGGCTGTGCCCTGTCCCACCACGAACCAGCTGCCCTGACCCAGCTCTGCTTGGTGGGGTGGGGTTTGGGAGGGGTGGGGGGTGAAGGGGGGATGATAGAAATCTCCTCCTATAGCTGTAGGAATGTCTGTGCTTGTAGGGCTGTGTGCTTGGGGGCTTCCAGAAGGCTTCTGTGCCTGACAGGGGTGGCAAGCATCAGCTGGAGAAGTAGGTTTAGCAGGTGGTATAGGGACAACAGAGTCACTGTGACCAGTTGGGCCAAGGGCTTGCCCAGGGGTTTGGGCTTCAGAAACAGAGGGGTGTGAGTTTCAAATGTTTGTTCTGCAGAGCAGGGGTGTAGCTGTCTCCCACTTTTTTGGCCTGCACAGCAACTGCTGGAGCATTTCTCCTCTGTCCTGCCAGAGGAGAGGTGTCCCTGGGCTGAACAAACATTATGGGGTTGGGGTTTGGCTGGTTTAAAAAAATAAAAAAAAAAAAGAAGGGACAAAAAAACCATTTTTTTACATGAGTTTCTAAAATGTGCAATTGAAGGGAAGGTGGGAACGTGGCCAAGGTGAGCCCAGGAGGGGTTGTGGAGGGAGCTGGTCACCTCCCCTCCCTGGAGAGTTCATGTTCCTGCTGGTGCCTTGGGCTGGGCAGGGATTTTGGGCCAGCTTTCACTGGCTCCTCCAAGTCCCAGGGACTGATGTTACTGCCTTGCTGTCCTTTCTGACTTGTACTCACCTTCTGGCAAGGTTAAAACTGATCAAAGGTTGTAGAGTTCCAGAAATGAAAGCCAGGATTCTGGACTGAAGGACTGACAAAACCCATCAGTAAAGCAGGAGTGGATAAATCTAAGTCATGTGCTTATAGAGGTTTATTTACTTCTGGAAATACAGTGAGTTCCAGGTTGCTTTTATTGCTCTAAGGAGTTCCTATGCTTTTTTTTTTTTTTTTTTTTTTAAACTGGAAATACCAATACAAACTTAGCCTTCTGTTTCAAACCCACAACCAATGCTGCAGAAACTTTACATCCAAACCAAAAAAATAATAAACAAGAGGGGGGTGGGGAGGGAAAGGGGCATTAAAACATCATACCCTCTTCAAAAAGTAGTTGTGTTGAAGTTTTAACACATGGATGCCAAGGTCAATGTTTTGCTTTGTGGAACAGGAGCTGAAAAGGAAAAGTTCTTGTCATTTCCATTTCTGTGCAGCTTGCATTTGCTGTCAGTCTCTTACCCTCAAAAGCTCCTTGCAGGCCCCAGGGGGAACAGGTCTGAAATGTGAAATATTTATTTACTGATTGCCCAGTTAACGTTGTCACAATTTAATAGCCCAAATTATCAAGAATAAAACCTGAGAGCCTGAATTAATCAGGCAAACCCACAAAGATGCAGCAAAAGCTGCTCCACAGTAAAACCCTTCCTGCTGCCTTCCCCTGCTTTGCCTGGGGTTCAGCTCCCACTTTTGTCCCTCTGGGCCCTTCCAAGGGTTGGGTGAGGGCTCTTCCATCCCCCTGGGGCCACGGGCTTTATTTCCTTTCCCTTTTCCTCTGATCTGCCTGTGCTGTGGCTTCCCAGTTGCTCCCTTTTCCTTCTCTCTTCATTGCCCTGAAGTGGTTTCCCCCCGACCTGCTGGAATTTGGTGGCCCTGGCAGTGCCACCTTGGGCTGGCACAGAGCCTGGGGCCTCTCAGTGCTTATAAATTACATTTCCTGGGCTTGGAAAGGTTGTGACAACCCTTCCCCAGGCTGTGGTGGTGACCAGGGGGGTTTGGGGGAGCTCTGGGATGGCTGGGGAGGAACATCTGCTGGGGGGTGACTGAGGTTTGGGGGGTACTGGTTTAAAAAGGCTTCACACTTCACAGGGTTTGGGAGCAAATACAAACGAGGACACCTGAAACAGTGGATTTCCAAGTGTCTCTGGCTTTCAGCCTGCTCTTCTGTGCCATAATGTGTGTGTTTAACCCAGGGAGAGGGGCTCAAAAGGCTTTGAGAGCACAGCTACTTATCATTTACAAAAGACAAACTGCCTGTTGTTTCCTGGTGGGCTTTCTAGGGGCTAAGGTATAGCAAAATATCTCAAGTCCACCTTTGCTTTAAGCAAATGCATTTCTACCTGCAGGAATAAGAATTATTTCACTTATTGGCATAGCCAGACAGTTATCTATTTCTTTCTGTTACCAAGGTACTTGTAACTCTCATGCACTGTTTATCTAAAGTTGAAATATGTTCTTTGAATCCTTGTATAAATAAAAAGGCTGGAGACTTAAATCTGTATTCCCGGGGCAATTTTATTTCCTCCATTGAAGCAGAGTTTGGAGTTTTCTTTCTTTTTCCTTGTTGGGGCACAGATGAAGGCCGGGTCAAGAGTCCTGAGGAACTCCCAAGGTCTGGAGAAGGATGATGACAAAGTTGGTGCTGTGATTGTCCAGGTGCCAGCAGAAAGAATCACTCCCAGGCTCCTTCTGTGTCACAGCCAGAAAGCAAAGTGTTGAAGAAGGAACAAATTAGGGGCAGGATTTAACATCATTGCCTGGCAATTAAACTGAGTAACAGATGTTCCCTGTGAATCCCCCTCCCCTCCATGATAAAGAAAGGAGACAGAATAAGAGAGAGAGACTCATGGGTTGGGAACTGAACTACACAGCTTGAATGAAAAAATAATGATAAATAGGAAAAATGACTCAATCTATACAAATAGACAGGAAAATGGATCCCACGTTCCTCCCCCCTTTCCCCCAATAACTCTCACATCACCACAGAGGCTGCAGGGCAGCCCTGGGAAAGTCCAGGCTGGAATCCTGGAGTCAGCAGCAGTTGGGAGCTGGAGGCAGGAACACACAGATTCAGGCTGGAATGGATCAGGAGCAGAGGCAGAGGAAGGGATGGAATCCTCCCAGGATGCTGAAGCAAAGAGGGAGAGGAGAAGCAGGGGAAGCAGGAAGGGCTTTGAGCCTGGTGATCCCTCCCATTTCTCCTGAGGATGAGGTGTATGGGATGGAATCCTCTGTTTGGTCAGTTCTGGCATCTCTCTTGTCCCTTCCTCCCCAAAGGAGGGTTCCAGGTAGGACCTCTTGACTCCTTTTCTCCTTCTGGAGGGCAAAATGTTCCTCAGTGCAAACCTGCTAGGACTTGGCTAAAGGTTACAATTTCCTCTGGGATAGGCAGGGATGCTCAGCTCAATCCATCTGGGTGTGTGGTGCTGAGTCAGGGTGATGCTGATGCTGATTCTCATTCTCTCAAGTGAAGTCCAAGGACCAGGAGAAGATGTGAGGCCCAGGACTTCATCCTGAGCTGCCTCAGCCCTGCCATGGCTTGGTCCTCACCCCCCTGACAGGGAAAAGGAAATGGATTGCTGGGAATCTGGGGATGGCTCAGGCTCTGTTTAACTCCTGAATTTCTCAGCCTCCAACGAGGACAGAGGGACCCTGGGGGTACACAGTGTTCCCTCCAAAAAGGACAGGGGGTCCTGGGGCATTCAGGGGATCCCCCAACGAGGTCATGGAGTCCCTGGGGGGCTCAGTGTGTCCCTCCCAAGGGGAGCAGGGAGTCCCTGGGGTTCCCCCAAAAGGACAGGGGGGCCCTGGGGCATCCAGGGGGTCCCTCCCAAGGGGAGCAGGGAGTCCCTGGGGTTCCCCCAAAAGGACAGGGGGGCCCTGGGGCATTCAGGGGGTCCCTCCCAAGGGGAGCAGGGAGTCCTTGGGGTTCCCCCAAAAGGACAGGGGGTCCCTGGGGCATCCAGGGGGTCCCTCCCAAGGGGAGCAGGGAGTCCTTGGGGTTCCCCGAAAAGGACAGGGGGGCCCTGGGGCATCCAGGGGGTCCCTCCCAAGGGGAGCAGGGAGTCCCTGGGGTTCCCCCAAAAGGACAGGGGGGCCCTGGGACATTCAGGGGGTCCCTCCCAAGGGGAGCAGGGAGTCCCTGGGGTTCTCCAGAAAGGACAGGGGGTCCCTGGGGGGCTCACTGTGGTCCCAAAGAGGACAGAGGGTCCTTGGGGGGGGGGGGTTTCAGGGGATCCCCCCAAAAGAACAGGGGGTCCCTAGGGTGGTCACTGTGTCCCCCAACGAGGTCAGGGGGTCCCCCAAAAAGATCAAGGAGTCCCTGGAGACCTCAGTGTCTCCCACTCAATGGGGACAGGGGGTCGCTGGGGTTCCCCAAAATGGACAGGGGGTCCCTGGGGTCTCAGAGGGTCCCTGGGGACGTGCACACGGGGGTCCGGGTGGGCGAACCCCGCGACACCGCACCCGAGAGGCTCCATTGGGGTTCGGTGGTGGTTACCGGGGGGAGCTTCTCCGGGAGGCGCTGCGGCTGCTTCTCCGCGGTTTATTTACCCTTTTCCACCCCCAATAAAAAAAAAAAAAAAAAAAAAAAAAAAATCCCGGGAAAAAGGGACCCGGGCGCCCGGAGATCCCCAAGCGGCTCCGAGCCCCGCAGCCTGGAGGTCCTCCGAATCAGCACTAGGCCGCCAGGGGGCGCTGCTTCCCGCCGTCCGCTCTGCGCGTGTCCGGAAGTGTTGGTTGTGTCGGTTCCAGGGGCCGCCGGGAAGATGGCGGCGGAGGCAGCGTAGGTGCTGCGTTTGGAGCAGACGGCGCTGGACGGGCGGGAGCTGCAGGTCCTGAGGGGGGCAGAGAGGGGCAGGGAGGCACCGTGGGGGGGCAGGAGGGGTCTGTGGGACACAGTGCTCCCTGGGGCAGGGGGGACGGGGGACCGGGGCGATTCCGTGAGTTCCGTGGGTTCCGGGGCTCGGTGGGTTGGGGCGCTGTGTGGGGCAGGGGCTCGGCGGGTCGGTGGCACGGTGTCCGGGGTCTCGGTGGGGTTGGTGTCTGTCAGAAAGGGGGGGATCAGGAGAGGGAGGAGATCCCCGTGTCGCGGGACCCCATCATGTGCCCATCCGGCTGTGTCTGTGTCCCCCCAGCATGGGGAGGCTGCACTGCGGGCAGAAATGGGGGATGAGGGGAGGGAGGAGATCCCTGTGTCATGGGACACCACCACTTGCCCATCCAGATGTCCCCCCAGCATCGGGAGGGGCTGGGGGTGACAGAGCTGCAGGACACGGTCACGGACCCTTTGGTGTCCCCAGGCCCCCTGCTTGATGTCTGCAAGGATCGAGAGGGGGGGCGAGGAGGATGGGGCCAGATCCTCCTCAGCAGCACAGGCTGGGCCATGGAAGGTCCAGTGAAATATGAGAAAGATAAAATTGTTTGTTCTGAGGGTGCCAGGGAGGTTGTGGAGTCTCCTTCTGTGGAGGAGCTGAGGATGTGGTCAGGGTGCTGCCTTGTTTGTGTCTCCATGTTTGTTTGTACATCTTTGGTTCCATCTTTGTTTGGGTTGCGTGTTAGAAAGGATTTCTTTATGGAGAGGGTGCTCAGCCATTGGAATGGGCTGCCCAGGGAAGGGGTGGATTCTCCATCCCTGGAGATATTTCCAAAGAGCCTGGATGTGGCACTCAGTGCCATGGGCTGGGAACCACGGGGGGAGTGGAGCAAGGTTGGACTTGGTGATCTCTGAGGTCCCTTCCAACCCAGCCAGTTCTGTGATTCTGTGATTCTGTCACCCCAGGCTGCCTTAGTGATGTCTGTGAGTATCTAGAGGGTGGGTGCCAGGAGGATGGGGCCAGATCCTCCTCAGCAGCACAAGCTGGGCCATGGGAAGGTCCAGTGAAATCTGAAAAGGATGAAAATCTTGACTCTGAGGATGAAAATCCTTCCAGGGCTCTGGCCCAGGCTGCCCAGGGGGGTTGTGGAGTCCCCTGCTGAGGAGAAATTCAGCCCCTGTGTGAGTGCATCCAAAGAGTCTTGGAATTGTGGAATAATTTGGGTGGGAAGGGACTTTGAAAGGTCCCCCCGTGCAAGGGCAGTGCTGTGGGATGTGCTCCAGGGGCTGCTGCTGCTGCTTTAGTGGAGAGTTGGGCTGGGTGATGTGCAGAGGTTCCTTCCAGCTCTGCTCATGCTGTGTCAGTGTGTGGGCCCTTCCTCCTCTTGCTCTGCTCTCTGGTTTGGCAGCTGAAGGCCCTGGGGTAGAAATGGTTTGTTTGAAGGGCACTGAGGGCCCCGACTTGCCTGGCAGGCTCTGGCCTCGCTGTGCCAGGCTGGCAGGAAGCCCTTGGCAGTCCAAAGGGGGTGGGTTCTTTCCTTCCAGGGGCTTTGGAAGGATTTTGCTGTCAGGGAGGGGGGGTTGTGTCGTCCTGTGGTGTCCCGGTCAGAGCTGGCACTGCTCAACTTGTGTGGCTCAGGAGCTGGGGCTTTCTCCCAAACTCCTGGGGCTGATGTGCAGCCCTGGGACTGTCTCTGGGGAACTCGACCCCCTTGGCTGAGGGCAGAGGGAGAGAAGGAGGAAGCAGGAGAAATGCAAATGCAAATTCCTCCTCAGCAACCGATTTCTGTTCCTTCCAGGTCCCGGGACAGTCCCTTTCCCCAGGAACTCCACGGCAGTGCCCGAGCCCCCCCTGAAGCAGCTGCTGTGTGGCTGTGCCCACATCTGCCCCCAGCACATGGACTCCACGGTGCAGCTGCAGGAGGAGCCCCAGCTCAGCTCTGCCTTCCAGCACTTCAGCATTTTGTGCAGGTCAGTTCAGGTTCTTCCTCACACAGCACACAGGGCTCTCTGCTTCCTCTCTCCAGCTCTGCCTCTCTCTTTCTCATTCCTTCTGCTTTCACTCTCTCTCTGCTGCTTCGCTCACTCTCTCTTCCATCTTTCTCTCTCTCTTTTTCTGTCCCTTCTTTCTCTCCCTTTCTGTTCAACTCTTTCTCACTTTCTCATTCTCTCCTTTCTCTTTCTCTCCTTTCTCTTTCTCTCCTTTCTCTTTCTCTCCTTTCTCTTTCCTTTCTCTGTTTTCTTTCTGTTTCTCTTTCTCTTTCCCTTTCTTCTTTTTTCATTCTGTCTTCCTCCCTTTCCCTTCCTTCCTTTTTCCTTCTCTCTTTCTCTTTTTTCTCTTAAGCTTTTTCTTTCTTTCTTTCTTTCTTTCTTTCTTTCTTTCTTTCTTTCTTTCTTTCTTTCTTCTTTCTTTCTTTCTTTCTTTCTTTCTTTCTTTCTTTCTA